>NW_012103998.1:0-59018 GCF_000951045.1 Mandrillus leucophaeus
CAGGTTCGAACCTGTAATAAAGATCCTTGCTGCTTAGCTTTGACTCTGGACTCTGGTGGTCTTCTTCGGGGAATAAACGGTCTGGGCATAACATTCCCATTGTTTCTGACTATGAGGGGAAATCTGATTTATCACTGGCAGTAACACTTACAAATTCATGGTCACCAACCTCACTCAATTGGACCCTCTAAATTACTCTACATCCCTTCTCCCTTCCTTTCTCTGATGCCCTTACCAGCCAGCCCACTGTTTCATTCCTTCTGAAATCTCCAACCTGATCAACATTGGTTATGCTCGCAGCCCCTTGCTTCATTAAGAAAATCTCCAGTACCCAATAAGAATACTTTCCATTTCTACCTTTACCACCTACGCACTTCCCTGATTGGGTTTATTCTCTCCTTTCTTTCTGGCCTAGCAGAAAAGATGTCTCACCCTCCTGTCTAAGCATAATCCCCCTGTATCCCACTCTCTCTCTGCCTTTTGTCTCCTTAAGGTCCTTGCTTTATCGAATACTTTTCTCTCCTATATATAAGCTCTCCCTCTTTACTGGCTTTTTCTAGTTAATATTTAAATATGCTTTTTTTCTTCTATTAAAAAGACATACAAACAAAACAAAGCCCTCCTGAGTCACCACCCCCACCACACCCCAGCCCCCTCCCTGCCCCCAGCTCTACATTTCCTGCCAGTTCCTGCTGGTGCTAAGTTTCCTGAAAAGCGATTCTCTATGCAATTTCTTTTCTTTTCTTTTCTCTTTTCTCCTCTCTTCTCTTTTCCCTCCTTCCTTCCTTTGTCTTTCTCTTTCTTTCATTCGTTCATTCTTTCTCTCTCTCGTTTTTTTGTTTTTTGGTTTTTTTCTTTTTTTTTTTGAGACACAGTTTCACTCTTATCACACAGGCTGGAGTGCAATGGCACGATCTCAGTTCACTGCAACCTGTGCCTCCTGGGTTCAACTGATTCTCCTTCCTCAGCCTCCCGAGTAGCTGGGATTATAGGCACCCACCACCATGCCCAGCTAAGTTTTGTATTTTTAGTAGAGACGGGGTTTCACCATGTTGGTCAGGCTGGTCTCAAACTTCTGACCTCAAGTGATCCACCCGCCTTGGCCTGCCAAAGTGCTAGGATTACAGGCGTGAGCCATCGCACCTGGCCTCTATTCAATGATTTTCTATAGGTACAGCTCACCACTGCTGCACACGCCATTCAAAATACTCCCTCCCCACCATTGCTAAGGTCACAAAGTCATTCATTCAGCAAAGAGATACTAAGTTCCTACTATATATCAGACACTGATGAAGACATCTGGGTTATATCTGTAAACAAAACAATAACCCCTGTCCTCATAAAGCTTACATTTTATCAGGAGGAACAGATTAGTTATCAATAAATACAAAAAAAACACTAAATTATACCATATAATAGATGGTGAGAAGTGCTTCAGAAAAAAAGAAAACATATGGCAGAGTAAAGGGAATTGGGAAGAAGCAGGCAGGGTGCAGTTTTAAACTGAATGCTCAGGCTGGGTGCAGTGGCTCATGCCTGTAATCCCAGACTTTGGGAGGCCAAGGCGGGTGGATTACTTGAGGTCAGGAGTTTCAGACCAGCCTGGCCAACATGGTGAAACTCCATCTCTACTAAAATATAAAAATTAGCCAGGTGTGCTGGCATCTACAGGGGTTCACCATATGCCTCTCTGTATATACTCCTAGAAGGTAACATTAAAATTAAGTTTTCTGACTCAGAAACAACCCACAGAAGCTTGCACCAAGACAGAGATTCCATCATGATGAGCAGCCCAGGATTCAACCTCACTGAACATAGTAGCATGTACAGGAAACAGACTTTCCATTGTGTTAAAGCTGAGTGTTATCTCAGTTGCTCAGGAGGATGAGGCAGGAGAACTGCTTGAACCCAGGAGATGGAGGTTGCAGTGAGCTGGGATAGCACTACTATGCTCCAGCCTGGGCGACAGAGTAAGACTTCGTCTCAAAAAATAAATTAATTAAATAAATAAATAAATAAATAAATAAATAAATAAATAAATAAAAACTGAATGCTCAGGGTAAGCCTCATTGAAAAGATGGAGGTACATAACATAAGATGTGCCTTCGCTCCTCCTTCTCCTTCCACCATGATTGTGAGGCCTCCCCAGCCATGTGGAACTGTGAGTCCACTAAATCTCTTTTTCTTTATAAATTACCCAGTCTCAGGTATGTCTTTATTAGCAGCATGAGAACGGCCTAATACAGTAAATTGGTACCAGGTAGTGGGGTGTTGCTAGATACCTGAAAATGTGAAATCAACTATGGAACTGGGTAACAGGCAGAGGTTGGAACAGTTGGAGAGCTCAGAAGAAGACAGGAAAATGTGGGAAAGTTTGGAACTTCCTAGAGACTTGTTGAATGGCTTTGACTAAAATGCTGATAGTGATATGGACAACAAAGTCCAGGCTGAGGTGGTCTCAGATGGAGATGAGGAACTTGTTGGAAACTGGAGTAAAAGTCAACCTTGCTATGCAAAGAGACTGGCAGCATTTTGCCCCTGCCCTAGAGATCTGTGGAACTTTGAACTTGAGAGATGATTTACGGTACCTGGCAGAATAAATTTCTAAGGAGCAAACTGTTCAAGAGGTGACAGAGCATAAAAGTTGGGAAAATGTATAGCCTCACAATGTAGTAAAAAAGAAAAACCCGTTTGCTGAAAAGAAATTCAAGCAGGCTGCAGAAATTTGCATAAGTAACAAGGAGCCAAATGTTAATCACCAAGACAATGGGGAAAATGTCTCCGCATCATGTCAGAAACATTCGCAGCAGCCACTACCATCACAGACCCAAAGGCCTATGAGTGAAAAATGATTTCCTGAGCCAGGTCAAGGGCCCCAGTGCTGTGTGCAGCCTAGGGACTTGGTGCCCTGCATCCCAGCTGCTCCAGCCATAGCTAAAAGGGGTGAAGGTACAGCTCAGGCCATGGTTTCAGAAGGTGCAAGCCCCAAGCTTTGGAAGTTTCCACATGGTGTTGAGTCTTCAGGTGCACAGAAGTCAAGAACTGAGATTTGGGACCTCCACCTAGATTTCAGAGGATATATGGAAACAGCTGAATGTCCAGGCAGAAGTTTGCAGCAGGGGTGGGGCCCTCATGGAGAAACTCTGTCAGGGCAGTCAGAAGGGAAATGTGGGGTTGGAGCCCCCACACAGAGTCTCCACTGGGGCACTGCCTGGTGGAGCTATGAGAAGAGGGCCACCATCCTCCAGACCTCAAAATGATAGATCCAGTGACAGTTTGCACTGTGCACCCAGAAAAGGCACAGACACTCAATGCCAGCCTGTGAAAGCAACTGGGAGGGGGGCCATACTCTGCAAACCCACAAGGTTGTAGGAGCCCACCTCTTGTATCAGCATGACCTGGATGTAAGACATGGAGTTAAGGGTAATCATTTTGGAACTTTAAGGTTTAATGACTGCCTTATTGGATTTTGGATTTACTTGTTTTGGCCAATTTCTCCCATTTGGAATGGGTGTATTTATCCAATGCCTGTACCCCACTGTATCTAGGAAGTAACTAACTTGCTTTTGATTTTACAGGCTCAAAGGCTGAAGGGACTTGTCTTGTCTCAGATGAGGCTTTGGGCTGTGGACTTTTGAGTTAATGCCGAAATGAGTTAAGACTTTGGGGGACTGTCGGGAAGGCATGATTGGTTTTGAAATGTGAGGATATGAGATTTGGGAGGGGTCGGGGCAGAATGATATGGTTTGGCTGTGTCCCCACCCAAATCTCATCTTGAATTGTAGCTTCCATAATCCCCACATGTCGTGGGAGGGACCCAGTGGGAGGTAATTGAATCATGGGGGTGGGTTTTCCCATGCTATTCTAATGATAGTGAATAAGTATCACAAGATCTGATGCGTTTATAAAAGGCAGTTCCCCTGAACATGCTCTCCAGCTTGCCACCATGTAAGATGTGCTTTTGTTCCTCCTTTGCCTTCTCCTGTGATTGTGTGGCCTTCCCAGTCATCTGGAACTGTGAGTTCATTAAACTTCTTTTTGTTTATAAATTATCCAGTCTCAGGTATGTCTTCATTAGCTGCATGAGAACTGACTAATCCAGGACTTATCAGTTAAATGCAAAGAAGTCATGACATTCCCAAATCTTCTCCTGCGCTCTAGTTAAAAGATCTACAACTTAACCATAGTTAAACCAATAGAATAATCTATATTGATTATGGAAATGGAAGTTATGGGAGTCAAAACAGAATAAAGAAAATAGCAAAAGGCCAAATAGCAAAAGCATTCATAAGTAAGATAAAAAGGAGAAAAAAAATGTGTAAAACAACCTTTTTCCATCTTTCTTTTTTCCCATCAATTTCCCTTTTCATTTTATTTGTCTTATCTAACATACAGATTGAACGTTTTAAAAATGCATTTTACAAAAGGAATAAAATGTTTAGGAATACAGCTAACTATGGAAGTGAAAGATCTCTATAAGAACTACAAACCACTGCTCAAAGAAATCAGAGACGACACAAACAAATGGGAAAACATTCCATGCTCATGGATAGGAAGAATCAATATCATTAAAACAGTCATATTGCCCAAAGTGATTTATAGATTCACTGCTATTCCCATTAAACTACCATTGAGATTCTTCACAGAACAAGAAAAACCTACTTTAGAATTCATATGGAACCAAAAAAGAGCCCGAATAGCCAAGACAATCCTAAGCAAAAAGAACAAAGCTGGAGGCAACACACTACGCAACTTCAAACTATGCTACAGGGCTACAGTAACCAAAACAGCATGGTGCTGGTACAAAAACAGACATGTAGACCAGTGGAACAGAATAGAGAGCTGATAAATAAGACTGCACATCTACAACTATGTAATCTTCAACAAACTTGACAAAACAAGCAATAGGGAAAAATTCCCTATTCAATAAATGGTGCTGGGATAACTGGCTAGCCATACATAGAAGATTGAAACTAAACCCCTTCCTTACACTATATACATAAACTAACTCAAGATGGATTAAAGACTTAATTGCAAAATCCAAAACTATAGAAACCCTGGAAGACAACCTAGGCAATACCATTCAGGACATAGGCACAGGCAAAAATTTCGCAACGAAGATGTCAAAAGCAATTGCAACAAAAGCAAAAATTGACAAATGGGATCTAATTAAACTAAACAGCTTTTGCACAGCAAAAGAAACTACCAACATTGTAACCAGACATATCTCCCTATGATGGGAGACAATTTTTTCAAACTATGCATCCAACAAAGGTCTGATATCCAGAATCTATAAGGAACTTAAGCAAATTTACAAGAAAAAAACAACCCCATTAAAAAGTGGGCAAAAGACATGAACAGACACTTCTCAAAAAAGAACATACATGTGGCCAACAATCATATGAAAAAAAGCTCAGTATCACTGATCATTGGAGAAATGCAAATCAAAACAATAATGAGATACCATCTCACATCAGTCAAAATGTTTGCTAGTAAAAAGTAAAAAAAAAAAAAAAAAAAAAAAAGATGCTGGCAAGGTTGTGGAGAAAAAGGAACACTTACACACTATTAGTGGGAGTGTAAATTAGTTCAACCATTGTGGAAAATAGTGATGCAACTCCTCAAAGACCTAAAGACAGAAATACCATTAGACCTAGCAATCCCATTACGGGATATATATATACACATATCTCCAAAGGAATATAAATTGTTCTATTATAAAGACACATGCACACATATGTTCTTTGTAGAGCACAGCTGGAAGAACATTAGACGAGTTATGTAGAGCAATTAGCAAAGAAGTGGAATGAACCTAAATGCCCATCAATGATAGACTGGATAAAGAAAATGTGGGACATATACACCATGGACTACTATGCAGCCATAAAAAAGAATGAGATAATGTCCTTTGCAGGAACATGGATGGAGCTGGAGGCCATTATCCTTAGGAAATGAATGCAGGAACAGAAAACCAAATACCACATGTCCTCACTTATAAGTAGGAGCTAAATAATAAGAATACATGGACACATAGAGGGCCTATCAGAGGGTGAAGAAGATGGAGAAGATCAGGAAAAATCACTAATGGGTCCTAGGCTTAACAGCTAGGTGATGAAATAATCTGTACAAAAAGCCCCCATGACACAAGTTTACCTATGTAAACTTTCACCTGCACATGGACCCTTGAACTCAAAAGTTTAAAATAAAAATAAACAAAATGTTTTAATCCCCCTTAAGTAACACTTATAGCAACATAAGATGGCAAAAATCAAATGCATTATTTTCAGTCAACCAAACCTGCAAAAGAAATTTTTACAAACATACTAATTATGGAAGGTTTGACATGTAGAACACAATGGCAAACCTTGATTTAGAGAAAATAAACCTTCAAGCTAAGATTGGTTCTGACCTGAAGAGATAAGCATTTTTAGTAAATCTGTGCAGTTGCCTGTTTCTTCAATGGTTGAAGAATTTATCTTAAGCTGCTTCCCAATGAAATTTCGGCAGGTTATCTTTAAAAAGAAAGATGAAAACAAATATTAGTCAGGTATTTATAGTTAAAAATTTTGCTTACTTGAAATGTTTCTCTCATTTTTTATTTATCAGGATAAAGAGATATATAACAATGCTACAAGTAAAAGCTGGCAGAATAGCATCTAATCATGAGAACTTTCATGAAAAAAAGCAGCTCCATAATTTTTCATATTTCTTTTGTACAGCACAGCTGGAAGAACGTTAGGCAAATTATGTAGAGCAATTAGAATATGATTTTCTAATATACTATAAATTCGCTGGTCTAAATATATCTTCCATTATATAAGTTAAAATATAATCTGCTTTCCAAATGGCAGATTTTTCCACCCTACTTATAATTAATGCAATTTTAATTTCCCTGGTGAAGTTTTTCAGAACTAACTTCCTTTGTAGTATTTTGATAATTTATTTTCTAACAGATATATGAGTCCTAAGATAATAAAATATCAGAAAACAGAAAAGTTTTAAAGAGAAAAAAAATATTTTAAAGGGCCCAAGACCCTCTTCTCGCCATTTCTTCACTCCCATCCCTTGAACTAACCTATCGCTCAAAATACAGCCCTCCTGGAACCCCAGGCTGATATAGATGCTTCTTCTTTATTGTCCTTTGTGGGTAGTACTTTTATAATGAGACATAAATGCAGCCTAATAAAATACAAATTCCTTCCCACAACCTCATAAGGCCCTACTTGATCTAATCTTTTCTATTTCTCCAGCTTCATTAAACGGATCTTTACTGAACACCTATTATGTGCCAAACACTGGGACAAGAAGAAGGGATGATGTAGCAGAGAACAAAATAAACAAAAACTCTTACTCTTGTGAAACATCTTAGTGGGAGAAGAGAGATAATAAACAAACAGTGTGGTACATTATATAGTATATTAAAGAATTACAAATGATCTAGAGAGACATAGAGCAAAAAGGTACATAGTTGTAAATAGAGTAGTGCGGAAAGGCCTCACAGAGAATGTAAAATTTAGCAAAGATTGGGAAAAGGTGAGGGATTCAATGTGGATGTTTGGGGAGCAGCACTCCAAGCAGGGGCAACAGCAAATGCAAAGACCCTGAGGCAAGAACACCTTATGCAACAGTGTGGTAAAAAACCTGCTGGGGAGTAATAGGAGTTACTGAAGAGATCAGGGGGATATGTTATATAGGATACACTATATTAAGGTCATGAAAAAGATGTTCACTTTACTCTAAATAGGGTGGGAAGCCACCACAGGGTTTTAAATAGAGGTGTGACAGGACCTGACTTGGGGTTTAAAAGGTCATTGTATCTGCTGCATTAAGAATAGATTATAGGCTGGGTGTGGTGGTTCACACCTGTAATCCCAGCACTCTGGGAGGCCAAGGCAGGTGGATCACCTGAGGTCAGGAGTTCAAGACCAACCTGGTCAACATGGTGAAACCCCATCTCTACTAAAAACACAAAAATCAGTCAGGTGTGGTGGCTCCCACCTGCAATCCCAGGTACTCAGGAAGCAGAGGCATGAAAATCACTTCAACCTGGGAGGCAGAGGTTGCAGCAAGGCAAGATCGCTCTACTACACTCCAGCCTGGGGACAGACTGAGACTCCATCTCAAAATGACAACAACAAAAAGAATATATTCTAGACTGAAAGTGGGGTGCAGAGTGATTAGGAAGTCACTGCATTAACCCAAGCAAATACAACAAGGGCTTGGATAATAAACAAATAGTGAGGTACATTCTATAGTATATTAAAGAGTCAGTGTTGGAGGTAGTGAGCAGTTCTCCAATTTGGATTGCATTTTGAGGGTAGAGCTCTTGGTTACCAGTTGGAAGGTGGTGTGAGTGCAAGAGAGGAGGCAGGTATGTCTCCAAGGTGGCTGGCAGTCAGGACAGGAGGCTTGTCCTTGAAGAAGACTTAGCAGAACAGGCTTGTTTGAGATGTGCTAAATTTAAGAAGTGTATTTCTCATCTAAGAAATGATGTTGATTGGCCAAGTTTCATGGATCAACTTGGTTTCAGATAAACTATGAGGAGGAAAGAGAGGGAAGCATCCACTTTCTGGCATACACACACTTCACCCCAGTTATTCAATCAAACTAGATGCTACTGTGAAGGGATTTTGCAGATACTAATTAAATTGACTTTAAACAAGAGAGATTACTCTCAGTGGACCTGACCTAAGCAGATGAGTCTGACATGCCCACAGTCTCCAGGACTTCAAACACCAGCAGCAGCTGCTTCTACAACTGTCCTCTCCTGGCTGGATCTTCCCTCACTGACTGCCTATAAGTAACAGCCTCTGTCCATCTGGGTTTCCTCCCTGCTCATGATCCTGATTGCCTGCCCAATGGATTTGAAGCTTGCTTAGCTGGCCTCCACAATCATATGAGCCAAATTCTTGTAGTAAATCCTTTGATGGATAGCCAGCTAGCTAGCTAGACAGATGTGATACTGTAAAGTATATATTTGGTCTTGTCCCTGTTTCTTAACATACAACTCCTAAAATCCTTGGAATCTCCAAAGTGTTATCTTTTTGTATGCTAATAAGTTGATTGATGGTTGGCAGCCCCTAGGTAGCTTCAGGATAGGGGCTGCTCACCAGAAAGACCACGGCAGGATAAGAACTTTCAGCCCTATTTCCCAACCTCTGCAAAGAAGAGAAGGGTGGAAGGTTAAGTTGATCGTCAATGGCCAATGATTTAATCAACGCTTTCATAATGAAACTCCATTAAAAAGAAACGAAAGGACTGGGTTTAGGGAGCTTCTGGATAGTTGAACACGTGGAGGTTCCTGGAAGGTGGTGGATCCGTGAAAGGTCTGTGCCCCTTCCCCTCTGCCTCACCCTATGCATCTCTCCATCTGTATCTTTTGTAATTTTCTTTACAATAAACTGGTGAATGTAAGCAAGTGTTTCTCTGAGTTCTGTGAGTCACTCTAGCAAATTAATCGAACCCAAGGAGTGGGTCATAGGAACCCTAATTTGTCGCCTGTCAGTCAGAAGCACAGGTCACAACCTGGGGCTTGAGATCAACATTGGAAGTCAGAACAGAGCTCCCAACCTCTGGGACCTGATGCTATCTCCAGGTAGATTGTATAGAAATTGAATTGAAAGACACCCAGCCAGTGTCTACTGCAGAACTGATTTCTTGCTTAGTGGTGGGGAGAAATCCCCACACATCTGGTGTCAGCATCATGTTGTAAGAACATAGTGGGAGACACTGAGTTTATTTTTTCCCCTTCATAGATAAGATAGACCTGTCTTACTAGTTTTGCTCTTCAGGTTGAACTTTGGCTGATATAGGCAGTTAGATATATCAACACAAAATTCAGGAGAAAGGTCTAGAGTGCAGATGTAATTTCAAAATTCATCATCATAGAGATGGTACTTAGACACACAGACTGAATTAACTCACTATGGGAGAGTATGTGGATGGAGAAGACAAGGAGTCCAAGAACACAGTCTTGGGGCACACTCACATTGGGACATTGGGGAGAAGAGGAAGTAGTAACAAAAAATCCTTGGAAGGAGCAGCCTCTTCTTTCTCCCATGCCCCTTGTTAGCTACAGGCCTTCTTTCTGTCCCACTCCAGGGCATGGGCCATTCTTCTTCTCTTGGGCTACAATGTTCTTTCCCTAGATCATTGTGCAGCTGGCCCCTCTCATCAAATGCCATCATCTCCAAGAGGTCTTCTAGATCATCCTTACTAAAGTTAGCACCTCTCACCCAGTTCATCTCCAGTCCATTGACTGATTTTCTTCAGAGACCTTATAATGATTGTAAGTCTTTCTACTCATCTGTTTACATGTTGATTTTCTGGCCCTATTTCCAACCCTCTGAAATTAAACTTTATGAAGCAGGAACTCAGAACTGTATTCTCACCACATAGAATATGCAGGAGGCAAGGCTACCACTGGGCCACAAGGAACCTTTGTGAGAAGAAGAAAATGGAGCCCTTGCTGGCTGGATGCAACACCTCAAGCACATAGGCTGGTGTGGCAAGGAGGGGCTGGATTTCAGGCCCCACATATGCCAGGGGCCCTTGGGCAGGTCACACACAGCACAACCATGTGCAATGGGTCTGACTGGGTAGTCAACGTACTTTGTTAAATTAGTCAATGGAAGAATGTTTTTATCTCTTTTCTCTGCCAGATTCAAGATACACCATGACTTTCAAGGGCCCTGGGTACTTTTGCCTTCATGAGTCTGTTTCTCCATTGAAAAATATTAAAAATGATATTTTATAATTGTGTTGATATAAATACAAGAATATGAAAGTAGAAATTCAAACATTTTCTTTGCCCTGAAAGTTATTTTTTTCTTCTTATTTTAAAAGAAATTAATACATTTAGTGGGCCCCTGAAAGCATTGTGGACTCTAGATTACAGGAGCTCACGCCTGTAATCCCAGCACTTTGGGAGGCTGAGGTGGGAGGATCACTTGAGGTCAGCAGTTCGAGACCAGCCTGGCCAACATGGTGAAACCCCATCTCTATTAAAAATATAAAAATTAGCCAGGCATGATGGCAGGCTACTCAGAAGGTTGAGGCAGGAGAATCACTTGAACCCAGGTGGTGTTGAGATCAATATTGGAAATGGGGGCAGAACCCCCAACCTCTGGGATCTGATGCTATCTCCAGGTAGACTGTGTAGAAACTGAATTGAAAGACACCCAGAAACCCGGGAGGCGGAGGTTGCAGTGAGCCAAGACTGTGCCCATTGCACTCCAGCCTGGGCAACAAGAGTAAAACTTAGTTTCAAAACAAGAAAGACACCAAGCAGGTGTCCACTGCAGAACTGATTTCCTGCTTAGTGGTGGGGAGAAATCCCCACACATCTGGTGTCAGAATCATGTTGTGAGGGCATAGTGGGAGACACTGAATTTATTTCTTCCCCTCCAGAGATAAAATAGACCTATCTTTAGAAGTTTTGCTCCTCTGATTGAACCCAGCTGATACAGGCAGTTAGATATATCGACACAAAATTTAGGAAAAAGTGGAGATCTACATCTACAGTGGAGATGTAATTTTAAAAGTCATCATCATAGAGATGTACTTAGAGCCACAGACTGAATTAACACACTAAGGAAGAGGTGGAGGTTGCAGTGAGCTGAGATTATGCCACTACACTCCAGCCTGGGTGACAGAGCAAGACTCACTCTAAAAAAAAAACAAAAACAAAAACATAAAAAAAGTATCATGGGCTCTAGACACCATCCCCATTGTGCTTTATGGCTAAGTTAGTCTTGGCCTGATATGAACTTACTGTGGAAAGGGACTTAGTTCCTGTTTGCCTTGATTGCAGGCTCTCAATAATGTTTGTTGATTTGAATGATAAATGCCAGTAAGTGGAAATACTAAAGCAGAAATAATAAGATTTCTCTGATTTCTAAATCCTCGTACTTTCTATGTGGACTAATTAGAAATCACAACAGCACGAATAATAGAACTAACTTAAACTTACCTTCTCTCCATATTCAGCCTCATACCTTGCACAAGGTTGCTGGGTAATATCTGGGCCCTTGAACTTGTGTATTCTCAGCAGAAGCTGGCGCTGTGCATACACCAGGAGTGGTGTCACTTGTTCTGTATACCTCTCACTAGACAGGGGTAAAGAACACGTTAAAAAGAAAACATTAGTTAAAAGACTTTTTTTTTCAATGAAGTCTGTTACTTTTGATTGCCCTTAGAGCAGTACTTACTGTGAAACTGTATTGAACTGAATGGCAAGCGATACTAGTGTTTCCCATTTTTCCACTTGATATAAAACTTCCAGAGATTTTAATACAAAGTCTTGGATCCATTTCAAATCAACCACATTTACATCATCCAAAGGATGCTCAAAAGTAAGACTAGAACCACCGTTATCATTTTTAATATTCCCATAACAACTTGGAACACTGAATTCTCCTTTCTCTTCAATAGGCTGCAAGTAGCACAGTGAAAAAAAAATGTGTAATTTCAGATTTTACTCCATATTTTTTCTGAAAACTGAATGTGATAAAAATGTAACATGGAAAAGAACTCAACTGAAAAGAAAAAATATTTTTCTTATGCAAGGCAAAGCTTGATAATTTGATGCAGTATTATCCAACAAAGCTTGCTGTGATGATGGAAATGTGCTACATATTTGTGCTGTTCATTATCGTTCCCTATAGCCACTAGACACCTGCAGCTACCAAGCTTTTGAAATGTGATTAGTGCAACTGAATTTTTAATTTCATTTAATTGTAGTTAATTCGAGTTTAAATTTAAATAGCCACATATGGCTAATGTTTACCATATTGGACAACACAGATTACCGTCTATAGTTCTTGGTATACAGTCACTATCCATTTAAGTAAGGATATGAAATCAATTATGGTAAGATTTTTAGGAAAAAACAGACTTTAGTATAAACACATAACAAAGCCCCCTAATACATTGGTTACCTTCGTTAATTTATACAATAATATGTCCATTCCTAGATGCAAATGTCACACCTATGGAGGATGAAAGCATCAAGGAGACCCTCTTTTTGACTAAAGAGTTACTATGTAACAATCGTGTTCATGTCCTATGAGTTCCTGACACATTTGTGTAGACCTCTGGAAATTATTAAGGCAAAACAAAGCCTCTTAGATCCATATAAGGGCCAGATTATAGCCCAAAACAGTTGGGTAACTCAAGTCCAGCCTTCCCATCCCAATAATACCATTAAAAGTAACCTATATACACGAGTGGGAAGCATCAACAAAAGTAGAGGATAAACATCCCCTCTAACAAGAGCTGTAGTCCCGGAAGTTAGAAGAGACTTTGTAAGTCATCTGGCTGTGAAATGCAGTATGCATACCTGAAGTCAGGCTGTGTAGGTATGAATAGCAGGTATAGCACCAGTGACTTACATGAATTTGCTTCCTCAGCATAGCGCCCAGCACATGGGACATACTTTTAAAAAGTAGTTGACATTTTATTTATGCTATGAGTTCAATACTTGTAATTCACTGATTCTACAGTAAGTCTTCTAGGAGCACAGATCTGCTATCAGTTAGTCATGCCTATGCTTTATTTCTGGGATGAAGGACAGGGAAGTCCTCTGTAGTTATTACATTATCTAATATAGTGTTTATCAACAACGAAGCTGAGGGCCAGGCATGGTGGCTCACGCCTGTAATCCCAGCATTTTGGCAGGCCGAGGCGGGCAGATCAACTGAGGTCGGGAGTTCGAGACCAGCCTGACCAACATGGAGAAACCCTGTCTCTACTAAAAATACAAAATTAGCAGGGCGTGGTGGTGCATGCCTGTAATCCCAGCTACTCAGGAGGCTGAGGTAAGAGAATCGCCTGAACCTGGGAGGCAGGGGTTGTGGTGAGCCAAGACTGTGCCATTGCATTCCAGTCTGGACAAAAAAAAAAAAAAAAAAAAAAAAAGCTGATATTTTATCTCAATTGTCTTGTTCAGCACCCATCTCTCAGTTGATCCCAGTCCAAAAGGGGAGGAGCGGGGGAAGAGAATTATCTATTGACCTCCTAAATTTGGCAATATTGAGAAATAAACAACACTGAGAAATAAACAAGACTGACATTTGGAGATCAAAATAGCATATGGAGATTGAGGATTCTGGCACAGTAAGGCCAGACTCTTTTTAAGTTTTGAAGATTTTGTATGGGCCATGTGTGATTTTTTAAAAACTTTTTCTTAAAGAAAATTTCCAACACTTACAGAAGTAGGGAAAGTAATATAATGAAGCCCATGTGCCCACCACCAGCTGCAATGATTATCAACTCTTAGGACACACCCACTTACCCCATTATTTTGAATTATATCCCCAAAATTATATGAATTAATCTATTAATATTTTAGTATGTATCTCTAAAAAAGTAAAAATTAGTTTTACAAAAACATAACCACAATACTATAATCCTACCTAAAAAAAAACATTAGCAGAAGTTCCTTTAAATCATTATTGAATAATTACACTGAAGAGTGTTTCTATTTTCCTTATTGCCTTACAGCTTTATTTTTTTAACTGTGTATGTTAGTTAGATTAAAATAAGGTCCAAACACTGCAATTGGTTATATCTCTTGTCTTTTTTAATTTATAGATTTCATCTCCTCCTTTATTAAATTTTTTTGTTAAAGAAATCAGATTGTTTTTCTGTAGAGTTCCCACAGTCTGAATTTTACTGAGGATATTACCGTAATTTCATTTAAAATGTTCTTCTGTCCACTGTATTTTCTACAAATCGTGGGATAAATGTAAATATTCTATCTGATTCCAGTTAGATTTCTGTTTTTTGCAAGTATACTCCATTAGGTGCTCTTGATCCTCCAATTCATTCATTAAGAATCACAGAAACCTAATAATTCTAATTCCAACATCCTTTCTTCATTTATTACTTGGATAGTTTTGTAAAGAAAAATTCCCCTTCATCAACTATTTGGTCATCCTCAGATATAGTTCATATAGGAGGTAAGGCAGTCAAGCATTTTTTTTTCCCAAAGAAGCCCTGTTTCCTTTAGTGATACATGGTTTTTAAAGGCAACAATCTAGGTCCTAGAGTTGACATTTCTTTTTGAAACCTCTGAACTGCTTTGACTTCTTTGGTGGAAAAAAATCGTATGTGTGAGTCTATTTTCAGATTCTTTATTTGTTGCATTGATATATTTCTCTCTTTAGGTCAGTATTATACTCTCTTAATTACTGTAGCTTTAGTATGCCTTGATATCATATATATATATAGTAAATCCTCCAAATTTGTTCTTTTAAAAAAATTTTTTTGGCCATTCACATTTTTTTGCATTTGCTTATAAATTTTAAAATGAATTGTCAATTTATACACCAAAGAATGCCTATTGGAATTTTCATTGAGATTTCACTGAATTGACAAATCAAATTGGGAATAATAGATTTATTGATATTAATATATATCTCTTCATTTATTTAAGTCTTCTTTAATTTTTTGTAATGTCTTATAGTTATCAATGTAGAAATACTGTGTAAATTATACATATTTCTAGATACTGATACTTTGGATGATATTTTAAATGAAATTATTTTTAAGTTTTCATTTTCTCATTATTTTCTGCTAGTATACAGAAATACAATTTATTTTTGTATATTGACCTTATATCCTACTTTTTTTTTTAGTTCTAATCATTGCTTTGTAGAACACTGAAGAGTTAGAATTCTCTATGTAAAAAATTATGTTATTCACAAATAAAAACAGTTGTATTTCTTCCTTTCTAATCTGTGTGCCTTCTGTTTCTTTATCTTGACTAATCGCACTGGCCAGGATTTCTGGCATGATGTTGAATAAAAATGCTATGAGCCGACGTCCTTGCTTTGTTCCCATTCTTACAAAGAAGTTCATAACATTTCACCATTAAGCATTATGTTATCTGTAGATACTCTTTTATCAGTTTGAAAAAATTATCCATTCCTCGTTTGCTGAGTGATTTTAACATGAATGGACACTAAAGTCTGCAAATGCTTTTGATGCATCTACATTAAAGGCCATATACTTTTTCTCCTTTATCCTGTTGTATTGGTCCATTTTCACGCTGCTGATAAAGACATATTCACACATGGCTAGGGAGGCCTCACAATCATGGCAGAAGGCAGGGAGCAGCAAGTCACATCTTACATGGATGGCAGCAGGCAAAGAGAAAGAGCTTGTGCAGGGAGACTCCCCCTTATTGAACCATCAGATCCCATGAGACTTATTCACTATCGCGAGAACAGCATGGGAAAGATTCAATTACCTCCCACCAGGTCCCTCCCACAACACGTGGGAATTCAAGATAAAATTTGGGTGGGGACACAGCCAAACCATATCACCTGTTAATATAGTGAATTATATTGATTAATTTTTTTTTGAGATGGAGGTTCACTCTTGTTGCCCAGGCTGGAGTGCAATGGCGTGATCTTGGTTCATTGCAACCTCTGCCTCCTAGGTTCAAGTGATTCTCCTACCTCAGCCTCCTGAGTAGCTGGGAATACTGGCATGCACTACTACACCCAGCTAATTTTGTATTTTCAGTAGAGTCAAGGTTTCAGAATGTTGGTCAGGCTGTGCCACCCAGTTCCCAACAGCAGTTGGGAGTCCTGTTTAGAGGGGGGACTGAGAGGAGGTGCCAGCTGGGCTTCCTGGGTCGAGTAGGGGCTCAGAAAGCTGTGAAACTTACTCATCCTGCATCACGACTTACTTCAGTCCTGGATGAATAATATTGAAGATATATGCTTAAAATATTCCTAACACCAGGATGTGTGCATGTGTTTTCTTCCCCAAGAAAGCTATAAACAGCAAAAATTTTGCTGTAAGTTTCCCTGTGTCCTCTCTCCCTCTCTCCCTTCCCCCTCCCCCGAAACTAAAGTAATAGGAATGTTAACTGCCCATTTTTCTGTGACTAGTGGACCTTATCTATACTCCCAATTTCAATTTCTTGCAAACATACTTTGTACAGTCCTGTAAGATCCTATCTCCTTTGCCATGCCGCTGCAAGGTCATAAAGTAGATAAAACCTAAGTTGCAATTCCGGTTTTCCTCAAAATCTAAGACATGTCACAAAATAATTTACTGCCTTTGTTTCTCATTCTGGTAACATCTTCCTGCTATATGTATTTCCCACTTTAAAGAGTTTAAAAGGCAATCGTATAATCTAACTCTGGCTACCCATTCAGGACCCCTCCCATACTGTGGAAGATTTGTACTTTCACTCTCTGCTCAATAAAGCCTACAGCTTTTTCAAAAAAGAAAAAAAAGAATGTTGGTCAGGCTGATCTCGAACTTCTGACCAAAGGTGATCTGCCTGCCTCGGCCTCCCAAAATGCTGGGATTACAGGCATGAGCCACCACATCTGGCCTGATTGATTTTCAAATGTTAGCCTTAATTTCTGGGATAAACCCTACTTGATCATCATTTGCATATATTTTATATATTATATCATCATTTGCATATTCTGTATATTGCTACAATTGATTTGCTAACATTTCATTTAAAAGTTTTGTGTCTATGTTCATGAGGGATATTAGTTCACACTTTTCTAGTTGATATCTGTTAGGGTTAAGCTGGTCTCATTTCTTAAAAAAAAAAAAAAAAAAAAATAAGTGAAAGGCATGGTAAGCCAGACACAAAAAGACAAATATTGCATGCTCTCACTTATATGTGGCAGCTAAAAAAATGTAAGCATATGGAGGTTAACACTGAAAAGGTAGATAACAAAGACTGGGAAGGGTGGGGGCTAAAGGTGAGAGGAGAGGATGAAGACAAGTGAGTTAAAGGAGCAGTAAGATAAAAGGAATAAATGCAATGTTTGATAGAGGAGGATGACTGTACTTTACAAAAATGTACTATACTTGGGTGATGGACACCCTGAATACCCTGGCTTGATCACAACACATTGTAGACATGTAACAAATTTTCTCATATACCCCATACATTTTCACAAATAAAAATCATTGGTATAAAATTTATTATTTCTTCCACGTGTGTTTGCTCAAATTTTCCAGAGAAATATTGTGGGTCTGGAATTTTCTTTATGTGAAGGTTTCTGATTATGAAGTCAAGTTTGTTAGTATATTTAGGGCAATTCATGTTTTCTGTTTCTTCTTGTGTCAGATTAAGTTGTGCTTTCCAATAAATATGTCCATTTCACCTATCAAATTTGTTAACAAAAATTGATCATATTTCCTTTTTTTAATATCTATAGGATTTGTAGTTATATCCCTCCTCCACTACTAATATGACTAATTTGTGCTTTTCTCACTTTTGTTCTTCATCAGTATTTCTGAGTATACTAGATTTAATAATTTTAAATTTAAAAGATCAAATTTTGACTTTATTGTTTTTGCTTTATATTTATCTAATTGATTTCTGCTCTTATAAATTCCTTTATTTCTTTTTATTATTTCCTTTCTTCTCTTTAGTTTAAATTCGCTCTTCTTTCTCTACATATGAACACTTAGATAATTGATGTTATGTTATTAAGCATTTAAAGCTATAAATTTCCCTCTATGCCCTGCTTCATTTGAATGCCATACATTTTGATGTGTTATTATTAGTTTCAAATATTCTTTAATTTCTCTTATGTTTTCTTCTTTGACTCACGGGATATTTGGAATTGTATTATTTAATTTCCAGATAATTGGAGATTTTTCTTCCTATATTATGGCAATCCATTTATAATTTAATTCTGTAATGATCAAAGAACATACTCTTCAAGAGTTCAGTCTTACATTTTTGAAGACTTATTTTTGCCTCTGCATATGACCCATCTTGGTGAACACACCATGTGCACTAGTGCTCTGTTTCCATTCCACCTGGGTTTACTGTACCACAGTTTTCACATTAACTACCCAGAGTTAGCATCAGACTCCACAGGTTTAAGGGCTCCAGCCTCCATAAGACTGCCCTCACTTCAGATACCAGCCACAAGTCTCCGGTCACCTAATCTTCTGACCGACCAGCTATAAATTCATGGATTTCCATAGCCCCTTCAAGTTGATAATTCACTAGAATGACTCACAGAACTCACTGAAAGCACTGTACTTAAAGTACAGTTTTATTACAAAGAAAACTCAGGAACAGCCTAGTGAAGAGGTACATGGGGTGAAGTCTGAGAGGGTCCCTGACACAGAGCTTCCATGCCCTCTCCCTGTGGAATCAGTGCATGTCACCCTCCTGACACATCAATGTGTTTATCATCCAGGAAGTTCTTCAAGCTTTGGATGTCCAGAATGTATTTTGAATTTTTCTGATTAATTGATGCTCTTCTTAACACAAAATGTCCCTCTTTATCTCTCATTTGCTCCTTGATTTATATTACCTTGTCTAATAATATAGACTCATCAGCTTTTTTATCTTTACTGTTTTCATGGTATATCTCTTTCCATACTTTTATTTTCAATCTATCTGTTTATTTATATTCAGAGTGCTTCTCTTAGTAGACAGGTACATGTGTCTTGCTTTTTTATCCAGTCAGACAATCTCTACCCTTTATTTGGCATCTTTAATCCACTTATATTAAATATAGTTATTGATATTATTGAGTTAGAGTGAATGTTTTCTACTTGTTTTCTCTTTGTCCCATGTTTTGTGTTCTTCTGTTCCTTCTTCCCTGCCTTCTTTTGACTTAATTGAGCATTACTTAGTCTTCCCTTTTACTTCATTGACTTTTCAGCTATATCTCCTTTTTACTAGTTACTCAAGGGATCATCAAATACATCCTTATCACTTAGAGTTAATATTGTGCCACTTTATATAAAGTGTAACAGCCTTAATAATTTGCCCTCTTTGTCTTCTCTGCTATTGCCAAATATTTTCCTCTAGAAATGTTATAAGCCTCATGGTGCATCATGTGTATGTGTTTACTAATCTTGAATGTGTTTAGGTTGCATTCTATTTATATTACTTCCATTTTATTTCCATGCTTTAAACTACAGTGTGATAAATGTTAAATGGCTGTAAATTCTAGCAGACCAGAATAATAGAACAGGACAGAGAAGCAGTGGAATAAAGATCAACCGATCACATCTTTATTCAAGCTACGTGATCTTCCTTGGAATCTATTTCTTTATCTGGCAAAAAAAATGTTATAAGGATTAAGTGCATTAAGGCTAATTTATGTAGGGGCTGGAGTTCAGTTAATGTTACTTTCCCTTCCCTATAACAAACTAAATTTTCAGGCTAAGCTGTTGTTAGTTAACATGAATGCGAGTTATATATTGTAAACAAAATTATAACGAGAAGCAAATGAAATGTAGACAAACCAAATGAGGAATCAAGAAAAATGTCAGTTTCTACTTACACTGAGATGCACAGTACAATGATATTTTTAGCTGAACATAATAAAAATAATTACCAAACTGTCCTTACCTTAATAGAATTGGTATTTTGTAGTTGTATTAACATGTCAATAAGTAATTCTGCTCCCAAATAGAATGGTAAAACAGAGGTGCAGAGGAAACCATCTTGGCTAATAGGAAATGTTTTATCAAGATCCACTGCCTGTTTAAGAATTATTTGTAGTTCCTGAGTAAAGTTCCATAAGGCCCGACAGCAGTTCTGAAGCAGAGTCCAATAGCCACCACGATGAGCAAGAACCTACGACAAACACAAAATTTAAAAGACCTCAAAGTTCCAAAAGTTAGAGATCTCTGAACAAACTTCATCTTTTTGCAAATATTATACGTCAGTAGTAAAAATAACTAACATCATTTGTTAGTGTCACTTACATGAGTTAGACACCATTATATGTATTATCTCATTTAATTCGAACAAAAATTTCCATAAGTAAGTGTGTACTAGGTACCAGTATTTTACCCAATTTACAGATGAGGAAATGGAGCCATGGGTTCAGCACTGATAACTTGCTGAAGGTCATCTGACTTGGAGTCATTTGACTCCAAAAATCCCATTGTTCTAGGTGCTGGGAATTCAGCAGCGAGCAAGGGAAACTGAGTCTGCCCCCACACTGCTTCTGTTCATTTTGGGGGACAGACACTAGAAAAGTAGACCTATGAAAGCATAATTTCAAGCACTAAGAAGTTTTATAAAGAAAAATAAAGCAGAAATGAGTTTGAACCTGACAGAGCATGACAGGACAGTTTGCTTTAGACAAGGTGGTCAGGAAAGAAGTCCTCTCTGATGAGGTAGCATTTAAGCAAACGTCTGAATATTGAACAAGTCATGTGAAAGTGGCAGGGAGGGTGTTGGGTGGAGAAGAACATTTGAGGCTCAGGGAACAGCAAGGTGAAACTGAGGGCTGAGGATGGAACAAACTAAGTGCTTTCAAGACTGCTGACCCATGGGAGTGGGCTAAACAACAGCAAAAGTAAGAGGAGCTGAGTTCTGCAAGGTGTTCAGGACCAGTTCTTACAGGGTCCTGAAGCTGGAGGCCAGGATAGGATTCAATGCTCATGGTCAAAGCAGGTGATCCAGGTTTACATTACATTATGTAAAAATCACTGTCCACTCCATGGGGCATATGAGAACCTGTCTTCCTTTCTTATCTAGAAAGGACAGATTTCTCCTTACCTCTTGAGGAGTTTAAAGTATACGCCCTTCCTGCCATGAAAACAAGAAACTGATTTCTCTGTAGCTAACAATTCCAATTCTGGGTTTAATCATGTCTCATATAATATTTAAGAAGAAAAAGAAAGAAAAGCATTTGAGAGAACATGGAAGTAATGGGAAGAAGGAGACCGGGGGCAGGGGCAGGGTTCTCCTGTAGCCTAGAAAGATCTTTCCCTGTGCTAGAAAGAAGAGAGAGATCTATGGTACCCCCAAGAGAGATCAAGTCCCCATAGAGGAACCCCTTGCATTATGAGAGAACCCCAAGTCTCGGCAGAGAGGTGCATGCATATTCATAGGAACTGCATGAACGGGGACAAAGGCCACCTGGGCTCTGGGTGGATGGATGACAATGACTAAAGAAGCTTCCCCACTCTGCCTGACAACTGGAAAACACATGCCCTCAGTATCACTGCAGGTACACCTCAAAAGTGACAGGCTCACCCAGCAAGATGAGGTCTCAAAGTCACAACTAAAATTATGTATAGTAAGAAAATAAACACAGTGTATCTTACACGCCCGAGTTCATGGGCTGAAATTTCTGTCTACAACACTGCAAACAAGAAAGATTGCATTACCATTGCTCTCCTGCAGTATAAAAAGATTTTCATAAAATGATCCATTACACACAAATTTGCTCCTCGGTCCTTTTCTTTAGCACTAGAACCTGATTGAGAGTCTGAGTCATAAACTGTTTGCATCTTGGACGTATTTTCATCACTCATTTTGGAATTAATAAATGTAGAAAATTCTTCAGCATCTACAGTACAAAAGTAAGACACGACATGATTAAAAACATAGAATTAAGTTCCAGAAAACACAGTAGGTGATAAGGATCAAATGAGTAATTCAGGTAACAAATGGTACACAAATTTCGAGAAAGGACAAGATGATCAGAGATACAATGAACCAGGGAAAGTTTCTAGAGAAGGAGACATTTGGGTCTTAAAGAATGGGCATGATTTAGCTACATGGGCAAATACAGAGAAGGTCATTTCAGACAAAGTCGATGGCAAAAGGAACAATGCAGAAGTAGGAATGTACATGTTTTTTGAAGGGAACAATAGAAAATACCACTGTCCTTTCATTTCCTCCCAAACAGGCCATTCCTAAGACACATATATCAGAAAGTGAGCTGCACCTCTGGAGTTAGGCAGTGCAGCAACCTCAGCCATGCATTCCCCTGCTGGTGTGGCATAAAAAAGAAGGCTTTCTCCTGCCACCAACTTCCTCTTAGAACCCTGCATTAGACAGTAAGTCTCAGTAGCAAAATATTTCATTGCCAATTTCATGGTCGGTCTTAGGTAGAGAGCCAGTTTAAAAAAAAAGAAAAAAAAAAAAAAAACTCAAGAAACTATATCCTACAATCTATATTCAAAAATCAGACTCTATGGCTATGGAATTCACTTTCAAATACTTCACTATACACAGTTGATATGCACATACCTGTGAAGTCTAATCTATATCCTAGAAGAAATCAGAAAGCATGCCAAGTACCTCAAACATAAATTAACACTCCTGGGGCAGTTAACTGGCATACCAAGAACTCTAGTTGGCAATAAATCCCACAGCACTTAAAATGTCATTACTAAAAGTCTATATAAGTGAGTCTGTCAGAGCCTAAAGGTATTAGAAATAAATTTTTATTTGTGAAATGAACCATATCATTGGTTAGAAAGTGTCCAGGTTCTACCATCTTTGCAGGAAAAGGGTGTGGGAATTAGTCAGGTTTGTCGGACTACAGTTTCCAGAGCGCACCCTGATCAAGAACCCTGTTTTTGGCCTGGCATGGTGGCTCACACCTATAATCTCAGCACTTTGGGAGACAGAGGCAAGTGGATCACAAGGTCAGGAATTGCAGACCAGCCTGGCCAACATAGTGAAACCCCGTCTTTACTAAAAATACAAAAAATTAGCCAGGCGTGGTGGCACGCGCCTGTAATCCCAGCTACTTGGGAGGCTGAGGCAGGAGAATCGCTTTAACTCAGGAGGCGGAGGTTGTAGTGAGCCGAGATCGCCACTGCACTCCAGCCAAGGTGATAGTGCGAGACTCTGTCTCAAAAAAAAAAAAAAAAAAAAAAGAACCCTGTTTACCTGCATTGCATGTCTCTACATTTTGGAGGCCCCTGTCACCTGACTAGATAACAAGGCTTCATTCATCTTAGAGGGAGCTTTCTTGAAAGATGCTGGCTGGAAATCCTAGGGCAATGGTGGATTCCCCTGAATACAAAATCAGCTTTCATGATAGTTTGGGTGCCTGCTTGTAGGAGTATGTTTGTAGAAAGTCTTCACCTATCTTGAACCACCAAAGGCTACGAATATTTAATTTAAAACATTGCATTTGCTGAACAATCAAATTGGCTAAGGTTAAAATACAAAATAGATATTTCCAAATATATGTAATATCATAAAACTAGAAATTTTTAAAAATAGAGCAAACAAGAATCTCCTACAAAATATCAAAACTCAACTAAATTGCTGGTCCTCTGGAAAACTGTGTGTATACCTTTGTGTGTCCATGATGTGTATGTGTGTTGTGTTGTTTAGTGAATAAAAATCTAGAGGTAACTTGGTAATAAACTAACGTGTTTATTTTACCTGATGGTAAGTTGGCCTTTCTTTTTTTGGCTGTAAGGAGGAAATCAAGCATTGCTTTATAATTTTCTACAGTCAATTTTCTTGTTGGTAATACTGTTCCTGAATTATACAGTGAGAATATGTTAGGATCAAATGATCGGAAACTGCAAGGGAGGAAAAATCACATTAAAAAACAATATAAGCAAAATTGAATTAAAACTGTCAAATGCAATCTATTTTTATTTTAAAACATTTGTGAGTACTCCCAAATTTTAAATCATGAAGGATTTTGGCACTTAATCAAAGCCCAACATGTTTTCATTAACTTTTAAAATTATACAATGTAATTTCGCTCTTAGGAATTTTAACATCAATATATATTTCTCTGAAAGGGCCCTTGAAAATGGAAATAAAAATATCTGTGCCCACTCTGTAAGCTCTGAAAGAACAATTTATTTCAACTTAAAACCACCTGATTTGAACAGAACTCAGTGACAATGATTACTATATAGAGCAATGTGTCCATGATTAAGGTCATTTCTTTTTTTTATTTCTTATGATTTTTTTGAGACGGAGTCTCCCTCTGTCACCCAGGTTGGAGTGCAGTGGCGTGATATCAGCTCACTGCAAGCTCCGCCTCCTGGGTTCATGCCATTCTCCTGCCTCAGCCTCCAGAGTAGCTGGGACTACAGGCGTCCACAACCATGCCCAGCTCATTTTTTGTATTTTTAGTAGAGACAGTGTTTCACCATGTTAGCCAGGATGGTCTCCATCTCCTGACCTCATGATCCGCCCGCCTTGGCCTCCCAAAGTCATGGGATTACAGGCGTGAGCCACTGCACCCGGCCGTCGTTTCTTTTTAAAAATAAGGTCTAAGCATTAAACAATCTTGCATCAAAAATAATAAAAAGTTTATATTCATTATTCATTATTTTTGATGCAAGTTTGTTTAACGCTTAGACCTTATTTTAAAAAAGAAATAACACTGATTCAAGTAGAACTACCATTTGATTCAGCAATCCCACTACTGGCTATCTACCCAGAGGAAAATAAGTCATTATTCAAAAAAGAAACTTGCACATGCATGTTTATAGCAGCACAATTCACAATTGCAAAATCATGGAACCAACCCAAATGTCCATCAATCAATGAGTGGATAAAGAGATTGTGAGAGATAGACAGATAGATAGATAGACAGACAGACAGACAGACAGACAGATAGATAGACTGATAGATAGAGATAGACAGAGATAGATAGATAGATAGATAGATAGATAGATAGATAGATAGATAGATAGATAGATAGATAGATAGATAGTAGATAGACATAGATAGATAGATAGATAGATAGATAGATAGATAGATAGATAGATAGATAGATAGATAGATAGACAGACATAGATAGATAGATAGATAGATAGATAGATAGATAGATAGATAGATAGATAGATATGATGGAACACTACTCAGCCATAAAAAGGAACGAACTAATAACATTTGCAATGACCTGGATGAGACTGGAGACTATTGTCATATGTTCTTACTGGTATGTGGGAGCTAAGCTATGAGGATGCAAAGACATTAGAATGATATAATGGACTTTAGGGACTTGGGGGGAAGAGTGGGATGGGGGTAAGGTTTAAAAGACAACATATATGGTGCAGTACTCCTCAAGTGATGGGTGCTTACTCATGTAATCAAATACGACCTGTACCCCAATAATTTATGGAAAATAAAATAATAACAAATACTGAGTATATATTAACAGATTTAACAAAATCCAAGTTAGCACCAAGTTATTCTGACACAAATTTGATCATTGTGTTATTGTGTTGCCAAGTGATCATGCATGAAGGGTCATGTACAATTGGGAGCCCAGTGACTTCTCAGAATTCAGAGAAGGGTAAGGAAGCCCATCTGTTCTGAACTGTTTTCCCTGTCATTGCCCTCTGAAGGGCTTCGTTTGCCAAATGCCTTCAAAGTCAGTCAGGCAAACTAACTGCTTCTTAAATGCCAGTCTGGTCTAGCCCACATAGGAAAATGGTCTATCTGGAGACATTTTTGCAAAGGTTCAGTTTGGTAGTGAGTTTAACCAAAATCTGGAGAAACAGAAACTGGGACCAAGTTGATTGTGAGTTTCAACCTGCATTTTTTCCTCACTGGATTACTGAAATAAATACCATCTAATTCATGTCTTGTCTCCAGTCTTTCCTTCCTCCACTCTACTTGGTAAGTTGCTGCCAGAGACATTTTTATCATGGCCCTGCTCAAAAACCCTCAATAATCTTCTACTGTATGTAAAATAATGCTCAGATTTAATAGACATTTAAGACCCACCATGATCTAGTCCCAGCCTCCTTTTCTAACTATTTCACACCACTCTCTTTCATACACCCTAGATTGTGGTCAGACTATTTGGGGTTCGCATCCTGTGTTTTCTACCTGGGCTCTGACTCATGTTCTTCCAACTATTGAGAATGACTATTTCCTTCTCTGCACATTTCTAAACCTTGCCTATCCATCAAGACCCAGGCCCAGTGGCTCCTCCCTATGAAACGTGTATTGCTAGTTCCAATCTAGAGGAAAAGCCTTCTTCCAATAATAAAGAAGATTGGATTTGTACTTCCCTTTTACCATTCATTACAAGCTATTCATGAGCATTTGTGACATACCCTATCAGACCCTAATTAGTATATCTGGTTCATCTTTGTATAGCCATTGCACCTAGCTCAGGGCCTTGTATCTAATAGGTACTCAATAAGTATTCTTTTTTTAATGTGTGACTTTACATCATCCTTTTAATGGCTACAAAGTATTCCATATTATGTATGTATCTTCTATTTTTATCTCCCACAGCACTTAGCCAAAGACACTCAGTAAGAGCTTAAAAATGTCTATTGAGTAAATGATAGAAAATTGACATTGGATGAGTAAATACGACCTCTGTTTATAGAGGCTTAAACTATGCCTCTATAAAATAGACATTTGACTAATGCCTACTAATATCTACATTTATTCTATAATTCATATTAAACTTCTCTTGGAATTACATTTTACCCTTGCACTGAAAGCTAGATCAACAAACATATTCAAGCTGTAATCAAATTATCACTTATATCCAGCATGTAATTGGGAAAGATTCTGAGATTAAAACTTAATAAATAAACCACTGGTCAGTGATACGGTTTGGCTCTCTGTCCCCGCCCAAAGCTCACCTTGAATTGTAAAAATCCCCACGTGTCAAGGGCAGGATGAGGTGGAGGTAATTGAGTCATGGGGGCAGTCTTCCCCATGCTGTTCTCATGATAATGAGTCTCACAAGATCTGATGGTTTTAAAAGCATCTGGCATTTCCCCTGCTTGCACTTCTCTCTCCTGCCACCATGTGTAGGAGGACGTGTTTGCTTCCCCTTCCACCATGATTATAAATTTCCTGAGGCCTCCCCAATGGAACTGTGAGTCAAACTAAACCTCCTTCCTTTATAAATTATCAGTCTTGGGAAGTTCTTTACAGCAGTGTGAAAACAAACTAATACAGCCAGTATAAAGATGAGAAGTACTCTGTAAACCTCAAGTTGTTAGCACCATTGGAGCTCTGAACATACAAATACAATCCATGTTCATGAAACTAAAACAGTATTTTTCATCAATAATATACTATACCTGACCATCATATGTGAAGAGCCAAATTTCATCTTCGTACGCTCCCCTAGCTTTTGTAAAACCAGGTTAAAGTGTGCACCTGCTAGATACAGGTTCATCTGAGCTCTCCAGGGCATCTCTTCAAGTGATACACGATGGAACCTCTTTCTTTTAACATAACCTAATATTAGAGGATTCAAGTAATCTATCAGGTATCGTTGTGCTGCTTTCCTAACACTGGTTCTCCTATTTCTGCCAAGGGAGAAAGAAGTGTTGAAATTACACAAAAACTTTCAGATATTTAATAAAGAAGAATCATTCCAATTTAGAAAGAATACATCAAGAAGTCACTTGACTGCCCTTATGCAAATGTTTCTGGCTTATTTATCATTTCTGCAGTGCTAAAAATATGAACCAGGGTGGTTAAAAAAAGGCACAGAGATAAGCACCAGGGACAATGACACCATGTATTGAGTTCAACCCTCTCTGAAGTCTGTGTCCTCAGCTCAAACCAAACAGAGCTTTTCTTTTTCATAACCAAAAGGCCACTGAGATTAGACAACAAAATTAGGATATGATGTTCACATTCATCAACTAAATTCAATATTAAACAAGAAAATCATTTCTCTGTATTGGTCCTTGAGGAAGAAACAATGTAGCAAAATTTTGTCTAACATTAGTTAAACTCTAGAGGAAATAAAACATCAGTTGAATATAGATGAGATGACTTCATAACTGCATATTCAATACACTCCAGAAAAAAATATACTCAAATTTTAGCTAATAGTTTGGATTTCAAGTATAATATATATTCATTTTTTAAAAATCATCCTATCAAAACTTAAAGTAGTCCAACTATTTGCATGTATAGTTGTTTATAGAACATATCGTTCCAAGCATATTTTCAATTTTTTTGTTCTGTTAGCAATGTTGCTAACCCATTGGTCCGCACCATTCCACTTGATTTATGTTGTTCACTTATATATTGTTCAGAATCTAAATCAATACACACACATATACAAGAAGAAAAGAAAGATGGATAGGAAGAAGGCAGGCAGATGTTGAAACAGAGGAGGAAACATTTGAAGAAAGGAAGGAGGACAGCTTTCTTTTATTGTGTAGTGTTTACATTATCACTCAGTTCTAAATATTTTTTAGTTTATTGATGATTTGCTTTTAATCCAAGATTTTAGGGCTTTTTGTCATTGTTTAGTTGGTTTTAGTGATGTTATTTGGTTTCCCAATAAACGTGAATCTTTTTAATAGCTGATCCTGAAAGTTAAAAATATAATTTCCAAAATGAAAATCAATCTTGTCCCCATGTGAGTAGATCAATTCTCCTCAAAAGGCCAAGATGAGTCAACAGTCGGTTGCAACTTCCTTGCTACGGAGAGTGTGATAGTTTAGGGAGATCAGTGACAGGATAGGCTTCCTCCAGGTATCTTGGCAAGGGAATGACAGACTCCAGGTGGTTCGGAACGGAATTCACAGCCAGCCCACAGAGGATACAGAATGCTTTTCCTCTATCAT
The DNA here is from genome assembly GCF_000951045.1 of Mandrillus leucophaeus. Classification (NCBI taxonomy): domain Eukaryota; kingdom Metazoa; phylum Chordata; class Mammalia; order Primates; family Cercopithecidae; genus Mandrillus; species Mandrillus leucophaeus. The sequence continues at coordinate 29,311 of NW_012103998.1, forward strand.
CTGAACAGTTCTTAACATTCAGGTGCTCCAATAACCTGATTTGTGTCTCCATGAGCAACAGGTCTGAGTACACCCACAGAGAGGGAGCTCCACAAGGACAATCAGCACAAATGCTCAGTGATGTGAAGCCACAAGAGGAAGCAGATAAACACCTGAATTAAAAAATATTTAGGAATCCTGAAACTACCTTCTATACATTCTAGCTTAAGGAAATGAGCTAGCATATTGACATTAGCAGAACCAGGATTCTCACCATTAGGGAAAAGAGTTACAATTAGAAAAAGAGAAAACACTGGAAAGTATCCTGTGGTTTTGAAATGGAATTCCAGGTATTAGAATGAATTTATGGTTTTAGATACATATATATATAGAGAGAGAGACAGAGACAGAGAATGCTATATTTAGATAGATATGTTTAGACAGATGATTGATAGATTTAGATAGATAAATTTACCTGAACAAATATATTTCCTAGCTCAGTCTATCAAGAGGAACTGGAAGCAAAGCCACATTAGTAGCCCTCACAACTTAGATTCTAAATACCATTTCTCACTAAAAGAAATCACTTGACTCCAGGGCTGTACAAGGTGTGTACAAGACGAACATCTTGTGGTAAGAAGTAGCTCAACGAAATGATGGAAACATGTCAAAAACTGAAGAGCTAGCCAAATCTAGAGCAATTTGAGAATCGAAATAAAGAATAATGTTAATTTGATAAAGAATATCCACAGAACAAAACCTACCACAAATACCATTCTCAATGCTAAAATGTTGAAAATATGAAAGTGTTCCCTATGAAATGGGAATCAGACAAATATGCCCACTAACATCACTTTTGTTTTAGCATTGTATTGATGGGATTAGCCAGAATAATAAGGAAGAAAAAGGAAAAGGAGAAAAGGATTGGAAAGTCAATATACAAAAATAACTCTATTTCTACATATCGTCAATAAACAAAGAGTTCTAAAAGAATCATTCCCAGTAACTTCAAAAACATACCTAGAAATTAATCAAAGCAAAGATATGCAAGATCTATTCACAGGAAGCAGAAATTACAAAGATAATTTAAAAACATATAGAACTAAATGAGAATGAAAACACTTTTAGTAAAAAATTGTAGGATGCAGGACAGGTGCAGTGGCTCATGCCTGTAATCCCAGCACTTTGAGAGGCTAAGGCAGAAGGATCACTTGGGCTCAGGAGTTCAAGATCAGTCTGGGCAACATAGCAAGGCCCTGTCTCTACAATTAAAAAATAAAATTTAGCCAGCCGTGGTGGTACATGCCTGTAGTCCTAGCTACTCAGGAGACTGAAGTAGGAGGATTGCTTAAGCCCAGGATTTTGAGGCTGCAGTGAGCTATGATGGTAGCACTGAACTCCAGCCTGGGTGACCAAAAAATAAATAGATAGATAGACAGATAGATAGATAGATAGATAGATAGATAGATAGACAGACAGATAGATAGGTAGATATACACACACACATATATACACACATATATATGTATATATAAAATGATGCAGCTAAAAGATGGCTAGAAGAAAACTTAAATGTTCATGTTTTCTGGATTCAAAGCAATCCCAACCATACTTCTAGCAAGTTCTTTGTTTTAAAATTACCATTGTACAGTGTGTGTCACTTCATGACAGGGATACATTCTGAGAAATGTGTTGTTAGGTGATTTTATTGTTGTTTGAACATCATAGGGTGTTCTTACACAAACCTAAATGGTATAGCCTACTACACACCTAGGCTACAAACCTCTATAGCAGATTAGGATAATAAACACTGTAGGCAATTATGACATGATGGTATTTGTACATCTAAACATAGAAAAGGTACAGTGAAAATATGATTTTATAATTGTATAGGACCACCAGTGTACATGCAGTCCATCATTGATCAAAATGTTATCCAACATGTGAATGTAATTTCAATCTTTCCTCATTAATTATTTCTCTGTTTCTCCTTCAGGTTTTTAAATGTATAGAATCTTTTTGGTTAACTTTTCAAAAACTGGTTTCTATCTTAATTGCATTGAAATAAAATACGGTTCACATGATTCCAATTACTTGAAATTTCTTGAGACTTGCTTTAGAGCCAATAGTATAAAAAAAAGATTACAGACTCAAAGAGACATAGTAATCTCAAAGAAATTGAATCCGTTGGTAAAAATGTGCAGGTATGGTGTGGTATACTACAAACACATATCTGGTACCTGTCCCCTGGTTTCTGGCACAGAGATCTTAAAACCCTTGGAATTTCCAGAGTGAAAGAAATGTGTTACTCACAGAAAGTCCCTGTGGAACATATGTAAGTCTATGCTTAGGAGACAACTCAGGGTAGAGCCTCTAGCTAGGCTCAGGATAGAGGTTATCTTAATCATCACTAAACACATGATTAGAGGGTGAGACCTTTCAGCCCCACCCCTCCCACTGCCTGGAGGGGAGGGTGGCTGCAAGCCAGGCTATGAAAACTCTTGAACTAGGAGGTTCAGGGTGCTTCCAGGTAGGTACAACCACAAGCTAGGAGGGTGGTGCCCCCAACTCTACAGGGACAGAAGCTCCTGTGCTCAGGACCCGTCTGGACTTTGCCCTTGGTATGTACCTCCTGACCTGGCTGTTCATTTGTATCTTTTACATTAAGCTAGTAAACATGTAAGGTGTTTCTCTGAGTTTTGTGAGCTATTATAGCAAATTTTCGAACCCGAGGAGGGAATCTCTGAATTTATAGTCAGCTAGGCAGAAGTGTGGGTATCCTGGGATCACATTTGTGACCGGCCTCTGAAGTGGTGGCAGTGTTGTGGAACCAAGCCCTTTAACTTGTGGGATGTGCTGCTAACTCTGTGTCGACAGTGTCAGCATTAAATTGTCTTTTCATACTATAATTATGCAGGATGTTATCCTAAGGAGAAATTACATGAAGTGCATATGGGGCTGCCCGGTTGGTGCTGGAGAATTGGTTGGTGCTGGAAAACACCATATGGTTTGTGTCAGAAGTGGTATCAGCAAAAAGATACTACGCATCCTTGAACATTTACGTAATAATGCAGTTTGTTGCATGATCATATTAAAGAAAAAAATCAATGAAAAAGAAATATTAAACAAAATTCAACATAATTTATAACAAAACTCTTAGAAAATAAAAAATGGATGACAGTTTCCAAAATGTGATAAAGGATTTCATCCCGAACTCCAAAGCAAATATAGTACTTAGAAGGGAAATAATAAATATATTTTTAAAATTCATGTTACAGACAAGTTTATTCTAAAATGTATATGAAATGGTACAAGAAATAGATCTTTAAATTCATGTTATAGACAAGCTTATTCTAAAATGTATATGAAATGGTACAGATCCTAGAGTAGCTAAAACAATTTTGTAAAAAAAATAAAGTGGAAAGAATCACTCTACTTGATTTTAAGGTTTACTCTATAACTACAGTAATAAAGAAAGAGAATGTGGTATTGGCAGAGGGAGGCACATAGATCAATGGAACAGAATACAGAACTCAGAAATAGATCTGCACAAATATGTCCAGCTGATTTTTTACAAAGGTACAAAAGTGATTCAATGGAGGAAGGATAGTCTTTTCAAGAAATGACATTGGAACAATTAGATATCCGCAGGTAAAAACATGAAGTTCAATCTAAACCTCACATCTTATGCAAAAAATCAACTCAAAATGAATCACAACTTAAATGGAAAACATGAAACTATAAAACTTAGCAGGGGAAAAAAAGGACCTACGATTAGGCAAAAAGTTTTGAGGTTTGCCACCAAAAGCACAACCCATTAAAGGAAAAATTGATAAGTTGGACCTCATCAAGATTTAAAAATTGTGCTCTGCAAAAGATTCTGTGAAGAGGATGAGAAGACAAGCTACATACTGGGAAAAAGTTTTGCCAATAACATATGCAACAAAGACCTTGTATCTAGACTATATAAAGAACTCTCAAAATTCAACAGAAAAATAAAAACAGTCCAATTAGAAAATGAGCAAAAGACATAAACAGACATTTCATTAAAGAGGATAGATAGATGGCAAGTAACCATATAAAAAGATGTTCAGCTGGGCACAGTGGCTCACGCCTGTAATCCCAACACTTTGGGAGGCTGAGGTGGGTGGATCACAAGGTCAGGAGTTCAAGACCAGCCTGACCAACATGGTGAAACCCTGTCTCTACTAAAAACACAAAAATTAGTCAAACGAGGTGGTGGTACATGCCTGTAATCCCATCTACTCAGGAAGCTGAGACAGGAGAATCACTTGAACCAGGGGGGCAGAGGTTGCAGTGAGCCGAAATTGCATCACTGCACTTCAGTCTGGGCAACAGAGCAGGACTCCATCTCAAAAAAAAAAAAAAAAAAGATGTTCACTATCATTAGCCATTAGAGAAATGCAAATTAAGGCCATGAGATATCACTACACACCTATTTTAATAGCTAAAATTTTAAAAAACGTAATAATACTCAACGCTGGAAAGCATGAGTAGAAACTAGATCATTCATATACTGTTGATGGGAATGTAAAAATGAGGAGCCAGTCTGCAAAACAGTGGAGGATGTCTTACAAAATTAAACATGCTTACCATTTGACCAAGCAATTGCACTCTTGGGTATTTATCACAGAAAAATGAAGATTTATGTTTATGTAAAAACTGCACATGAATGCTCATCACAGTATTATTCCTAATAGTCAAATGCTATTGGGTTGGAAACAATCAACAATCTAAATGCTCTTCAATAGGTAAATGGTAGTAAAATACGGAACATTAATGCCATGGAATACTACCAAGCAATAATAAGTGAATTCTTGGATACACACAACTTGGGTGACTCTTAAGGGAATTATGCTAAGTGACACAAAAAGCCAATCTCAAAAGGTTACATACTGTAGTGGTCATACAAATTCTACAGACTGCATAGAATACACACACAGACACACAAACACACACACATGTGCATGCAAACTTGCTATAATCCAAATAAGGTCAGTGGATTATATCAATGTCAATTTCCTGGTTGTGATATTGTACTATAGTTGTACAGCTATCATTAGAAACTGGATGAAGGGTATATGGGATCTCTCTGTATTATTTCTTATAACTGCACATGAATCTATAATTATCTGGAAATAAAAAAGTTTTAAATACACATCTTACAACAAGGATGTCCACAATCCACAAACGCTTTTCCTGATTAAACTCTAAGTCCTAGCCTGTAGGCTAAATATGAAAAGGAAAGAAGAGGCTGGAGCATTAGAAAGGAATAAGTAAAACATTATCTCTTCAGATTATGACTGTCCACACACACAAAAAAAACTGTATCTACAAATAAATTATCAAGTTGTTTAGAAGATCAGTATGCAAAAAAATCAATTATACACCTATACAAAGAATAGAAAAATTCAAAAATGTAATTTTAAAATAGCATTTACACTAATATCAAAAAACAGTTCCTTGATGTATCTAACAAAAGATATATAACATGGTTATGGAGAAAATCATAGAAATTTATTGAAAGGCATTAAAGACCTAAGAAAGTGATCTGTCTACTAATAGAAAAACACAACAGTGTAAAAAAAATGAATAAATAATTTTTAAAAACCTTCCTATACCAATATATACATTCAATTCTATCTTTATCAAAATCATAGTAGAGTTTTTTGTATTAATCAAAAAATCATTCCATTTTGTTGAATAATACCCAAGACTTGCATGAAGGAAAAGAATATTCTGGAGAAACTTGTTCCTCACACAGCAAAACTCAATTTAAAGCTAGAGTAATTACAGTGGTTTGATATTGACTCAGGAATAAGTTAACAGACTAATCAAACAGAGAAGAGATCCCAAAGCTACATATATGAAAACTTGCTAAGTGATAAAGTTAACAGTGACAATAGAATAGACTACTCAACAAACTGTGCTGGTCAACTGAATACCGGTTACAAAACTAAAAAAAAGAGAATGAAGGGGACTCATCTTCTCACCATATACAAAAACAAATTAATGAAATTCCTAAATATGAAAATCAAAACTTTAAATTCACAAAGAGAATATCTTTACTACCCCAGATTAGGAAAGAATTTCCAAAACAATAAAGGGAAACATTGATATATTTGACTCCATTAAGAATTAAAACTTTTGAATTAATTATTAAAGAACTTTAAAATGTGAACTGATGAGCCACAAACTGGGAGAAGCATTAGCATCCAAACTTATAAAACTAAAGAAGAAAACAAAAGTTTTTAAATGTGCAAAGAATACAAACAAGCAGTCCTGAGACTAGAAAAACCGTTGGGCCAAATAAAAACATAAAAAGATGCCTAACCTTAGGAATCAAATAAATGAAAATTGAAACAACAACGAGGCAAAATTTCATACCACATAGTTCCACAAAAATGTGATAATAAAATCAAGCATTGGTGAAGACCTTGAATAATGGAAAATTTTCACAACATTGATAAAAATTTAAGAGCAACTTAGCAATATCTAGTAATGCTAAAATGTTCATATCTTGAAAACCACAACCCTATGTATTTACCCTACAGAAACTCTCACACATACATAAGGAGATACATACAAGAATGTCCTTTGTAACATTGTTTACAACAGTGAAAAGTTAGAATTTCAATGTTTATTTATGGGAGACTGAATAAATCATTTAAAACATTTATTATACAATGTATAATATATATTATATAATATATGCATAATAAATATATATTATTTATATTATGCATATTAAATTATGTGTGTTATTCATATTTACGTGTATGTGTTATGCATACAGAAATATGCATACAATAAACACAATGCATTATACTATTACTATATAATTTATTATATGATATTTATTTAGTATATAATGAAATACCATTCAGCAGTGAAATTAAGAAAGTGGACTTATGTATAGGTGACATTTCAAAAAATCACAAACATAATATTGAGAGAAAAAAAGCAAATTTCCAAAGCAAATCAGAAAAAATTATAGCATGCATTATTTGGGGCTTATATATACATATGTGGTTGACATACGAATTCACTCATCAGCATAATAATAACGAAATTTGGGGTATTATTTCCAGAATAGAGGAAAACAGAAATGCATACCAGGATGGGTACATGGGGATTTCAACTGTGTTTGAAAGGTTTTACATGTTAAATGGCATAGTTGTTATATTATTTTTTATACCCATATGTCATAATTTAAATAAAGAAAATGAAGGAATAATCAAAGAGATAGTAGGCAAATGCAAATAAAAACAAAGCAGAATTGGTTCTATTAATATCTATGTTGTGTAAATTAAAATCAAAATCACTAAACAGGTATAGAAAAACATTAGATCATGAAGGTAAGATATATAATGTATAAATAAAAAATTCTTATACATGTGTACTTATAAAAATAGAAACTAAACATTTTGCCATATTTTGTAATCAAGAACTTTAGGTTCACTGATAATTTACCAATTTGTTCTCCTAACCACCCTATCTAAACTATTGCCACCACCACCTTCACGTCAAGCCAAATATTCTATATTATTTCATTTACTTTATAACATTTATCAACATTTTTAACTGTCTTGTTTATTTAGGTGTTTACTTGTTTACTATGCTTTTTTCATTAGTATGTAAGTTCCTCGAAGGCAACGATTTCACCCGTCTGATCCACCAGTGTATCCCTAGTACCCAAAATAATGCCCAACACATAGTTACCCTCAAGTAAACTTTTATTGAATTAATTAATTAGTTAATACCTTTCATGTGCCACCATTTCAGAAATAGCTGGATTTTTTAAAATGAAATCTCTTAGAGTTTCCTTTTTTTTACTTCTTACTCTTTGTGACATTTCTGCACCCTTAATAGAGGAGATAAAATTTTACAAGTTAAATTCAAACTTTAAACACAGTAGTATAATTTATTCATACTCTAATGCTTATCTCTTGACATTGAAATACAGTAGTTCATACCCTCAACTAAAATTATTATCAAAGGCAACAGAAATACCCCTGTAGACAAAAAACTCTGATTATAACAATATCTACATGTTAATCTAAAAGTTGTACTGTGTAATTATAAAATTATGCTTGTTAGTATATCCTTCTGTTTCATATTATAATGAGTTTAAATGTAGCCAATCATCTCTAAATACATGAATCTCTCAATTTCATTACCTAAAATTCAAAACTCATACGAAACTTACTTTTCCAATTTCCATTACTGCAGCTTTGAACTTTAAATATTTTTTTACTTTTTTACTCAAAGTACTCTCCTTATATTTCACTTTTATTAGTCCAAGTAGAGACTCATTCCTCCTAATAAAAAAGATAAAGTCAGTCAAAAAGACCTGCAAAAATGTGCAGAACTACCCCCAAAGTAATATGTCTTTAAAGTTTTCACTGAAATTATGCAAGAATATCCAAAACTGCTTGTGTCCTATGCATAAATTAGACTGTGATATCTCTGTTCAGCATGAAATAGTCAGTCTCTCAAAATAGCAAAGTGTAAATCATATCATAAAATGTGACTGTCAGTGAAGATGTTGAATAACAGAAACTTTTCACATTGATAAAAGTTTAAGAGCAACTTAGCAATATCTTAACTAAGCAATATCTTAACTAAATAACTTAACTAAGCAATAACTTAGTAAAGTTAAAATGTTCATATCTTGGCAACTACAGCCCTGTATATTTACAGAAACTCTCACATATGCATAAGGACATATGTATAAGAATGTCCTGTCCTTTGCAGCACTGTTTATAATAATAAAAAATTAGAAAGAATTTAAATGCCTATTTACAGGAGACTAAATAAATAAGTTTTAAAATGTATTATACAATGTATAGGAAGGCCGCAGTGGCTCATGCCTGTAATCCCAGCACTTTGGGAGGCCAAGGCGGGTGGATCATGAGGTCAGGAGATCGAGACCATCCTGGCTAATACAGTGAAACCCCGTCTCTACTAAAAATACTACAACAACAACAACAACAAATTAGCTGGGCGTGGTGGCGGGTGCCTGTAGTCCCAGCTACTCGACAGGCTGAGGCAGGAGAATGCCATGAACTCGGGAGGTGGAGCTTGCAGTGACCCGAGACAGCGCCACTGCACTCAACCCTGGGCAACACAGCGAGACTCCGTCTCAAAAAAAAAACAAAAAATGCATTATACAATGCATAACAGAGAATATGCTGTATGTTATAATCATATAATAAAAACTCCCATAGGGCCTTCTATAGGGAAAAAGAGGAGTTGAAGGCATGATGTAGATGGAACAGAACTGGATTGAAAATGAAATAACCATGGACACTTCTTCCCTTATAACTCGGAGAATACTGTAAAAGTAATCCTAGACAAGCTTCCTTGCTTCCAACAGATTTCAATCTCTTTGGTTCTATCTTTTGCAAGCTCCCAGCCACTGCTGCCCTCTGAATACCAACAGGAACTGAGCTGATCTTTTCCCAATACTATAGTCTCTCACTGTCCCTTTATTGATACTTGCCTATTTTTCCTGAAATTTCTATTTTTTTAAAATTTATATTTCTTCATAAGCACTAGCCAGGTACAGCAAAACTGCTTAACATGATAAATGGGATCCCAAAACTTGAATAAAATATAGGGTCTTATTAATGCAAGGCTAATGAAATGACGGGGTGAGCCTGGATAGCTAGTTCTAGGGGTTGGAACTTGACCCAAATCCATCTTGGCCCCTTCGCTCCAGTTTTGATGAAGATGATCCTAAGCCCATGGTTGTCTGGAACCCCAGTTCAGTTGTAACAATCCTAATCACCCAGTTAGTTGACATTCACTTGGGCAAAAGTTTTGCTGCCTAAATTAGAAGCCTTTGATCAATGACCATAAGGGACTTGGGGAGCCATCCTCCACAACTTGAAGCCTAAGACTGCCTTCCATTTCCAACCAGCTAGGTCTCTTCTCTACAGCCTCTCCTCTCTCTCTCCCTCACTACCAGCGTGCTTGACCAGGTTGTTATGTTCTTCCAGAAAGAGACGGGAAGGAGAGGAGGTCACATTTAGACTACAGTCTTTGCCACCATCTCAGCATTCTCCTCCAAGCACAGCAGAACCTTCATCCATTGAATAAATTAAACTCATCCACTCCTTGATCTGTTCACTGTTCTGTGGAGCTCTGACTGACCGCTTTTCATTGTGATAAATAGTATTTTAAAATTTTTATGCAAGTCAACGTTACTGAGGACTTGTTCATTGTTTTAACTATTCATACAGTCACGTGTCACTTAGCGGCAGGGATACATTCTGAGAAATACTTTGTTAGGGAATTTTGTCATTGTGTGAACATCATCGAATGTACTTATGCAAACCTAGATGGTATCACCTGCTACACATCTAGGTGATATAGTACAGCCTATAGCTCCGAGACTACAAACCCGTACAGCATGTTACTATACTGAACGCTGTAGGCGATGTTGTAACATAACAGTCAGTATTTATTTATCTAAACATATTCGAACATGGGGAAAGTACAGTATAAATACAGTATTATAATATTATACTCCTCTTCCAGAAAATCTCTTATTCTTAGGTTAGACTTCCACAGCCAGCCCTCCACATTTGCCTGCACACTGAAAGTATCTTCTGTTTTTCTTTGGAATCAAAAACATTATTCAACCCTCCTAAACATCTAATTTTAGCTGTTTTTAAAAAAATTTAATAGAACTCTAATTCTGAACAATTATGTTATTATCATGGCCTGTTTCATTTAATATAAGCAATTTCTTCTTTTATCTTTGGAAAGTATGAAGCACATATACACTCTAAGCTTCTGTTCTAATAAATGAAGTACCTATTTTAGAAAGAATATCTTTCTGTTTGTTTTTAAGGGAATGCTTCTCTTTTGCTACCATTTCAAAACCAGGTTTCATGTTACTGATGTTTACTTTTATTAAAATGGGATGGACAGATCAATGCCCAGTGAAGAAAAGCCCACTCTCAGTTGGCAAAAGAAAAGTTGGATTAATTTGGCATCTCTCATAATTGGTGTGAAGCACTATCATTTTATTTGGGAGCAAAGAGAATCATTCAGGCTTAGAGAATAGGAGGGACAGTTTTAAGGTTTACTGCTTTTATTTGAGGAACTCCCTCTTCACATATACAAATGGAAACTCCAAGAAATGGCTCTATTTGTTACCACAGAAGAATTAGAAACAAGCGGGAAATGACCAAACTGGAGCCAAAACCTTGTGTGAGAAAGAACTGATGGCCTAGAGATACTATTAGCCATCCTGACTCAATAGCGAAAGACTTCATCTGTTTCCAGCTAGAGATATGAACATGCTCGATTCTCATTTGTGAGTACACTGTATATATATTTTTAGTTTTAGTTATTTCTTTACACAGACATAAGTTTTTACTATCTCTTAGGTGGTGGTTTTAGCTGTATATACTCCACTCTCTTTTTCATCTACCTTGTATTTCTTAAAACTGACAATGATATTCATTTTTTAAAGTTGTTAATATGTATAAAACTGATAATTGCAAGTACCTTTTCAAGAAGTCGTGGACAGGAGCTGTTACCTCTACCAAAAGGTGAAATTTTTCCTCATTCATGCATTTTAGCATAACTTGCGTAAAGAATTCCAGAAATCTTGGTTTTTGCTTAAATTTCATAACTGTAATAACAAGGAAGTTCAGATATAGTTACCAATATACTCAATTATTAGTACCGAAGGGTTGCCAGTGCTAGCAGTCATTTTGTTCCAACAGGCAAGTTTATTAATCTGCTTTTTAGATTTCTCCATTTTAAAAAGTATATAGGAATAAATGTGGTGTGAACTATTGTTTTTCTAATATCAATGAATGTTTTACAGTCTATATTAAATTTATTTTCTAAATATCTCAGCACTGAGAAAGATTTCATTAAGGTCACTTCTAATGTATGACTAACTGGGGGAAAAAGTTATTGATAATTATCCTAACTAGTAATCCTAATTTTTACTATATTTCACTCTGAATTAATCAATTATGTTGCCATTTCTCATCAGCTAAACTTGAAAGTCACTAATACATTTTTCTTTTTTTTTTTTTTTTTTTTTTTTGAGACACAGTCTCACTCTCTTGCCCCAGCTGGAGTGTAGTGGCATGATCTCAGCTCACTGCAACCTCTGCCTCCCAGATTCAAGCGATTCTCCTGCTTCAGCCTCCTGAGAAGCTGGGATTACAGGCGCCCACCACCCAATGCCAGGCTAATTTTTGTATTTTTAGTAGAGACAGGGTTTCATCATGTTGCCCAGGCTGGTCTCAAACTCCTGACCTCAGGTGATTTGCCTGCCTCGGCCTCCCAAAGTGCTGAGATTACAGGTGTAAGCTTCTGTGCCCGGCCACTAATACATTTTTCAACGCCCTAGTTTTCGTAAGCTTCATAACACCACCATTCACTACCAAAATAAGCCACCATCAAGATTCTGTCTTTCCAGACTTTAAATCAGGTACCCATTTAGGTCTCTTTCATTACTTGGCAATCAAGATTCTGCATTATTCTGAGTGGGTAAGAATTCAAAATATTCTGCCTAAAACAGGTGAAATCTTCAAGTAGACAACAGAAACAAAATCCACAGAATTAATTCTCTTCGGTGATAAATCGAGTGAACAGCATATACACATCCAGTTCACCTACCTTCCTTCACGGCACCTTTGACCGACCAATTCAAAACTACGGGATAAAGAAATATAGGGTCCTCTCCTCCTGAGAGTTCAGATGTAACATCTAAGGTTAAAAAATTCAAAAGTTATATGTTCTGTTTAATAACCCAAAATACAAGTTTTTTTGAGTGATTCACAATAACAATTATTTGAAAGACATGAAAAAACAGGAAAATACTAAAGTATTTATTCTAAATTATGTGCCTTAACATAGCAATTATAGCATTACATTTTGGAAATAAAAATAATCTGATGAAATTATTTGCTTCACTGTTCCCCCTAAAAGCTAAGGGGTCCACCACCAAATAGGTAAAGAGTTTCCAAGGCATGATTCTCTCCTCTTTAACAGCTGTCATATATCAGCAAACCCAAGACTCAGAAATCTACCAATTATATTTACTCCATTTTAGCAAAACTATCTTTAAAAGGCAGTAAAGTATAACACAGCCTGGAGCCAGACTGGCTGGGTTCAAATTCTAACTATGACAACTTTTTAGTTATGAAACCTTAGAAAGTTATTTAGCTTCTCTGTGCCTCAGTTTCCTTATCTTTATAATGAAGACAATAATAGTACCTTCCTCATATGGTTCTTATATACAGGTTGCATGAGTTTTAATGTGTATATTTTATAAAAATAGTATATTTTGTAAAATAGTAACTGGCACACAGAAAACACTGTACAAAACTATCATTTTATTATTGTTATTGAATTTACTATTCTTTTTCTAACCATTAGACCACCAGGGAGAATTTACTATTCAGCTAGTTATAGCCCATTGTGCTTCTTGGTAAAATATTTTTACTGATATTATGAAAATAAATAATTCACATTTCTAGAACACTGTATATTTTAAGGAATTATACTTTATATAGTAATAAGATGATTATAGCTTTCCTAAAGCTAGGTTAACCAATTATGGGAATAATCAAATACTTAGTTCAATTCATAAATCCATGCTTGAAACAGGCATGGAACATATTAAAAGAGAGAGATCCAAGTCAGCGAAGCCCACAAGACAGAACTGAGGCACACAGTAGGAGAGGTGAGGTAGGGACATGGAATTCTACAAGTGTAACCTCGTCCCCAAAGGCCATGGGGCAAAAGTAGAGCCTCATACTTGGTTTAAGGCTCAAATTTGGACACTCTCTTGTTCTAGAACATTTGAAATACCTGCTTTTTAAAAATGTGACAATACTAATCATCACCAGAAACTAACTCAATTTCCCAAGTAGCCTTCTAGGCTGCAAACTCCAAAATACCAATCATTGCATTAACACATTGGTTTATTATGAAATCACTACAGTACGATGACCTAAAATTAAACTAATCTTTCACTCTGCTTTCTACTCTGGAAGGCATTGGTTCAAACCACTTACACATTAACACTCACATTATTCCTTTATTTCTCAGTCGCACTTTTTACTTCAAAGCAGTGATTTTTGTGCCACCATAACCCCCTCCCACTCTCCCACCAAGGATACCCAGATGGCTGTCACAATTAGGGGGTGGTGTGCTGTGCTTCTGTGAGTAGAGGCCAGGGAGGCTACTCAATATCATACAGTGCCAAGGACAGTCCCCACAACAAAGAACTACCTGGCCCCAAATGATAATAGTGTCGAGGTTGAGAAAACCTGCTTTAGAGTCAGAAGACACAGGCTCAAGTCCAAGTCAGCTATGTAATCCTATGTAAATCACTTAATCTTTATGAGCCACATCTGTAAAAAGTGGTTAGCAATCCCTTATTAACAGGGTATTGTTAGGATTAATGATATAAAAGCACTGTGTAAACCTTAAAGGGTTTACCAAATGCTAATCTCATCTTAATCCTTTGAACAAAATTTTTTCTCGTTTTAAAAAACTTAATGCTAAACGGAAGTATACAGAAAAAAAAATGATTACATTGCTTTGTCAGTTTGAGTAGGTGTGTTTCCAACAAGGCCAGCTGTTCATTTATCTTTTCAGGCAATAGTATCTGCTGTGGCTTCTTAGTCTTTAAAGACTTCTTAGAAGAATCCTAGAAACATTGGTTAAATGTCAAAATGTACTTTAACGTGTTGCGACAACTGTCATTTTCAAACAACATTCTTTAAATTCTGTTTTCATACTTTCATACTTGGTAGATAAAACTATGATCCACATAACAATATTAATTAATAACAATGAATAATAACAGTTATTGTGCTCTAATTAAATGTAGACACAGTACTGTGTTTCATGGAGATTGACCAAAATACTGCTTCTTTTCCCTCTCCCTTTGTCCCAGTAACTTTCACCTACTTAGCCAGCCCCCTCCAAAACCTGCATTCTCAAAGCAGCCGAGGATATGTCTCTAAAAATCTTGAAAAGACAATTCCCAGCCTGCCCTCAGAAATGTACCCCTTTATTCTTTTTTCCCTTTCTTTTTCCCAGAAGGAGCTTCTTTACAACTAAGCTAATTGCCTTTGCTACTTTGCCTTTCATTGAAACATAAGGAGATCAGTAATTAGTGGATTAAGAATTGGCCTGTCTGCGCACTCAGGCTCACTACCAGATTTTTCCTGTCTAAGCCTGAGAACTGACCTGTTAATGTCTCTTGTTCAAAAAAAAACCTTTCAAGCCCCTTCAGGTTTAAAGGAATCTTGAGTAGCTCTAATAATTTCTGACTCCTATAAATTAACAATCTCTACAATCTTAGATGAAAGAATCACAAACTTCTGCTGGACTATAAGCTTCAAGGAGAGAGGCATGAGGCCTGTCCTACCATGATGTGGAAGGCCCTGAGTCAAGGCCTGGGTGACATAAAAAGGCTGATGGACTCTGAGAGTAGACACTGCATGGAAAAAAACAAACAACCAACCCTCAAATTGCTTCCAGCTTAATCAAAAATCCCTCTAGACAAAACATCCTCCCAACTAGAAAAAAAAAAAAGTATTATACCTTAAAAAGTCATCCAGTAAAACAGTGGTGATTTTTTTAAAGATTTTTTGGGCAAACAAATGCTTACTTGGAAATTCAACATATCACAGAGATAGAAATGGAGCTTACTCTAAGTGAGACAGAGTCAGGGATGAGAGCCTCTACCTCCACCCAAGCCATGGAAGGGACTTCAAGTAATCCCTAGTACCCTCAGAAACCCAATGAACTGGCCAGGCACAATGGCTCATGCCCGTAATCCCAGAACTTTGGGAGGCCAAGGTGGGAAGATCACCTGAGGTCAGGAGTTCAAGACAAGTCCGGCCAACATGGTGAAACCTCATCTCTACTAAAAATACAAAAATTAGCCAGGTGTGGTGGCACATGCCTATAATCCTAGCTACTCGGAGGCTGAGGCAGAAGAATCACGTGAACCCAGGAGGCAGAGGCTGCGTGAGCCAAGATTGCACCACTGCACTCCAGCTTAGACTATAGAGTGAGACTGTCAAAAAAAAAAAAAGAAAAGAAAAGAAAAGAAAGGAAGAAAGAAAGGAAAGAAAGCAACCCAGTGAACTAAGTAACATGTCAAAACTTGATCTACAAAAATATGTAACTACATAGTTTCAAGGAAAGGCAATAAGCATAAGCTCTTGTAAGACTCATGCTTGGAAGGCAGATATTAAAAGTTCATCTCAAAAATTAGCAGTCTCATAAAGAAGAGAATGTAGGTGTCACAGTGAGTTTCAGAAATCTACTTTGAACACAAAGTAAAAAAATGCTGACATGTATTTGCTACATTCGATGATCCACCCAGAACAGTAAAATCTTAGATTTGGAAGAGACTTTAGAGAGCTTTTAAGTCCAATGTCCAACTGGGTGTAAGAAGCTCTCTATCATCACCTAACTGATGGTTGGGACTGGTGATGGGGACTATTCAGTATGCTAGCAGAGATTCCTTTTTCATTTTCTTGACTATAACAACAACAAAAATAAAACCCAAAAGCTCTTTACTATAATACTTTACTTATATGTAAATATAACAAGTGTAAAACTTATCAATTTTCTAATACGCTTAATAGTACTACATTAACCCTAAAAGATGCAAACTAAACATAGGTTTAAAAATGAGAAACAGAAACAGTTACCTCCTCTGGCATTTCTTCTTGTTCATTACTACCATCAAACAGAGACTTGCATCCCGGTGTGATGTCCAACATTTTTTTCCCATAATTTATAATCATTACTGCCAGGTCATATTCCCTCCATGAACGAAGAATCTAATTTAAAATATTTATTAATTATCTCTGTTGGGCATTCTTGTCTATTTTCAAGTATAATGGATCATTTTTCATAAATTCAAAAGCCCCATAGAGTTTTCAGTCTAAGAATCCCCCTTTTATTGTTAAGAAATCTGTAAGTTTACCTCCAGATCGTATTAACACATTGAGTGCAATTAAAGATGCATAATTCAACTATTTTAAGTAAAGGACTAATAACGGGATCTCATCAATAATAAACTTCCCATATCTCTGGGCCATATAGCCATATACCTTCTGATACAGTGAGTTAACTATTGAGAAAACAATTCCTTTCAAAAAATCCATATTTAAAAAGTCATTTGTAAAGGCCACATCACCACCACTTCTTATATTGAGTTGCTTTCTATGGGAAATGGCACAATTACTGACCTCATGAAGTCTTAAGCATTTACATCACTAAGTGATTTATAAGACATTCTGCTAGAAGGCTAGGCTAGATACAAGCTGTTTTTGGCAGATTCCCCATCAACCCTAGGGGAAGTGTGCACTGTAGTCATAATGGGAAGAGGCCTATTTAGCCTCTCTCACATCCCCTAATACCAGTTCTTTGGCCTTATCTATTCTGGCCCTTACCTACCTTTCTAAAGTAACCTTCCACTACTCATCTCCTTGATGAGATATTTTAATCTTACAAAATATTGAGCCAGTTATAAAATCTGACAGTCACCATTGTGTTACAGGACTTCATGTCTTCCCACAGCTGAGCCATTTCCCAGAACAGCTTTCTGCACCTTGTTTATACAGCTTCACCTTGCCATTAAAACCTTGGCTCTAGCATCAACTTCAGGAAAGCTGCCCTGGTCAGCAATCTGATTTACATTTATTCTGCTGTAGGGAAGGGTCAAAGAAGGGGATACACTCATTGTGAGCCCCTTAGAGCAACTGGGGTATAAATAAGTTTGTGTGAATTTGTTATATGCAGATATATTCTGTTGAGTATGTTAGTATTTAAGACAAGTGTATTAGTTTGTTCTCACACTTATAATAAAGACATACCCAAGACAGGGTAATTTATAAAGGAAAGAGGTTTAATTGACTCACAATTTCACAGGGCTGGGGAGGCCTCACAATCACGGCTGAAGGTGAATGAGGGGCAAAGTCACGTCTTACATGGTGGCAAGCAAGAGGGCCTGTGTAAGGGAACTCCCCTTTATAAAACCATCAGATCTCATGAGACTTATTCACTATCACGAGAACAGCACAGGACAGAACTGCCCCCATGATTCAATTACTTCCCACCAAGTCCCTCCTACGACATGTGGGAATTATGGGAGCTACAATTCAAGATGAGATTTGGGTGGGGAGACAGCCAAACCATATCAATAAATAACAACTGTTACTTCTCATGGAGGGAAGGGATATATAAAGTGGCTGAACAATAACGAGTGGCTACTTAGACCTGAGAAGCCCTATCTAATGCTAAGAACAGGAACACGTTTCTTTGGGACCAGGGCAAAGGCACTAAACTAATAGTGACTGTGGAACAGAGTGTGGGAAAGAAAGTGCCAAAACAAACTTTGTGAGTTTTTAAAAAATTTTTATTTGTTTACTTATTTTATATTTTGTAGAAGCAGGGTCTCTCAAAGTGCTGGGATTACAGGCATGAGTCACCACGTCCAGCCAAAATAAATTTTGAATGGGCAGGTAGGGTTAGGTCATGCAAAACCTTGAATGCTCAGCAAAACAGTCAAATCTCATTATGAAATGTATATGAGAGGGAGAAAGTTTTGCTATACGGAAATAGAATTGAGCTAAGTTTTGCTATAAGAAAACAGAAACGAGTCTGCTCTCCACTCTACTTAATTTTGCCTTCTGACATATTTAGGTCCTAAGCTTACAGATAACTGGACAATCTTTTCCCCTTCTTTTAATATGCTAGTAGAAAATAATAAATGATAAAGAATTTTTTCCAACCAAAGGAAAAACAGAGGACCAATTCTATTTAACATACCAAATGATGAACAGACACAGAGTATGCCAGATGTTTAGCGTAACAATTTTTAAATCATGCAAGAGTAATGACATATTGAAGATGACGAATCTCACAAGTAGCATGTTAGAAAAAAATACGGATGCTTAAAGAAGAAAGACTCAACCATCTGAAAAGATTACCAATTTTTAAAACAGAACAGAGAAAAGAAACACAGCCATCTGACTAATCAGGTTTTACATGTCCTAAGAGAAAATCTAACATTCTTTATATCAAATGAACAACTGAAATCTGGGATTCAGGGTTAGTCCAGGATCCTGGAACTGTAGGCTAGACTGGAGAAAGCTTCTAGAATGGCAATTCTCAACATATTAGGGACTAAAGCAAGTCAAATATCAAAATCCTGACATTAATATATTATTTGTTTTTGAATGTTCAGAACACATTCAGGCTGGTCGCAGTGGCTCATGCCTGTAATCCCAGCACTTTGGGAAGTGGAGGCAGGTGGATTGCATGAGCTCAGGAGTTGGAAAACAGCCTGAGCAACATGGCAAAACCCCATTGCAACAAAAAATACAAAAATTAGCCGGTGTGGTGGCACATGGCTGTAGTCCCAGCTACTCAGAGGCTGATACGCAAGGATTGCTTGAGCCAGGGAGGTTGAGGCTGCAGTGAGCTGAGATCATGCCTGATCTGTGTCCCAGAAACAAACAAACAAACATTCAGGGTCATTTCTACAGTAACATCACTTGGATTTCAATGATTCCCCAAATGGGAGAAGGGTGTGGGGGTCCTGGCCAGCAAGTCAGGAAATGCACAGAACCAGCTAGAAGGCTGGTGTGTGCTAAGAGAGAAAATTCATCCAAAGCTGAGAAAGGCAGCATGTGAATTCCAGGACATCAACCTCCACTGGGCCCCAAATGCTGGCTAGAAGCCCAATTTATTCTAGGTCAGCATTCTCTCCCATCTTCTTCAGTGGCTGGCCCAAACCAACCTATTCTCAAATCTTTGAAAACCACCCTTACCCATCACCTCCTAACTGTCAGCAAATGACCTTGCTTCCTGTCCACAGAGAAAATGTAAGCGAAGTAGCTTATCTCCCATCCACAAACCCACCATCACACATCTGTAACTACAACCACCCTTCCCTCTTTGAGAGAAAAGCAGCCAATCTCCTATCCAGACTAACCCCTCCCACACATGCTAGGATCCCACGGCCTCGTGCCTTCAGGGATCCTGCTCTAGTCCTCACACCACCTCTCTCAAGTCTTCATCCTTTCCCTTTCCTGGTGCTTCCTCATCAATATTTCAATATTTTGGAGTACCTGGATAAGCTGAATTGGTTTCTTTGGATTGTTTTTAGCAGAAGTTGCCACTGGCAAGATGCAAGTCACAAGCTGCCTTGAAATACAGTTTCTTTCTTTCTTCCGGAAGACATTGCAGTAACCACTGCTAGTTACTTAAACGTAAATACTTGTGTTCAGTGCCCTGGAAAGAGAGTGTAACCTGGCCTTCCCTTATTTGAAAAAGACACCCCCTCCCCTGGAAATACTCACTGATAGAAGAGCTTTTTGGAGGTCGGAGTAGGCCAAGCAGATAAATATATTCTTTTTTTTCTTTTTTTTTTTTTTTTTTTCTTGAGACAGAATCTTGCTCTGTCGCCCAGGCTGGAGTGCAGTGGCATAATCTTGGCTCACTGCAAGTTCCACCTCCCGAGTTCACGCCATTCTCCTGCCTCAGCCTCCCGAGTAGCTGCAAATACAGGCGCCTACCACCTTGCCCGGCTAATTTTTTGTATTTTTAGTAGAGATGGGGTTTCACTGTGTTAGCCAGGATGGTCTCGATCTCCTGACCTCATGATCCGCCCACCTTGGCCTCCCAAAATGCTGGGATTACAGAGCCACTGCACTCGCCCCACAGATAAATATATTCTAAAGAAAAGTGATCTTGGAAGATAGACTTTGGGCCCAGCATAACACAAATTAATGTGTGTGTGATTGTAACACTAGAGAAAGAAAAGGGTGCTTTGGATTGCATGGGACCCCCGCTTTCAATGGTGTCACCATGTGACAATGACAGAACTAACAGCAGCAGGAATGTTCTTGAGGTTGGGAGGGGTTAGAAATGACAGAATAGCTTTAGACTAATCAAACTCTTCAGTTATCCCTCTTGCCTAGTATTTGGAAGAAGGATTGGCCTCTTGGACTAAGTGCACTCTTGAAATTGTTAGAAAATTCTCTTCCCTTCTCACTCTATGCACTGTCCCCTGGTGGTGGCATCTATTTCTACTGCTTCAGTTGCAGTCCTGATACTAACAACTTCTTTGTCTTTACACACATGTCGCATCTCCCGAGCTCCAGCCTGATAGGTCCTGTTATATAAAGGTCACCTCTTTGGATACCCTATCGACTCCAAAATTCAATCTGTTCAAAACTCATTACCTTCTCCCCCTTCACCACACAAAGTTACTCCTCATGCAGGGTTCAATGAGTAGTGTTATATTCACCCAACTGCCCAGGCCAGGTAGCTGAATATTACTGCTGCCTCTTCCCTCTCCCTCCTTTATTCTTATCTATTAGAGTTTCAGATTCTCAATTCTATCTCGTAAATAACTCGTGAATCCTTTCCATTCTCTCTACCTCCACTTTTTCCATACCGGTTTAGTTTATCTTCTCTCATCTTTGAACTCATCTCTGCCGCAGGTCTTATCTCCTCTAATTGTTAGCTGTTGTACAACAATAACAATTTCTTTTTTCTAAAATACAGATCTCCTTATGTCATTCCTGGGTGTGAAACCCTTCAATGGTGCCTCCCTGACCTCACAAGATGGCCATTTATCACCTGGTACCTGTCCATTGCTCAACCTTTTAAGGTAACTGAAATATTGCATTATGTCCTCCATAATAAAAGATAAATTTGATTATTTTCCCAAATTCTAAAATTGTTTCATATTTTCTAACCGATTACTCCCTGGAGTGATCAACGTTAATAATCCTATGCCTTCATATATTTTCCCAACCTAATATTTGCCTTTGAGCTTTGCTTATAGTGTCTCGCTATAAAAATGTTTTAATCATCTTGTAATCTAATTATCTATCTTTTTCTGTTTATCTTTTGAATTTTGTGGCTTATCAAGGAAAGTGACCCCTGACTCCAAGGCCATATAAATATCCTTAAATCCATCTAGACTTCATTTTGTTTATGGTATGAGATAAGGTTCTGGCTTTGTTTACTTTCAGATGAACAGTCAAGTTATACCAGCACCTTTCATTAAATAAACTATTATAACACACTATCATTTTCTCAGTGAATCAAATTGCTATCTTTGTCATATATTGATTTATTCTGTAGACTTGGGGGCCATTCCTGGACTTTCTATTCTATTGCACTGAACTGTTTGCCCATTACTCTGTGACATCATTTTTTTATTAAAGTGACCTTATGGCAAACTTTAATATCTATTGAGAACTTTTAAATTAATCAGCTTCAGAGAAACTCAATTAGAATTCTAATTAGAACTGTATTAAATTTAAATATTATTTTAGGAAGGATCTGCACTTCTGTGACAATAAGTCTACCTGTTCAGGAACTTGGCGTGGCCTGTCCTATGTTCAGATCTTATTTTGTGTCCCTCAGTAAGATCCCACAGTTCTTTTAGATTCTTTAACATTTTGCTAAATTTTAAATATTGTGTATTATAAGTGGTATATTTTACCCTCTCCATTTCTAATTATTGCTAGTATTTTTAAAAGCCTATCATTTTGTAAGTGTATTATATAGAATCACTTTATACATTCTCCTTGTAATCCTAGTAATTTTTTACCAGATCTTCATGGGGTTTTGAGACCAGTGCAATTACAGATAAATTATACTTTTCTAATATTACAAAATTATTTTCTATCCTTATCTAGAACATGAGAAAGAACCTCTAAAAACACTGAATCTCACTGTTAGGAGTTAGCATCTATTTCCTGTGGCTAATTTTTAAAGAAATGACTCCAGAAATTTGCCATTCAGTATGATATTTGCTGTAAAATGTTGGTAAATGTCTTTGTCATTATTCAATAGCTTCTTTCCTTTCCTAATTTATTAGAAATTTTATTAGGAAAGGTTACTAAGTGTTATCAAATGCCTTTGTGGCATTTTTCATATAATCTTATTTGTCTCCTTTACCTTGCTGTTGCAAAAAAATCAAGTTTTGTTTTAATTCTTGACAATGAGACTGTCCTAAGACCAGAAAGTGACCAAATGCCATTCAGGAGCAGAGAAGGGTGATCTGACAGAACAGATTTGAAGGACACTACATAATGACTCTCTTTGTTCTGATTAATATTTTGGGCCCTGAACTCTGCTTTTTCTGATATGAAAATTGCCACTCCTCCTTTAATTTGTTTTCATTTTCCCAGTACCATTGTCTATCCATTTATTTTTTCAAGCATTGTTCGTCATTGTGTTTTAGGACTGTTTCTTGAAATAGTATACATTTGAACCTAACTTTTTAGCCTATCTGGTAATTTCTGTCTTCTGAATTCATTCAGCTGAACTGAAATGATCAATATACTTAATTATATTCCTTCCATCTTATATATTCTCTTTTTCCTTCTTACTTTTGCTGAAAATTAGCCATTTTTCCTCCCTGTCAGTTTTTCCTGTTCCTGTTTTCTCTCTCATTCCTCCCAGTTCATGTTTTCTTCCTGTCAATTTAGAAGTCCTACTGTGCAGCTGGGCATGGTGGCTCACGCCTGTAATCCCAGCAGTTTGGAAGGGTGTGGCCGGTAGATGACCTGAGGTCAGAAGTTCGAGACCAGCCTGGACCACATGGTGAAATCCAGTCTCTACTAAAAATACAAAAATTAGCCAGACATAGGGTGCATGTCTGTAACCCCAGCTACTCAGGAGGCTGAGGCATGAGAATTACTTCAACTGAAGAGGCAGAGGTTGCAGTGAGCTGAGATTGAGGCACTGCATTCCAGCCTGGGTGATAGAGTGAGACTCTGCCTCAAAAAAGAAAAAAAAAAAACCAGAAGTCCTACTATGCTATAAAGTTCTGCTCATGGTTACGTATTTCTCTGAGTCACCTTTAAATATGTATATAGAGAGACACATTTATATTCTATCAAAAAATAATTTTATATGTGTGTGTGTGTGTGTATATATATATATATGCATATATAAAACACACAACCATGCACCAAAAATCTTTGCCTGCTCATACCTCCCCTTATGCCAAACAGATGGAAGTTTTAGTTCTAGGTTACTAACAAATTTTTCTTTCAAGGATGACTCTTCTCTTTAAAGAATCCCTACTTAGCATTTATATTACAAAGTCCTAGTCACATCATTATTATCTATTTAATTTTAATATTACATATATTGCAAGATTCATTGCTCCCATTATTCCTCTCCTTTTTGTCTTTCCCTGTCTTGGGATTTCTATTCTGAATCAATTGTCATTTGATAGAGTATTTGCTCAAGTGTTTTCCTCAGATAAGTACATGGGCAGAATACTTTTTAAATGCCCGCACTTCTGAAAATGTTTATTTTGCCCTGACAAATGAATGATATCTTTCCTGGTTATTAATTTTTGGACCTCGGTCTTTTTCCCTCAGGATTCTACAAATGTTGTTCCAGTGTTTTAACCTCTGGCATCGCTGACTGAAAAAAAAAAAAAGTCTGAAGCTAATTGATTCTCTTTCCATTGCAAATAAATGTTCTTTGGGTCTCAAAACTTTTAAGATTTGTCCTTATCCTTTGACTTCAGGGATTTTACCTACATGTACTTCCATGTGTATTCTTACATTAATCCTGCCTGGGACTCAGGAAGCCTATTCCTTCTCCATTTGCTTTTCTTTCCTACCTCCAGACTTCTTTGGTTTTCATGTTACGACTTCTGGATCTGCCTTCTCAATTTATTTACCACCTCTAGGTAATTCTGTACTATGTTGGAGGGGGTATTTCTTGAGCTTTCAGATTTGACTCAAGGAATACCATAACCATACTCTTCATCTATTTGATTTTTTTCAATCAAAAATCAAATTCATTTGTTCAGTAACAGAAGGGTTTTTTGTTTGTTTTCTTTTAGATCACATGACTGTATCTCCTTAAAAGTTTTCTCTGCCTTTTTTTACACCAACTCTTCTCTAGTCTTTTTCCAACATGGTGAGAGTAAAAACACAATGATTTTGGTGTCTGGCTTGCCCTTTTTGCCTTGGAGTACTGAGTCTCCTTCAGCGAGTAATTGCTTTTTTCTTCCTGCTAATGGCTTATGTTCCCTCAGCATCTACACAGACCAGGTCATAGCAGTCTCTCCAGCACTGGTAAGTCAGTGACCAACGGAACGAATATTATTTCCTGCTATTGAGGTCAGGCCATGAACAGATAGCAAATAATGGCTTCTTTGCTAAGGTGGAGGGTAGAAGGCTCTCTGTTGCCAGACCTCCACAGAAGCAAGCTTACATCCTAACTAAAGCAATGGATCAAATGAGCTCACCTACACAGCGTTCTTCCAGATCTCTGGTCAAATCGCAAAGGTCCTATGAGAACCACATAAAACAGGCAGGCAGATATGGACCTTCTTTGAGGGAATCACTGGATTCTGTCAACGAAAGCCTTTAAGGAACCACACAATGCTGGCCTTTGGGCCAAGCAACGAGAACAAACAAGCCGACCTCTCTGCCTCTTGTCCCTTAGTTCCTTCTCGTTTCCAAGGTGAATGGGGTCCCATAAAAAGCCTTTTACTCAGATACTCTGGCCTAAGATACCCCCTCCAGCCTTTACCAACTGGCCTGCTCAGGCTACTATAATCTGCCAAAATAAAAATCAAAAAAGAGAAAAGTCAGGGATGTGTGATTAAGCTGCCATCTATTCAGAATTACTCATCTCTTTACCTTAAAACAAATAGCCTTCCTGCAAGCCTTTGAGCTACGATAAATACTTTCAAGTATTTCTTCTCATTAAAGCCTAAATAAATTTTGTTAACTATTTTGTTTTCCAATATTTTTGTAACAAATGCAAAACACATGGGAATACAGTGATTCTGTTTACAAACAACACTAAGCACAACTATGGCTCTATAGACCTCTTACAGTAACTCTCAAGTCAACAGGTTGGGAATCCATTGCTCCACATGAATGGTCTGTCCTGCTTAAACTTGCCCGCTCAACTGTAGGCTAAAATTGGTCATGAACCTCTAAGTCCATTCACTTGCATAGTCCTTCATGCCCTCTGCCAACAAAGCTGTTCTTCCTCCATCTGTCTCAGCTCTACTCTTCTTCTTGCTACAAGGTTATCCTGTCTAAAGTAGGCTCAGCCCCATAAATCTGTCTCCTTTAACTGCTTTTATTTTTGCTGATAACACTTAAAGCTTCATGAAGTTATATTTTATGTGTATGTTTGTTTTCTGTCACCCCCTACTAAATCACAAGCTCTGTGAGACATCGTTGGTTTCTTTTTAAATAAAGAATGTCTACAGGTAGGTATACCTAACTCTAGTTTGTCTCAGGACCTGACAAACCTTGTCTTACATTCAACCAATTAACCAATTATTTTACCTGCTTGGTCTCAGGAGGCATTTGAGTTGGTAACTCTTGCTCAGAGCATACCTAAGTCTCATCCCCAGAGTGAAGCCTTCCCCAATCATCCCATCCCTTAGTGGTCATCTTCCTGTATCCCTATTTTGTCACCACCATCCATTCATCAACTAAGCTAGAAACCTGGGTATCATTCATTATTCATTCTTCTCCTCCTATAATTACTACGGAGTTCTCTTTAATTCTTTGTGCATATGTCAAGAACCCAAACCAGTGCCTGACACAAATAGGTAATTGTAAATATATATTGAATGAAGGAATACAACAAAAATGAAAAATCTGTTTCTATCCTGACCACACTCTTGCCTATGTCTTCTCCCAGGTTTAGATATCCAGATACAGCACTCTTGACTGGCACACTCTGAATTCACCTCTCCAGTTTGTCCTTTGTTGAGTCTGGGGTCCTGCACACCAATCTCAGAATCATCCTTAGACTCTGCCTAGTTAGCCCTTTCCTTCAGGCCTAACATCATTGTTTACATTCTAATGTCATGAGATTAACACACCCCTCCATTACTCACTGACTCTTCACTTATAATCTGGCTGTTTGGTTTCTTGATATCTTCTAAGCCCCACTATCTCAATGGCTGGGTTAAGATACTTAAAGTCTGCCTGCAGGTTCCACTGAAATCACAACCTGATAAGATGATATGCAGGTTTACTGCAGTATAATAAATATATAATTAATGTTTTAGGGTTTTGAAACAAATATGTTCTGTGTGACCTTATATAATGTCTATATAATATACAAATGCAGTCACTTCCAAGATGGCCGAATAGGAACAGCTCCAGTCTACAGCTCTGAGCGAGACTGACACAGAAGACAGGTGACTGCTGCATTTCCAACTGAGGTACCTGGTTCATCTCACTGGGACTGGTTGGATAGTGGGTGCAGCCCATGGAGGGCAAGCTGAAGCAAGGCAGGGCATTGCCTCACCCGAAAAGCATGAGGGGTTGGTGGATTTCCCTTTCCTAGCCAAGGGAAACCATGAGTGACTACACCTGGAGGAATGGTACACTTCTGCCCAAGTACTGCGCTTTTCCCATGGTCTTCACAACAGGCAGACCAGGAGATTCCCTCCCGTGCCTGGTTTGGCAGGTCCCATGCCCATAGAGCCTTGCTCGCTGAGAGCGCAGCAGTCTGAGATCAACCTGGGATGCTAGAGCTTGGTGGGCAGAAGAGCATCAGCCATTGCTGAGGCTTGAGTAGGTGGTTCTATGCTCACAGTGTAAACAAAGTGGCAAGGAAGCTTCAACTGGGCAGAGCCCACTGCAGCTCAGCAAGGCCTACTGCCTCTCTAGATTCCACCTCTGGGGGCAGGGCATATCTGAACAAAAGGCAGCAGACAGCTTCAGCAGACTTAAATATCCCTGCCTGACAGCTCTGAAGAGAGCAGTGGTTCTCCCAGCATGGCAATTGAGCTCCGATAATGGACAGACTGCCTCCTCAAGTGCGTCCCTGACCCCCATGTAACCTGACTGGGAGACATCTCCTGCCAGTAGGGTCCGACAGACACCTCATACAGGCAGGTGCCCCTCTGGAACGAAGCTTCCAGGGGAAGGATCAGACAGCAATATTTGCTGTTCTGCAGCCTCTGCTGGTGATACCCAGGCAAACAGGGTCTGGAGTGGACCTCCAGCAAACTCCAACAGAACTGCAGCTGAGGGGCCTGTTAGAAGGAAAACTAACAAACAGAAAGGAATAGCATCAACATCAACAAAAAGGACGTCCACACCAAAACCCCATTTGTAGGTCACCAACATCAAAGAGCAAAGTTAGATAAAACCACAAAGATGGGCAGAAAACAGAGCATAAGCGCTAAAAATTCCAAAAAACAGAATGCCTCTTCTCCAAAGGAACACAACTCCTCAAGGGAACAAAACTGGCCAGAGAATGAGTTTGATGAGTTGACAGAAGTAGGCTTCAAAAGGTCGGTAACAACAAACTTCTCCAAGCTAAAGGAACAAGTTCTAACCCCCACATGGAAGCTAAAAACCTTGAAAAAAGGTTAGACAAATGGCTAACTAGAATAAACAGTGTAGAGAAGACCTTAAATGACCTGACAGAACTGAAAACCACAGCACAAGAACTTCGTGAAGCATAAACAAGCTTCAATAGCCAATTCAATCAAGTGGAAGAAAGGATATCAGTGATTGAAAATCAAAGTAATGAAATAAAGCAAAAAGACAAGATTAAAAAGAATGAAAAGAAATGAACAAATGCCCCGAGAAATATGGGACTATGTGAAAAGACCAAATCTACATTTGGTTGGTGTACCTAAAAGTGACAGGGAGAATGGAACCAAGTTAGAAAATACTCTTCAGGATATTATCCAGGATAACTTCCCCAACCTAGCAAGGGAAGCCAACATTCAAATTCAGGAAATACAGAGAACACCATAAAGACACTCCTCGAGAAGAGCAACCCCAAGACACATAATTGTCAGATTCACCAAGGTTGAAATGAAGGAAAAAATGTTAAGAGCAGCCAGAAAGAAAGGTTGGGTTACCAACAAAAGGAAGCCCATCAAACTAACAATGGATCTCTCAACAGAAACCCTATAAGTCAGAAGAGAGTGGGGGACAATATTCAACATTCTTAAAGAAAAGAATTTTCAACCCAGAATTTCATATCCAGCCAAACTAAGCTTCATAAGTGAAGGAAAAATAAAATCCTTTACAGACAAGCAAATGCTGAGAGATTTTGTCACCACTAAGCCTCCCTTACAAGAGCTCCTGAAGGAAGCACTACACATGGAAGGGAACAACCGCTACCAGCCACTGCAAAAACATGCCAAATTGTAAAGACCATTGATGCTATGAAGAAAGTGCATCAAATAACAGGTGAATAACCAGCTAGCATTAAATTGACAGGATCAAATTCACACATAACAATATTAACCTTAAATGTAAATGGGTTAAATGCCCCAATTAAAAGACACAGACTGGTAAAACGGATAAAGAGTCAAGACCCATTGGTGTGCTGTATTCAAGAGACCCATCTTACATGCAAAGACACACATAGTCTCAAAATAAAGGGATGGAGGAAGATCTACCAAGCAAACGGAAAGCGAAAAAAAAAACCAGCAGGGGTTGCAATCCTGATCTCTGATAAAACTGACTTTAAACCAACAAAGATCAAAAGAGACAAAGAAGGCCATTACATAATGGTAAAGGGATCAGTTCAACAAAATGAGCTAACTATCCTAAATATACATGCACCCAATACAGGAGCACTCAGATTCATAAAGCAAGTTCTTAGAGACCTACAAAGAGACTTAGACTCCCACACAATAA
>NW_012103998.1:60623-94149 GCF_000951045.1 Mandrillus leucophaeus
CAAAACCACAATGAGATACCATCTCACACCAGTTAGAATGACAATCATTAAAAAGTCAGGAAACAACAGATGCTGGAGAGGATGTGGAGAAATAGAACACTTTTACACTGTTGGTGGGAGTGTAAATTAGTTCAACCATTGTGGAAGACAGTGTGACAATTCCTCAAGGATATAGAACTAGAAATACCACTTGACCTAGAGATCCCAATACTGGGTATATACCCAAAGGATTAGAAATCATTCTACTATAAAGTCACATGCACATGTATGGTTATTGCAGCACTATTCACAATAGCAAAGACTTGGAACCAACCCAAATGTCCATCAACAATAGACTGGATAAAGAAAATGTGGCACATATACACCATGGAATACTATGCAGCCATAAAAAAAGATGAGTTCATGTCCTTTGCAGGGACATGTATGAAGCTGGAAACCATCATTCTCACCAAAATATCACAAGGACAGAAAACCAAACACCACATGGTCTCACTCATAAGTGGGAGTTGAACAATGAGAACACATTGACACAGGAAGGGGAACATCACACATTGGGGCCTCCTGGTGGGGGGCTGGGGGAGGGATAGCATTAGGAGAAATATCTAATGTAAATGACGAGTTGATGGGTGCAGCAAACCAACATGGCATATGTATACCTATGTAACAAACCTGCACATTGTGCACATGTATCCTGAAACTTAAAGTATAATAATAATAAAATATATATATATACACACACACAAATGCTATTTCAGTAACACAAGTTTTAGTTTGTGAACTAAAGTTTCATGAAAAATTTCAACAACAGATTGCTATTCTATAATGTTTAACCTCTACATTTGCTTTTGATCTAAAAATGCTTTTGGGGTGCTATTTTTAAAAGTGTTCTTATTGTGATTAAAAGTAGACTTTCCAAATCATCATTGCTCCTAAATTTTATAATACTAGATAAAGAATGAGATAAATACCTTTGTTATGTAGAAGATACAACAAGCTATCATGTGCTGTATACTTTCAAAGCTCGCAGTATGTTTCTTCGAGCAGACAATATTTGGTAGTCCTTGCAAAACCACTATACACTTTATCAGGATCTAAAAATTAGAATCACAATGATTTCTGTTTTAAAATGTCATCCTTACTCATTTCGTTACAAAATGTTCCATTCAAATCATGCAAGCTTTAAGACATAAAATTTTATTATTATCAATAATTATGGATAAATTGTTTATTAGGTATAAAGGAAAGTACACTGAGATAAAGTTGATACATTCAATTTTGGGATTAGTCCTTCACCTACAGCAACTTGAAAATTAGTGGAAAGAATAAAATAAAAACACAAATGACTATAAAACAAAGCATATTTTGATAAATATCTTAAAAGATATAGTCAGAATGTTACATGCATTTGAGAAACTATCATATCCAGGTATAGAAGGACCTTGAAAAAGCAGATGGAAGATTATATGGCATATTAAATATTACATAGTGATTCCAGGTACTTGAAATAATAGTTCCTTTAAAATTAAAACCAAACACTTATACCTCAGGAAATCAATTAATATTGGTGTTTACTTCCTATTCTCCTTGCTTCACATTATATGATCTTAAATTTGAGCAAGAGCTAGATGAGTAAGTTTAGCTTTTCAAAAGTAGCGCTGAGATTGCATCAATCTATTCATCATTTAGATTAACCCAAAGGACAAATTAATATATGAATGTTGGTTCTTTGGGGGCACATTAATTGCTTCAAGCTTTCATTCTAACAATACTGTTACTATTGTTACGGTACACTCATCTCTAAGACTTTTTAAATTCCTCCCCACCCTAATCACCCTCTCCCACACTACCATATCATATCCCTAAATCATGTGAACACCCTAGTAGTTTTGGAGTTTTCCAGAGGCCCATATAAATATAAATACATATATGTGTATAAAAATATAATGTACCTAGGAGGGTTGGTGTTTTACAAAATGGGATTTGTATATACTTTTCTGAATTGTGTATTTTTTCCTTCAACCATGCCTTTGGTTGTGGACATTTCTCATAAGACATGGTTTTTGGACAACCATGTCTGGTGAGAAATGCTCTAAATCTACAGGTATAGCTCTAATTCACTGTTTCTAATGGCTGCATAATATTATTTGGTGTGGATCAGGCATAATTTACTCAGTCTTTTCCAGGACTTCATGGTGCATATTTTCATGGTTGTACAATCTGGGAGTACTGTTACTTCTCTTTGTCACCAGCTCTTTTGCCAACACCAAGAATGTCACAGTAAATACCCTTTTACATGCTCAGTTGCCAACTATGATTAGCAATCAAGATGCCGGCTTTGAGATGATACCCAGTGAAGATGAGATACCATCCTCCAGAACACAGTATACATTCTAAACCAATGACAGCATGTAGCACTGTGTCCCAGTAGGTTCCGCAGGTCCAGGAACCAAGAGGTGGAACTAGGAGTGGCATTATTTCAACTGGAGGTTTTATTCTATAGGATAAATTACTAACAGAAGAATTGCTGTGTCAGATAAATGTATTTTTAATTTTATTAAAATTTTATTCTATAGGATAAATTACTAACCGAGGGACTATCACATCAAGTATATTTGTTTTTAATCTTGCTTAAAATTAGATTTAATTTAATTTAAAATTACTTTACCAAAATTCAAATGCTTGTAACAATTCACATTTTCCCCATGTATGAATGAGAATGCAATTGTCCCACATCTTCACCAGCAAATCTTTTCAATGCTGCCAGTGATATTCCATTGTTAATTTAATGTGAATTTCTATGAATATTCAGAATTTGAGCATCTTTTCATATATTTCTCACTCACTTGAATTTGCTCTCCTGTGAACTGCTTATTCATATCCTGTGCCTATTTTTCTATTAGGTTATTGTCAGTTTGCAAGACTTTTCGTTATACTTGTATATATATTTGCCCTCTGTCACATTTGGAGATGCTTTTTTCCAAATCTATAAATGTTCTTCTATCTTTGTTATAGTCCTTTTTGTTGCACATAGGTTCTTTGTTGCAGTCTTGGTTAGAAATGTTTCCCCCCAAACCCTGGACTGCATATGTCATCTCCTAAGATATTTTTTCCTAAAGTTTTTGCTTTATTTTACACATAAGTCTTTGATAAATCTGGACATTTAGTATATGGTACAAATAGGAGTCAAACTCGATTTTCTCTCAGGTGAACATCCAGGCATTTTACCATCATTTAGTAAAAATGTCCATTCTCTTTCCACTGAATGGGAATGGCAACTCTGTCACATATTACATTCTCATATATATTGAGGCCTATTTCTGGAAACTCCCTTCTGTTCTACTCATCTTTTCCAATTCCAAACAATACAATTCAATTAGAGACTTCTTTCCTAAGACTTCCCATAGCTACAATTCATTCTCTAGCCAAAGGTATCCCAAATCAGTGGGATTCTAGAAAGTAACAGTGGATACTGTAAACTCAGCCAATTGAGCGGCTGCTGTTCCCAATGTGGTATCTTTGCTAAGCTAACACACATTAAAAGGTATGCATTGATATAGCTAATGTTTTCTTTTCTATCCTAGTTCCCATTAACACTGGACAGATAAAAGTATGCATTTCAAGTCTTGTCCCAAGACAATGAATGTTCTTATAAATTCTGACACAATTTTATGTGAAAGGATATAAACTTTCTGGACATTCCTCAAAACAAAACATTGGGCCACTATATCAAAGACATCATGTTGATCAGACTTAATGATCAAGAAATGTCAAGTACATTGAAGACCTTGATAAACACCTTCCAATGGGTAGAAATAGACCCAATGATGATTCAGAGGGCTGCCACATTAAATATCTGGGGGAGGCTGGGATACCCCCTCCAAAGTAGGTCTGACATCTGGCATCTCTCACCTTTAAAAAGAAAGACCATGCCAGGTCAGCACCTTTGGATTTTGGAGGAACCATACTCCACACTTGAGAAAACTGCTCCATCTATTTACAACTGACCCAGAAGGCTGTCAACTATGAGTCTAGATTTTGGACTCTGGAGGCAGATCTCCAGCAGCCGTCGGGAATGTAGGAGAAGGAGACACACTTATGCTCCGTAGAGTCCCTCCAAGGTGAATCTTTTTTAAGTTACTCAAGCTGTCTAGTTAGTATTCCCAATCAAGTACTAAAAATTTTTGGACTTTGTGTGAGTTCACTCACATCTTCTAGGATGACAAAAATTGTCTCAGTGATGATGATCATGATGCTGACGATGACAGTGACAATGATGGCGATAACTTTCTGCAAGTCTCAGCAGCAAAATCTTATATCTCTCATTACTTCCCTGTAGTAAGCCGAATTCTAAGATGGTCCCCAGGATTCTTCCCCCTGGTGTACATGCCCTGTATGATTCCTTCCCCTTGAGTGTGAACAGGGCTCCTGAATGTGATGAGCTCATCAGTCTCATGATTACATTACCCTAGATAAGGCTCCTCACAGCATACTGGAGGAGACTCTCCTACAGCCTTGAAAAGGCAAAGTGCCATGATGTGGAAAGGTCATGTGGCAAGGAATTAGTAGTTGGCCTTTAGGAGCTAAGGACCTCCTATGTAAAACCTCAAGGAAATGAATTCTCTCAATAACAGTGAACTCAGAAAAGGACCTTAAGCCTCAGATGAAATCACAGCCCTGGCCAACACTTTGATTTCAACCTCGTAAGACCCTAAACAGAAGACTCAGCTAACCTATATCCAACCTCTTAACCCACAGAAACTATGAGATCATAAATGAGTGTCCTTTCAAGCCACTAAATCCATGGTGATAAGTTAAGAAACATAAAAAACTCTACGATCCCTTCAGCCAGGTCTCAGCTACCCTTTTTCCATAAATCCTAACTCCTCCATCACCAACACACCTGGTATTTTGTCTTGGGTCTTCCATCACATTTTTCCCCAGATAATGGATTTAACAACATCCCTTGAATAAATATTGTTGTTTCTGACACTACAAGAACATAAAAATTAAAATAACTTTAAAACTCTAGAAAGGTAAATTGCCAATATTTAAATATGGACAGGAACAAGGACGAATATTTTCAGAGAAACCCATTTTGTGTCCTTATCTGTATTTGCCCAGACATAGAATTTATTAAAGTGTTTTTCAGTTAACTCCTAAAATTTCATAATACTGGTTCCTGACCTATTTGCCCTTTATAAGAGATACATGGCTTTTCTTTTCTAAAATGAATTGTTAAGTTGCCGTTATAAAGATTCCCTTCTCTTGGGGAGAGGAATACCCTTACCTGTACAACAGGTACCAAAACAATATTGTGATAGATTATGGGAGCAAGAAGGCCATAACACTGAGTCACAGCTTGAAGCGCATAGCTGCAATCATTTAGGAAGTTGCTAAGTTCCAATGCCACTAATACTCTCTCACATTCAATCAGTCTGGCAACCTGTAAAGAAACAGGCATTGTTACTCAGATTCAACATAGGTGCTTAGCTTATGTGTCTCTAAAGAGAAGAAAGGGTAGAAAATGTGATCCTTCTGGCTAAAAATAACATGAGTTTTTGTATTTTAGAAAAATCTAAATTCAGAAACAACTCTAACTCTCCAATAATGCTACCTATAGATAGCACGATCTTAGAATTAAACTTCAGAATTTTTCATGAAACAATACAAGTACCATGACAGAAACCAGTATTTTTATCGATAAGCTAAAAAGTTGGCTATATTTTTATATTTTAAAAAATCTAGTTTTCAAAAATATAAATTATAATAACAATTAAAATATATAAAATCTCTATAATATTGCCCCCATTTGATTAACAGGTTCTCATTTCCATTTTTGATTTGAAAGAAAACGGTAAATTTTCAGTAAACCAAGCTAACCTCCTATTCTGCTTCTGCTAATTATACTTTGCTACTTAAATTTAAATGACAGTAAAATGTAACGTTAAGGTTTTCAGAGTAAATGCCACTTAAAAAGAATAGTAATCCTTTCTTACTCCTCTTTTTCCTTTCCTGGGGAAAGATTTCATTATTTCTCTCTCTCTCTCTCTCTCTATATATATATATATACATTCAAGATTATGTACAAAGAAAGTCTGAGTGGTAACCAGAAATTTCCATATAGTCAGTTTTTACTAAAATGGTAGTCTAGCATTCTGGAATTCATTGAAGTACTTGAAAATTGTCTTTGTTTTCAGACTGAATATGCTGAAAGAAGAAGCTGAAGGCAATTTAGTAGGAACAGGTTGATGACGGTTGTGAGTACTTGGGCTCTACAGGACAGTGAACTTGTCTTGGGCAAAGAATCATTTTTTTCACTTTTATATCTCCAGAAACTGGCATAGTCCCATGTAACAATGTCTTGGTTAATTAATTAATTAGTTAATGGATGGGTAGGAAATAGCAACTGTAAAAAACATAGACAGCTAAAGCCTCCATACTTAAAGAAGGAAAGAGAGAAAGAAAAGTGAACTTTGAGCAGGAATGAAAAAAAAATAATGTAGGATCATTACTAAATGCAAGAGCATTATAGAGTTGCAGATGTACATACAGCAATGTTCATAACCACACTGAGAATCTATCAATAGGAGACAGGTTACATTCCTGCCTCCATGAAGACAATATTATAATTGAAAAAAATGTGACAGATTGATATATACCAGCATGAAAATATATGCAAGATATATTATAAAAGTGTTAAAAAGGCAAGTTGCAGAATAGCAAGTAGATCATAATCCCATTTTCCTAAATAATAATAACAGATTTGTCTAGGTATATGTTCTTAGAGAAATTATATGAAAGCAAAATTGTTATATTCTTAAAGGTAATAAGATTACAATGGGTTTCACTTTATATGTTACATATTTTTGAATGTCTGAAATATATAGTATTTTTGTATACAGGGTGGAAAGAAAGAAATTGAAAAGAAGAGAAAAAGCATGAACTCCGGTCTGTGAAACTTATATGAAATATCACATAAAGTCGCATAATCAGACAATGTCCTTTCAGTCCATTCACCAAACAAGCTATGCAATCACTCAAAAAACATGACCTTAAAACATCAAGAAAATAATACAGTGAATCTGACATGTTTTTAGTCACTTTAATTCACTTACTTGTTGAGATGGGAAAATCTCATTGCCTTTAATATTATCACAGAAAAGATTTTCTTCTTTAATTTTGATGTCACTTATTACAAAAATATTTCTAAGAAAAAGGTACAATAGGATTGAAGAAGTCTCTGCCAAAATATCTGAATGTAATCTGCAATATGAAGTAAATGGCAGGTATAAATATAAAATGATTTAGCAGGTCAACTTGTCTTTTTACATTGATTTGTTTTCAGTAGCTACACAATGATCCCAAAAAAGCAACAAAAATATTTAGAATAGCTACTCTTGCACAGACAAGTTCACAACTAAGAAAATTAAACTACTGAAATATTATGTCACAGATACATAAAATTAATTAGTGGCAATTTTTTGGGGTTCTAATACATAAAGTTATTTTTTATCAAGATAACAAAATCAGTATAGATTTTCAGAAGGTTGAGAAATAGGTCCAATGTTTCAATTAATGCATTTCCTGAAAATGAGGGTCATTTATAGCAAGCTCAGCCTTGGTTAAAAAGAGAATCTTAATAACTCTTAGATTATTTCTAATTATCTTTTCTAAATTGCGGTTGACAGAGCCAACCATTGGCAAAGCTGTGAAATCTGCAAAGTCTTCCTTGTGTCCAGTATTCCACCCCTTGCCCTTAGCCTTCCTTGGTGGCAAACCCTCCCTCTTAAGCTTCGGGCTTAACTACTCGCTATACCCCCATCCCTATAAAACAGGAAAGTGCTGATATCATTAATTCACACTGGAAGATGATCCCTTTCACCACCATGTTAAACTTTAAAATTATCTTTACCAGGAAGATTTTAGGTCTCCCATGATTGCAACTCATACTAAACTTGCTCTTTGACCTTCAGCACCTTGACACGTGCAATTAGTCCAAGTTGTCACCCCCTGGCTCCATTTCCTTCTCTAACCAACTCGGACGCTGGTCAGTCTTTTCAATAATAATCTTTCTAGCAGGTTAGGTTCTGTCACCTCTTTATTTTGTGCAATAATCAATTTGCCTGACCTTGCATAGATGTCACTGTCCAATTTTTCTATCTCTCTGACAACGATCACTTACTGATTCTGCTCACTCATTCTTTCTTTCATTCATGCTAGCAATTGCTGAATGCCTACTATGTACAAGACACTGTTCTAGACCCTCGGGTATAAAGATGAATCAAATGGGGTCTTTAACACCAAGGAGCTGGGCTTCAGTACAAATTCATGTTCAATTACATCAACTGAGTCATTACTGCATCTCAACAACACTTCCATTTATCCCTGATATCTCCTTGTTGACATTCCCCACAAAAAAAATATTTCTAAATCCTTTGTTTTTTCCACCCATGAGCTCTTATGTCCACCAGGCTCTACCACCATAGTGTTATCATCACCTACATTTTCTTCTTCAGTGTCCCCCTCTCTACTGGCTGCCTTCTCTCCACACTCCACAATTCTTTCCTTCAGCCTGCCTCCCCACTAAGCTTCTGCCTGCTCTCCTCCTCTTTACCACCAAACTTCACATGAGTAGTCTTTGCTTGTTCGGATGTTTCATTTTCTTTTTTTCCTTAGCCAATTGCAAAATGGTTTCTGGCCTATCATGCTACAAAAGTGGCTCTCTGGAATTCACCAATGGCCTCCTAATTGCCAACTCTTCTTCATTTGTGTTCTACTCAACCCTCTCTGTGGCATTTTATTGAGCAGCTGCTCTGCCTGACCTGGCGCTGATATTTAATATTGCTGGTCAGTCCCTCTTTGGTGATACTTTCACTTTCTCTAGCAATGCACTTTCTTGGACTTTGATTTTCTGGACAGCTTCTTTTCAATATCTTTCCTTGGTTCCATCTTCTACTTCTGCTCCCTAAATATTAAGCAATGCCTAGGGTTCAATTCTCGCCTTCTGTCTTTTCTGTTAAACAGTCGTTTCCTGGGAGATACCATTCATTTTCATGACATTGATGATGAATTCAATGGACAATTTGCCTTGATGCTCTCTTGAGTGTCAGTACTAGGTAAATAAACCTACTAGCATCTCATATTCACAAAGGCGTCCTGATGGAAAACCAAACTCAAAATATTCTAAATCAAATTAATTATCTTCCTCCAAGAACTTGTTCTACCTCTCATATCCCCTTAGTAAATGTCACAGACTTCCCAGTCAGTTAACAGTAGAAATCCCAGTCACTTTTCACTTTCTCTCTTATCCCCACAAGTCACATAATATCTAAGTCCTGTCTCTTCCTCCTCTAAAATGCCTCTGAAATCCATCCCCCCATAGCACATAGCATCCTTGTACATAGAAAATGCTAAGTCTGCATTTGTTTAATTGAATGGAATTATCAATGCCTTGCCTGAATCAATATTTGCATATTTAAGCTCATTATTTTTGACTGAGGAATGAAGGGTTTTGTCTCCTTATTTTAAAACTTTCAGGCATTAACAGCCAGGTGAGGGAGATTCTTGTTGCTTTTGAATTTGTTACTGAGACCGACTGAAATTACACTAAAGCTCATTTCTGAGCCTGCTTCAAAACTTTGTTCTTTTAGGAAAAATGGCAGTGAAGACAAATGATAGTAATTCTATATGGCTTCTACTGGCCTATTTGCAGTTGCCAATGGTGTAATCCTGGGAGCCTCTTCTAGCAAAGGAAAAGCCTTCTTAACCTAACAGTCAACCTGTCAGACCATAACCTTAACCCCAATTTGACCTTTCTCTGGTACAAAAGTTTCCAATGCATATTTGTGTTTTAGGATATAACTGGTATTACTTTGGTTTGTAGTTGGTATTTTTATTTCATAACCTTCAACCTTAGGCCTCCAGTGTTTTTGCTGACTCTAGAAAGAAAGTTTCTCGGCCAGGCATGGTGGCTTATGCCTGTAATCTCGGCACTTTGGGAGGCTGAGGTGGGCAGATCACTTGAGGCCAGGAGTTTGAGACCAGCCTGGCCAACATGGCAAAACCCCATCTCTACTAAAAACACAAAAATTAGTAGGGCGTGGTGGTGCATATCTGTAATCCCAGCTACTCGGGAGGCTGAGGCATGAGAATCTCCTCAGCCCAGGAGGCGGAGGTTGCAGTGAGCCAAGATCATGCCACTGCACTCCAGCCTGGGCAACAGAGTGAGTGAGTATTAAAAAAAAAAAAAAAGAAAGAAAGTTTCTAACAAGCACATGAGACCTTGCAATGTATACTTTTATTACAATAGTTATTAGAAATCATTTTATATGAACTATCTGAACATGATATAAAAAATAATCCCAGGCTTCACATCCAGCATCTATATTTTGAATAAGCAAATTAATATTTTAGAAGAATATTTCTAATTACCTTCTCTGTGTAATAGTAACTATATTGCTTAAACAAATAACAGATTGTTCATCCTGAAGTGGCGAAGCAACAAAATAATCCCAAACTGGTGAGAAAACTTTCTTAGCCAATTCATAGTTACCAACTTGATAGGCAACCTATAACAAAAAGCACACATTTATGTAATAGTTTTATTTGTGAATGAATGTTTTAAACAATAATTCTTAAAATGTACAATATATGACAGCATTTTATAAGGTGCGATCACACACTCATTTCAGATACAATTATTCACATTTGCTGTTCTATTCTATAGTACCATAGTCAGGTAATGGCCACTGGCAAGGGAGACAGACACATTTTTGAAAACTCTTTTATTTCTAAATTGCATGGAAATTTGAAACTCTGTAAGGATGTTTCAAATCCTCATAAGCAAAACAAAGATCACATCTGAGCCAAATTAATTTCATTTCCATCTATCTCAGCAGTGCACTCCATTTATTACAGATACTGTTATAATGAACAATCTGTTCCAAGAGAAACAATCAGATTTCCCAAGCCCAATATATGAAAAATACTTTATTCTTTTCTGGTTCTGACTGACACTTTCAGAGCTTTGTGCAACAAAAAGTTCATGAGCTGAAAAGAGTATGGAATAAAACAGAGAAATTTCCCAAGAAGACAATATATGTTTTAGGTTTAACAAATTTAACTTTGGACAAAATAAATAATTTTACTTGTGAAGCCTGGAAGCTCAAAGAAAAAAACTGACTTACTTATTTTTATGGTAGAATATATTTCTTTAAAGACGTTCCTAAAAAGCACTCCATTTAAATATGTAAGTAACAATACAAAATCTCAGCAAATGAGTTCTACACTGCTTCAAATCCTTTATGGAAACAGCTAAGGTATAAAGTAGAAATGCATTCATGGAATGAAGTGAATGACAAGTTACTAGAATATTCTCCACTCCAGGGAATAACTTAGAGGGCCAGAATTTTTCAAATCTGCCAATGAATACTCATGATCTCCAACCAGTAAGCTTTTATGAAGTTTCTAGTCTGTGTTAGGCACTGTAGAGATAGACTCTTCAAAGTTTAGATAGAGATGGTATCCGACTCTATGAAACTGGAATTAGGTTAAAGGCATAAAACCCATAACATCACAGAAAAACTACAAAGAATAACATAATTGCAGAGGCTTTAGAAAAGGAGATATGAAGACTTCAAGGAAAACGCAGGGCTTGAGTTGAACCCTAAGGCAGAGATAAGATTCCGATTGGCACAGTTAAAACAGAATCTGCAAAAGGTCCAGTAATGGAAATGACTCTAAAATACATTTAGGAGAGACTGGAGAGGCAGGTCAGAGTTTGGGGGGAAAAAAAAAAAAAAAAAAGGTAGACATTTCATCCCTGCAAGGTCTGAGACGAAAAAAAAATGAAAAAAAAAAAAACCAAAAAAAACAAGTGGGTAATATGATTGGACAAGTTCAAGTGGGACATGATTTCAGAAGGCCTTGAAAATCAGGTGGAAGAATTTAAAGCTGTCAAGTACTGGACTAAGCACTTTATGTGCATTGCTGTATTTATTCTTCATCAAAGTTCTACAAAGTGAGCTCTATTGCCATCCCTATTTGTGAATGAGGAAACTAGAACATTGAAAAGTAGAATAATTTGTACAGAGCCTGACAGTCAGTAAAAATAGTGAGGCCAAGTCTTAGTGTGGTAAATGAGTCGCTTTTTTGGGCTACATTAATCAAATGACACAGCTGCACTAAGTGGTCACTGAAATATAAATATATATAATTAAAATATATAATTATTAAGGTTTATCAAGGAAAGCAATAATAGATGATGTGTAAGAGTGTTGGTGAAACTATAATTAACTGTTCTTTTCTTGTAAAAAGTATCCTTTTTAAAATAATGTTATCTGTTCAATCAGTTAACATTGCAAAACAAGAAAAGATACCGTGATAAAACTAAGGTTTATAAAATCATGAGGTTTTGTGAGGTTTCTTTAACAGAGGAGTGCCACGATATAAGCATGTTCAAAAATGGTTAATCTGGTCCTGGTAGTGATGTGCAGAACAGATTTTAGAGGGGCTGAATTAAAATGAGAAAGAAGCACTAAAAGACGAATGAAATAATGAAGTACAGTAGGTACCTCCTCTTTGATGCCTGACCTTGGCTTGACTTCCAGAACTCCACTCTTGGTTTTCCTTTTACTTCTTTTCCTCGACCTCTTTATATT
The DNA here is from genome assembly GCF_000951045.1 of Mandrillus leucophaeus. Lineage (NCBI taxonomy): Eukaryota > Metazoa > Chordata > Mammalia > Primates > Cercopithecidae > Mandrillus > Mandrillus leucophaeus. The sequence goes on from NW_012103998.1 coordinate 73,283, forward strand.
GGTATGCCCCAGGGTTCACTCTTTGAACTGCTCCTCTTTTCTGTCTACCCTCATTTCTTGTTGATACCACTTAGTCCCATAGTTTTATCACCCTCAAATCCCTCTCCTGCCCAGACCCCTTCCCCAAATTCCAGATTCATACATCTAAATGACTACTCAACAATTCTCTCCATATACACTAAACACCTTACCTCAACATGCCTCGAACTGAACTGATCTCCCACTCCCCCGAACCTCCACCACCCACAGCCTTCCCCAACTCAGTTGATGTCAACTCTGCCCTTTCAATTGGTCAGATAATACCTTAGGGTCATCTTTTATTTTTCTCTTTATGGACTCCTGTTAGCTCCTCCTTCAAAACATGTCCAGACACTGACTACTTCTCACCACATCAACTACTACCACACTGGCCAAGCCACCTTCACCTCTCACTGGGTTACAGTAGTGGATAGTGTCGCCACTCTACCCACTTATGGTCTATTTTCAATGTAGCAGCCAGGGTGAACCTTTAAAAACAGGAGTCACATTACATCATACCACTACTCCAAACTGCCCAATCGCTGTCCACTTCACTCAAGTCAAAAGCCAAAGTCCCTGTAATGCCCTGGAAGTCTTTTCATGATCTGCTCTCCATCTACCCAGTCACCTCTTAGCTCTTTGACCTCTCCTTTTACTCTCCATGGGTCCCTCTGCTCCAGCCACACAAGCCTCCTGCTGTTTATCAAGCATACCAGTTACACTTCTGAAAACCTTAGGGCTTTTGCTCTAGCTGTTCCTTCTGCAAATGCTCTTCTCCCAGAGAGCCATTCCCTCATCTCCTTCAAGTCTCTGCTTAAATCTCACCTTCCTTGATCACCCTCTTTAGTATTGTAATCTACCTTCCATTCACCCACTTCACATTTCTAATTCGTTTTACATACTCCACTTGGTTTTTCCATAGCATTCATTATCTTCTGAAATACTAGATAATTCACTTGTTTACTGTGGTCATTGTTTATTACCTGTCTCCTACCATGGCATTCTGTTCATGTTGCTTGGAACAGCAGTTCTCAAAGCATGGTCCCTGGGCCATCAGTGTCACCCAGGAACTTGTTAGAAATGCAAATTCCCAGACCCAAACTCAGGTCTAGTGAATCATAAACTCTGGCAGTGGGACCCAGCAATCTACTTAACCAGTACTCCAAGTCATTCCTATGTGCACTTAAGTTTTAGAGTCACTAACCTGGGCAACGCCTGGCACAGAGTAAGCCCTCAGATAATGTGTCAAATTAATTTAAAAATCCTCTTTTCCTGATAATATCCCTCTACCCACAGAGAAGGACACCCAGCAGTTGTACTAGACTATAACAGGGTTGACAGGGCCAGAGTGAGTGCCTGACTCAAGCTGGGTGTTTTAGAGACTCCCCTGCAAAGCAAGATGGGCCCCCATCCAAAGTTTGGTTCTGATGTTAAGATTGATGACACTCCACACAGCAGGAAAATTTGAGAGAAAGTATATTACTTATACAAGGGACTTCTTGGGAAAGCTTGACAGGCACAAGCCTGTCTGGACTGGCTTGGGCAAAGCAGAGGGAGAAAGCAGGTTGGGCCTTCATAGAAGTTGAGAGATAGGACTGGGGAAAGTCCATGCTGACTAGAAGGTTTAAATTTCCTGCTGCCACAAAATGAGAAGGTGAGCTCATAGGCCTTCTTATCATCCTGCCTAGATGTGGGGCCAAAGGCAAAAAGAAGGGCAAGGTTTAAAAACAAGTCATGGCCAGGTGCTGTGACTCATGCCTGTAATCCTAGCATTTTGGGAGGCCAATGTGGGCAGATCACCTGAGGTCAGGAGTTCGAGACCAGCCTTAGGTCTGGGAAGTGGGGGAATGGAAGATAGGTTACAACATTAAATAGGGTGATCAAGGAAGGTGAGATTTAAGCAGAAACTTAAAGAAGATGATGGAATGGCTCTCTGGGGTAAGAGCATTTGCAGAAGGAACAGCTAGAGCAAAAGCCCTAAGGTTTTCAACCAACATGATGAAATCTATCTCTTCTAAAAATACAAAAATTAGCCAGGTGTGGTGGCACATGCCTGTAATCCCAGCTACAAAGGAGGCTGAGGCAGAACTGCTTGACCTCGGGAGGCGGAGGTTGCAGTGAGCCACAATCGCACCACCGCACTCCAGCCTGGGCAACAGAGTGAGACTCCATCTCAAAGAAAAATAAATAAATAAATAATAAAAATAAGTCAATAAAAAATAAAAACAAGTCACAAGTCAGCTGTCAAACACCAAAAATGAGATCAGGGCATTCCAGCCTTGGCAACAGAGTAAGACCATCTCAAAAAAAAAAAAAAAGGAGAGATCAGACTCTTTATTATGCTAGTTGGGCCAATTACATTCTCTTTCCCAGGAATTTGGAGCCACAATTAGAGGCCAGTCAGCTGATCTCCGTTTATAGCTGAAATTGAGTAATATATAAAAACTCAGGAAATGCCATCTTTCCTCCAAAGATGGAGAAGTAATGAAAGCCAATGTTTAGAGAAAAATACAAGAAAGCAGACATATAGGGAGAACCAGAAGTATGAGACCTAGAGCTGCCTGGACTTTGCTGCATTCCCAGGGCCTAGCTGTATTACCCAAGCTGAGCTGGTTCCATGACTTGCAATCAGGGTTTTAACTGAAACCATAAGTCAGAATTATCTAAACAAGTATTACTGTCATCGTAATGACATTGATTTAAAAAAAAAAAAAAACATATTTCAAAGGATGAAGTGATGACATCTAGCATATAACCTGGCACAAGATAAACATTGACTAAATGATTCATCCATAAATAGATGAGTGGAAAGAGTGGTAATATTCAGATAGAGGATGAGAGGGAAAAGAAGAGTTAAAACTCTTTTTGTTGTTGTTGTTGTTGTTGTTTTCAAGACAGGGTCTCGCTCTGTCACCCAGGGTGAAATGCAGTGGCATGATCTTGGCTCACTGCAACCTCCACCTCCTGGGCCCAAGTAATCCTCCTGCCTCAGCCTCCTAAGTAGCTGGGATTACAGGTGCATGCCACCACGTCTGGCTAATTTTCGTATTTTTAATAGAGACAGGGTTTCACCATGTTGCCCAGGCTGGTCTTGAACTCCTGAGCTCAAGCAATCTGCCTCCCTCAGCTTCCCGACGTGCTGGGATTACAGGCGTGAGCCACCATGCTGAGCCTTTTTTTTTATTTGAATAAAAAATAAAATAGACAAAAGACAAATCATTATTAATAAAAGGGGTTTTGATTAATAATGGGTTTTAATGAATTCACATACAAAGTGGGAGTCGTGTGAACTTCATTTTCCCTTCACCTGCCACCATCGTGATTGCTGACAAAGCATTCATGTTCCAACATCAAACTCTACTGCCAACACAGATCATGAGGACCTGCTGATTAACACCAACACAGGGAGAGAATAAAAAGGAAATTGAGAGAGGAAGAGGTAAAGACAGTGAAGGGAGGGAAGAGGGTTAAAGAGAAGAGGAGCCCTCTAAGGAGCAGAGGGTCACTTAACAGATTGGAGAGATGCAGGCTCTAGAAGACTTGGTACATGTTAGGTGTCCAATATGTGACTTCCTGGAACCTGGACAGAGCAGTCAAAAGGCATGAGCCAAGTGTCAGGCTTGACATCTGCTACCTGAGCAACCTTGGGTACATTTCTTAACCTCCCTGAGATACCCTTTTAGGGATACAGTGGGTTTGGCAGAGGAAGGATTAAATTAATCTGTTCCCTCAACTATAAAATAAAAGTAATCATACCACCTCCTGGAGTTATTATAATAAGTGGAATAATAAATTTTAAGTGCCTGGTATACAGTAGTTTTTCAATAAATGATATTCCCCCTTTCCTTATCTCAGTAAGCCATTGTGCCCACTCACTACTTGATTTAGTAGTTGAACAATTCACTAGAATATGGTGTTTTGTCTTACATCCATTTTACAGATAGGAAAATTGAGACCAAACAATTTGCCTAAAATCAGTCTCCAAGGTCAAGATCAGAATCCTGCTCACAGATTTCTACTCTTCTACATTTATATCATATTATCTAGTCATTTTCTACTTAACGAGGAGGAATAAAAAGAAATAGTCTAAAAAGAAGAGAAAATAGACACAGAAAATATATAATTCAAAAAGTTTCCTCAAAAAAAATTTCCAGATACACTAAACTAATAGCCTCCCACATTTAGGGAAAGCCTAGTGCAGATTCACTTGATTGTATTAATATTTACAGAATAATGCTGAGTAAAAAGTACAACCTAAAGTCCCAAAAGCCAAATTAATCACAGGCACTTAGTGGAATGTCTCCATGCTTTGCTATCAAATATTTATAATACTATGTTTTAAAGAAAAAGAACTGTCCTGAAACTAGAAACTAGCCACTCTCGTGAAAATTAGATTGCACTTACAAAATAGAGGTACATTAACTTGCTGAAACTTAAAAACTTACACTTAAGTTGTAAATTAAGGAGGTTTAATAAGTGAGAAAGCTTTGCTTTAGCCACTTAACATTATAAGACAGAATACGCATAAACAATCATAAATAAACTACAGAACTGCAAATATAGTGTCAGTAAAGAAACACAGGTCATTACTTCATGACACTTCTCATTATCCCAGCAGTATAGCTCTGACTTAGTTTTATTAAGTTTCAATGAAAGTTCTGCCAAATTAAGCTCAAGAGTCAAACCACTCCCTGGAGAAAAATTAGGCCTTGATGAAATATTCAGTTCCTCACAATAACTCCATCATTGCAAATTAGGGAATATATTAGATTCCAAAGATATCAAAACATCAGAAAACCATGAGCCAGTATGACACGCTAAACCAATACTAGACAAATCCTAGTAATTCTCTCAATTTAATTTTCTTTGAAAAATATGACATAAAATGCCACTAAGATCTTAGCTTATAATACTAATCAACTATTAAAAGAAAAATAGAATAGAAATATGACAAAATTTAGAAAAGCCATCAGCCTACAGCCAACAATAGGCTTAAAATTAGATACTTGAGACCTAGGTCAATGAGTCACTCTTCCTAGCATCCTCTTCACTGGTGACATGTTTTAAGTCAGGCAACAACTACTTTGACAAAAAACATTAATTCATGAGCATATCCCTAACTAAAAACAATACTATTTATTCAGTGCCTACTGTGCAAGAAGTGCTACCATTAAATATTTGCCAGGCATAATTCCATTTAATACTCATTATACTTCTGGGAAGTAGCTACTACTGCTACTCCTGCTTCACAGATGAAAATTACTTGTCCACTATCACATGGCTAGTGTGAAGAGCTGGAATTTGAACTCAGGTCTCTCTGCCTCTACTGATCCAGAAGTTTTACTTTTATAAATTTACCCTAAGAAAGTAATCATGGATGTAGGTAAAGATTTACTAACAAAGTTGAGCATCATAGCTTTGTTTATAACAGCAAAAGACTGGAAAGTATCTAGATGTTTAATTAGCAAACTATTATATATCCATAAGATTCAATACCATGGAACCATTAAAAATTATGTTTTGGAAGAATACTTAATGGAATAGAGAAATGTCAATTATATGTTAAGTGAAAAATCAGGATGTAAAATAATATGTATACTATGATTTAAATTATACATTGTACATAAATTCATATACACATGTGTGCGTATATATATACTCATCAGCTAGATAAATAGATAGGCAGATAGATACACAAAAAATAAAAGGATATCTCTGGAATAAGGTTTCTCAATCTTGACACCACTGATATTTTATGCTGGATAATTATTTGCTATGGGGGCTATCCTGTACATCGCAGGGTGTTTATCAGCCTCCCTGGCCTCTACTCACTAGATGCCACTAGCACCTCTCTAGTTTGTGACAACTGAAAATTTCTCCAGACATTGACAAAATTGCCCCAGGGGAAGAACTCTGCTACTCTGAATGATAGGATAACAGATAACATTTATTTTCCTCTTTATGCATTTCAGTATTTTCCAGCATTTCTAAAATTAATATATATGTGTTACATTTGTAATCCAGGGAAAAAAATGTTATTGTCAAAAAGCAAATTTACTAAGAAGAGAAGGAATGATTCATATTTTATGAGACAAAACTGTAGCAATGGAAAATATGTGTTATAGGAGCTGTAGAATATCTGCTGTGATTTTTATTTCTATCAGAAATTACTTCATAACGGCTTAATGGAAAAAGACATAGTGGAAAAAATAGCAGAAATCTCTTCTACCTGTGTCAGGAACATCCGAGCAGTAATAGTAGAAAGAGGTGGATAAACCAGAATTGGTTTAGTTGTCTCCCCAATAGCACCACCGACAAGCTTTCCACTGCTAGAATAGGCAGCAACTGCAAATACATACTTTTCATTGGTTTCCAAACCTTTCACTTCAAAAATGCTTTTACCATCAGCTGGTATCTATTAAGAAAAATATATTTCAAGTTATACATGGAAAATTAAAATAACATGACTTTTAAAATACAATTAAGTAAACCTTCTATTTAAATAAAAAAACCTTTCTTTCACTGTTGGATTTTAGTTATGATTCAAGTGGAACTTAGAGAGATTCACCAAAACAATGACTTCATTAAAAAATGTAATTATCATTAATAAGGCTTCAGTAAGATTTCCTGACATTTAATTTGACGTACTGCTTCTCCTGAATTTGGGAGATGATTATTGTTTAGCCGTACTTTTCCGTAACTTCCTTCTGCTTTGCAACCCAAAATGCAGTACCAGGAGACCTGCCGAGGAGAAAAATGAGCCTGTTTAAAAGGCATTCTTTTACATCAATGTAGCAAAAAAATACTTTTCTAAATAAGAATGTAATGATTCAAGTTTTAAAACATGAAATCAAAGTTTACAAATATACTTAGGTTTAATCTTTAAAGAGTACAAGTAACCTTAGCTAGTTTACTGAGACAAGACTAAAATATTATTCATTATTAATTATTTTAACCACCATTAATTGAACAGTTCCTACTGCTAAGTACTGTTAGGAAATTTACAGATATTTTCTAATTTGCACAACTCTATGATATGGGATTACTATTATCATTTTGCTTCACAGGAAATGGAGATGCAGAGATATTAAATAACTCTGCCCAAGATCAGACAGAGAGTGGCAGGGGTTGACTCCTAAAATGACTTAGTCTTGATGTTAAAGAAAAAAAAAAAAAGATTAATACTCAAATGAATTTCACATTTTACATGACAACGTATGACCAAAAAAAGCAAGTGGAAAGAGAGGCAAGATACTAAAATATAGTATTTTAAATAGAATATTAAAAAATACATATGAAAAAGCCTGGAAGAAAACACCCCTAAATAAGAGTAGCAGTAGGATTTGGATGATAAAATGGTAAGATAACAGGTAGGTAATGGGTCCATTTTTTTCTCCAATTTATAGATTTTCTGAAACATGATATTACTTTGATAATTTTTATATTTAGTTTAATTTTATACTTTAAATATAAACATTAGACATAAATCAAACACAAAATATAAATCCCACAGAAACAACTAAACTTAACCTTGATTAAATAGTTAGACAATGATCCTTTTGCCGAGGTGTCAAGATAATGAAGATTCATTATTGGAATGAACTATTCTCCCCATAGAGAAAAAGGGAGCTAGGTGACACCTGACGGGGTAGTATTATGAACGAGCCATACTGCTGGGGGTTGTAGGGGTGATGGCTGTGTCATTACCTTCTTCCCAGAGGCAACTCCTAAACTACAAGGCAAGCTGGAAAGAAGGAAAAATACAATTGTCTCTAAAAAAAATACAATTGTCTCTAAATACAAGTACCTCTTACAGTTTGTGCCTGCTACTCCTTCCTCCAGGTCAACAGAAAAATACTAACCATGTCCAATTGACACAAGTTGTTCTCAACACTGACTGTGCTCCAGAATCCTTATTTAAAATACAAATTTGTACAGAATCAACCATTTTTGTAAATTACAGATACCCAAGCCTATCTAGCTTCAATGAATTAGAATTTCTGATGCAAGTTTCTGAATCTTTGTATTTTCAAAGAATATTTCTCAGGTGATTGTGATATGCACAACTGATTAAAAAGCGCTAGTCAAAGGCAGAACAGGACAAAGAGAACACAGAAAGAACCTGAAGCTGGAGGGTAGGGTAAAAAATAATAATAATAAGATGAATCTCAGAAAAAAAAAATGCAAAACTAACTTCCTTTGATTTCCCATGCAAAAAGATACTATTTTTCAAAGAAGAAAAAAGGCAGAAAGACTATGTTCTATGACTTACATCATTATTGCTCCAAGTTCTATTATATAAAACAGAATTTGGAGGGTAAAATTCTCTCTAAAAGCATTTTTACAAGCAGGCTTTATGTTTTTATTTTGTTCCACAGATGAAGACATTAGTTTGTGTAACTCTAAGAAACAATGTGTAATTAGAATCTACATAAGGGTAGAGACATCATGAACAAATCAGCAATAACTTTAGAAGAGTTTATATGTAATATAAATAACATTAGCATTTTCAACTACAAAAGTAGATTTTAATGAAATAAACGCCTCAACAAGAGATTTTGAGAAAACAAAAGATGGCTGAAGCCTCAAACCAGAAAACTTCTTTAAGCCCATAGCACCATCTAGTGCTGATGAGAAGATAACAGATGGTGATAATTTCCTGGAACTCTAAATGTACATAATACACATAAACTTCCTATAATGTGCTCATTGATGAGTCCTAAAACTACAGACCAAATATGAGACTCTTACATCTTCCTACTTCCAAGAATTATGAAATGAAATAAGCTAATCATTAAATTGAAGTACATAAAGAATAAGATTTTGTTTAAAGAAATACAAATATTTGAATAAAAGCAAATAAAAACTCTTAGTAAAGCATGTGGTCTTAGTTCTGTACTAATGTTCCAAAATCAGTGAAGCTCTATTCTTAAACAGATTCCAAAAATCCAAAGTTTAACTTTAAAACCACTATCAATAGCAATAATCCATCTATCATAGCATAGTTAGGTATAAGATGAATGTCACTTCTATTCCCCTCCTCTCCCAATTATAAAGCACTATGAAGGTGGTTATCAGTTCTCACTGATGTCCATTTGCTATTCATCTGAAGCTCCTCAAAGTATGCAAGCACATTTAATCCATATTTACCTTTATACCTCAATTACCTCGCACAGAGCTTGACAACTATAGGCACTCAATAAATGTTCATTGGACAGAATCCACAAAAAATATCACCAAATAATGTAATCACAGTCCATCACTTGATTACTATTTTTTTTTTTTTAGATGGTGTTTCGTTCTGTCTCCCAGGCTGGAATGTGGTGGCGTGATCTCAGCTCATTGCAACCTCCACCTCCCAGGTTCAAGCAGTTCTCCTGCCTCAGACTCCTGAGTAGCTGGGATTACAGGTGCCCACCAAAACGCCCAGCTAACTTTTCGTATTTTTAGTAGGGACAGGGTTTCACCATGTTGGCCAGGATGGTCTCAAACCCCTGGCCTCAGGTAATCTGCCTGCCTCAGCCTCCCAAAGTACTGGGATTACAGGCTTGAGCCACCGCACTCAGCCCATTACTTGTTTTGCGTAAGCTTTACTACTTACATATAATACAATTAAGTGGAAAGATATCAGTTAATATGCCAAGAATATTATACATTATCTCATTTAATTTTCACAGTAAACACACTTTACAAATGAAAAAAGTAAAACCCTCAGAAAATGTATTTAGCTTTCCTAAGGTCAGACTTCCAGGAAAGGCTGGAGCTAGAATTACAAACCTAAATCTGTCTGACTCCAAAGCCTGTGTTCTCTCTACTATACCAAGTTGACAAAATTTCAAGCAGAATATCCTAAAGAGAATCAAAGATAAAACTTTATTTTTATGTAACATCAAAGAGCATGTTGTTGATCATCCCAAAGAGGAAAGTGTAGTTTGTAAAACATAAATTAGAACCAAATTCTTGTGAAGAAACTTAATCTCAACTTTTAGTCACATATAGGCCAAGTTCTGAGGTATGAGGGATGGGAGAAAAAGTTCATCCTCCAATAAATGCACAAAGATGTATGGTTTATAATGCAGTTGGAGTTGTCCTTTGTTTGTGTTGAAAGAATCTACAGTTCCTTGGAAGGACTTTGGGCAGAACCTCTAGACTCATCACCTCCAAATTTCCACACTCTGTGGCCTCATATCCATCATTGACTCTGAAGTAACTTCTACCCTCTTCAAATGTCTGATTCCACTTCAAGTGAGACTTCCATCTTGAGCACACGAGGATGTCAGCATATGGTGTGTCATGGTGACAAGGATACTTACAAGGAGGTATTTCTCTACTGTTTCTCCTAACAATATATTTGGGTATAGCAATGCAATATAAAGCATATCACAAATATAACAGCATAAGGGGCAATATGTCATGAAGAAACTAAGTATAGATAAGACATTGGAGTATTAATCCAGTGTTCAGTGCTTATGAATAAGACTATTCAGCTCCTAAAAGCAATCAAAGTATGAATCGTGGTAGTCATAAAAGTACTTATGTTGCTTTGCATGAGGCAAAAATTATACTGGACACCATACCTTAACCTCTGAAGTAAATGGAGCAGGTTTGAGTGTCACAGAACAATGAGTTCGAGACAGCAGGATAGGTGGAGGAGGGACTCTGCTTTTCTTTCTTTTTGAACTTTCCAAATATTTCTGATAGGAATATAGGGCATTTTGTTCAGCTTCAATCCTTTCAATTAAAGAACATGCTTCCTATAATGAAATATGAAAATAGAAAAATACATGTCAAGAGCTTGAACTTTATTTACATTTATAGAATTCTAGTGATGTTAAACAATGTTATCTTTTTATATGCAGTTTTTCAAGCCTCAGAGGCTCAAATATATACATATATATTTCAACTATTTAATTAGATTTTGCAAAAGTAAAAGATGCCTACCAAATAAGGTTAATCATGATCACCAATGGCATTATATTTATATATCTTATATGTTTATCATTATTATCATACATGAATATGAGACATTACATTTCTAAATTGAACCTTCTGAATATCTACCATCATATTTCATTTTCCCTAAATGGTTCATACCACAATCATCTGCATTTATGCTGATGAATTACACACCTACCCTAATTCAGCTAAAGTGTGACTCTCAAATAATAAGAATATTGGTATATGTGGTTTATGAAATAAATATTATTGAGAGTTTCTTTCTATCAGCAAGAAGAAATAAAATAGAAAAAATACATTCCATGAGGCTGACGGAAAGGCATCCACTTTTTAAAAAGGTTATGCACAGAGAGATGACACATAAAACAAAAGAGAAATATAAAAATCAGACCTAAATAACATTTCAAAAGTAGGACTAAATACATAAGCAATAATAATAATACATGTAAATGGATTACACTTCCTTTTAAATTAAATTAAGAGGCAAAGACTCAAACTGAGCGCTAAGTAAAAACCCATGTAATGATTAAAATTAAAGTGTTGATAAAGAAAGAATAGTCTTTTCAACAAATGCTGCTGGGACAATTGAACACTATATGCAAAAGAATAAAGTTCAACTCCTACTTCACACCATAGACAAATATCAACTTAAAATGAAGTATACATTCAGATGAAAGAGCTAAGATTATAAAACTCTTAGAAGAAAATATATGACCAGATCTTTGTGACCTTGAGTTACGCAACGGTGTTTGGAGGATTCAATACAATGATGCATTTAAAATGCTTAGTATTTGGAACCGAGTAAGCAGTCAATAAGTGTTAGACATTATGATTATGATTACTACTATTCCTCCTCTTTCTTTCACTTTAAGCACTCTGGAACATTCTGTTTTGCCATATCAGAACTATTATTATTATTACTCTTTCATTTTAAGTGTTCTGGAACACCAAAAGCACACTGACAAAGGAAAAAGTAGATAAGGTAGACTTCATCAAAATCAAAAACATTTGTGTTTCAAAGGATACCATCAAGAAAGTGAAAAGACAGCCTACAGAATGGGAGAAAATGCTTTCAAATCATGTATCTGATAAAAGACTTGTATTCAGCACTTATATGCACTGTTATAACTGAGAATTGTTATAACTCAATAATAAAAAGGGAAATAACTCCTTTAAAATATAGGCAAAGAATCTGAATACACATTTCTCCAGAAAAGACACAAATAGCCAATAAGCACATGAAAAGATGTTCAAAGTCATTAGTCATTAGGGATGAAAATACAAAATCAGCAAACTGACTCAAAAAGCAGGAACCTAAATACAGAAATAATAATGTTCAAAGAAACTGGAAATGTTATTCAAAAATTGTTTCATATAAAAGTGTCAGGCTCAAATGAGTTCATAAACAAAATACTTTAAATCTCAAAGAACTGATCATTCCTATGCCATTTTAAATGTTTCCAAATACAGAGAGAAACAGATATCCTCTCAAATAATGTTACAAAACTATTTTAACTTCAATAACAGTCTGAAAAATGACTACACATAAAAACACAGACCAGTCATTTCACAAATACAAATGCAAACATCTTAAATAAAATACATAAAACACTAATACATTTCCTCTAACAATATACTAACAAAATAATGAACTGTAATAATATTGTCTTTTTCCCAGGAATGCAAGGACAGTTTAATATTAGGAAGTATATAAATATAATTTAATATATCCATAAATTAAATGAGAAAAAACATGATCATAGTGCTCAATGGCCAAAAAGACATTTCAAACATTTTTTAACATTCATTACAGATTTTTTTAAAGTCAATAAATTAGGAAAACTTTTTTTAGCATTATTTTAAAGTATTAATTTTAGCCAATAACCAAAATATTACTAGTACAAAATAGCCCTCTTAGTGCTAAGAGTGAAGCACTAATAGAATTATCAATAAAAGCCAGAAAGAATGCCACTATTCTATTTTATTCTGGAAGTTCTAGTAAATTCAACAAACATAAGAGAAGAGATCCTGGAAATGAAAAGACAATATGTCAGTCTACCAAATTTCAAATGTATTTCACTCTGACAGAAAAAATCTGTGCTGTTTCTCCTACAGAAGACATGTTGAGGTTGAAGTTTCCAATTAGAAACCTGAGCCTCAAGCTCAAAAGAGAAGGTAAAAAACTGGAGACAGGATCTGAGTATGCGTTGGAGTCATATTTAAAGCTGAGTGAGGACACCAGCTCCCTGTAGAAGCAGAGATTATAAAACTGCAGCATCACATATTTTTTTTCTAAAATAATGAAGGCTGGCCGAAATTGAGATCATAATTAACTTCTCATTTTTATTTTTTATTGGAAATGGCTGACGTTAAGGTCTAAAATCATTAATCGTGATTAAAATCTATCTGTGATGATGAATAGTTTTTTAATTCCACTTGTTCGGTGCCAGGAGGCCTTGAGAAATCTTTCTGCATATGCAGGTCAAGAATCTTAGGCATCTGTAAAGACAATCATTCCTTTGTATGAGAAGGGATGTGTTACATGGTAACCATGTTTCTAGAGTCTATACATCAGCCCTTCGGTATTTAGACCTAAAAGCTCATTTATATACACATAGTAGGTATCAGTGTAACTGTTTGAATCATTGAATGAATGAATCAAGGAGACAGGATGACATCTGTGTCCTCCATTGCCTCCACTTTTTCACTTATTCAACCAAATCGATTTTTAAAAATTATAACAAATAGATGGACAAAAAGGTCAGGGCTAGATGGTGAGGGAGCAATGTCATAAAAGGCCATAAGAGAGCCAGTTAGATCCAGAGCACACAATCAGCACAGGGCTAGGCAGAGGCTCATTCCCTCTTCACCCTCTTCCACAGACAACAGAGCAGCTTTGGCTCCCTGAGGGGACAAATGTACCACAGAACAGGACTCCCTTGAAGGGCAAAAAAGGTGAGAGCCTTGATGAGGAAGAGGCCAGAGACAGAAAAGATAAGTGGATTTCCCCAGTAGCTGTGGAAAAAACTTTGAGGGAAGGAAGTCCTACCTGAACAGAAAGGAGATAAAATGCTATTATATTTTGAATGTTAAATATTAATGTATATTCATCTGCATCACAGGCTGTAGAGACCAAGATATTTCAGGTTACATAAGACAGACAAAATCAGCCTAAGGAAAAATTATGCAACACAAGGAAAGGAGACCAGTGCCCCCATTTCCCTTGAAAATTTGGAGACATATCCTTCCTCGGGATTATGTTTGGAGCCTGTAAAATATACCAGCAGCACTGGCCCACTGGCTCCTATATTCAAGCAGACTGCCTTTGGCCCCCATCTCCACTGACCAGCCAGCCTCTCTGGGCTCCAAATTTGATCTCAAAATTTGTCTTGGTAGTTCCTGGTTCAGTGAAGCAGTTAAATACTGGCACCTTCTGACTTAATTCTTGCATCTTCTTTCTGCACATCAATGAATCCAACTGGGGTAAAAAACTTTCTGTGTTCTGCCATGGCTATAACATAGACATTTCTCAACTGGGCTGTTGATCAGTATCATCCATGGAGTTTATTTAAAACTCAGAATGGTCCGTTTCTACCCCAAAATAGACATTTCCAGGAGTGGGGCTTGAACATCTGTATTATTTACAAACACCAAGGATAATTCCAAAGTACAGCAAGAACTGGGAACCACAGATTCAGGTGAGTAAATCTCCTTTTCCCTCCTGCCTTTCTCCCAGTCTCTTTCTAGTCTCTTCAACCTCCAGTCTTCTAGTCCTTCAATGGCTCCTCTAATACTTGCCAGATAAAGTGCAAACTTTTCCAAAGCCCTTTTCATTCTGATCATGACTACATTTTCTAGCCTTATCCCCCTTTCTACTCTTTCCCTCTTTCATACCTACCTCTCTGTCCAACTTAACCTCTGAAACCATAAAAAAAAATCACTCATTCCCTAAAAGGCTGTTATTTCACGCCTCGGAATTGCCCATACAATTCCCTCTTTCTGGAGCATCTCATGTCCTCTTCTCTGCTTTAAGATCCACACAAATATCACCTCCTCTGACATCTTCTAAGTTAGCCCATGTTTTTAAATAAGTCATTCCCCTCATTACATAGTGTCTTTATTTTAGCAGGTATTACATAATATGTTACCTCTGTACTTCACTGTCCACACCCTCTAAACATTGAGTGTCTTGGCAGGAAGGACAGTGCTTTATCTCTTTAAGTTCAATCGATGTGTTTGGAATATAAGACACACAAAATTATGAAAGAGAAGGGTGATCTTTATTATAGTGTCTTTTAAGATGGCATCTTTAAAATGTTCTGATTGGCTCTTGATCAATTTTAACTTTAGAGCCCTAACTCAGATCCTATGGCCCAATTTGAAATAGGTTAACAGAAGTATTAAAGTTTTAAGTGAATGGTAACAAAACAAGAGTTTATAACAAAGCCCTTGATTTAGGTAAATCAGATAAATTCCATAACAGAATTCAAGGCAAACCCTAATGCTAGTTAAAAACTAGAATCCTAATTTAAGGGAGCCAATTCATTGAGCTGCTAATAAGATTTTGTTTATGAGAAAGTGCCTGGGGCTTTTTAAGGGGGTTCTTCAACTATTTTTCTAGTTGAAGAACTAGAAATAACATCAGAAAATCCCCCAAAAAAATCAAGAAGGAAAAATTCCCATGAAACCAACACTACTTAGTTATGAGAAAGTGTTATCAACATGGACCTGAATGTTGTCTATAATAGCAATGCTCTAGAATACCAAACTATTACAACTGCAAAACCTAGACAAACCATTCCCTAATCAGAGGTCAAGAAGTCAGCTTTCCATGACATATCAGATAATGAAAAATAACTATATCCTCACATCTTGCACTGTCTACCACAGTGCCTAGCAAATTAGAAAGGTTCAGTAACTCTGAAAAAAGAAATAAGCCTTTACCTTTCACAGGGACTCAGCCAAGGAATCTCAGTGGAAAGGGACTTACCCACCAACTCACAATAAAAATAAGCTCTAAGGCGGTCTTTCAATGGTGGTTTCCACTGCAATGTGCCGCCAAAACCACAGTACTGAAGTCCAAAGTATTTTTGTCTGAATGTAAATTTCTCTGGCATATAGTTTCCATTAGAGAAAATGAAACCTGTCTCTCCTCAGAAGTTACTCAATGCTTACGAGAACAGATTGATGTTAAATACATTTGACACAGGCTTGACGCCCACAGTGCAGCAAAACACTAATGGAAAGATGCAATGCAATCTTGAGGGTGTGACTAAGACATATGTAAACAACTGTCACAGGACTGGAATGATAAAGTGCCATATTTCCTACATATCTGGTAGACCTCCCTGAGGTATATTCTGGGTTCTCAACATTATAACGTACATTGCAGAAAAAGATGAAAAGTAGATTAAGTCATATCCAAGAATCCTGAGAAGGAATATTGCTTAGAATAAAATATACAAGTAATAAGATAAATCTAAGAGAAAATACAGAAAGAAATGTGTAGTCTGATGGGGGAAAATATATCTAAAGCACCAAAAAGTAGCTCAAACAGAATGTCTCAGAGTGCTTAAAGTGAAAGAGAAATAATAATAGTTCTGATATGACAAAACGGAATGAAAAGCAGAGTAGTAATAATAATAATGGTTAACATTTATTGACTGCTTATTCTGTTCCAGACACTAAGCATTTTATATGCATCATTGCACTAAATCTTCCCAAGAATCCCTGTTTCACAGATGAAGAAATTGAATCTTACAAGAGCATAAATAACTTGACAGGTCATACAGCTAATCAGTGGTAGAACCAGAACTCTAATCCAAGACCCTTATACTCCTAACCACTATGCTATCTTATTTTAATAAAAAACTAATTTAAAAGAAGTTTGGAAAGGCAACCTGGATGAAGTTTCCTATGCAATACCCTTAAACCACTTAAAAGAGAAAAAAAAATCCAAAATGTAGATATGCTAAATATTCTGTTAGCAGTTTGAAGCCTGGGAGTCAAAACATGGCCTTATAAGAGGAGGGGTCAGAATGAGAAGTTGGCTTTTTGATGTAAAAAAAAAAAAAAAAAAAAAAAAAAGACTTGAGCACACAATTACAAACAGCTGAGGCTGGGCACAGTGGCTCATGCCTGTAGTCCCAGCACTTTGGGAGACGGAGGAAAGCGGATTGCTTGAGCCCAGGAGTTCGAGACCATGCTGGGCAACATCATGAAACCCCATCTCTACAAAAAAAATACAAACAGCCAGGCATGGTAGCATGGGCCTGTGGTCCTAGCTACTCAGGAGGCTGAGGTGGGAGAATGGCTGAACCCAGGAGGTTGAGGCGGCAGTGAGCCATGCACACTACTGCACTGCAGCCAGGCTGGCAGAGCAAGACCCTGTCTCATAAATAAATAAAAATAAAAGTAACTTTTTAAAAGCCAATGTATATTCTTCTCCCCTAAAAAAAAAAATCAGATAGAATTGATTTGACTTGAAATGCTACAAAATAGGAGAAATAATTAAATCCAACTACTGCTAATATAGTTAATAGACTAGTATTTAGGGAATATCAAGACATAAATGCAGGAAATATTAAAGCCAGGGGTTATTAGAACTGCTAATATCCCTGAGTTTCTTCATTAGTTCTGGTCCAAAATGGTACCATAAATTAGATTCTGTGTTGATTATAAACAATAACCTGCTAAACCATAATGCTCCTTTGCTTAGAGTGGAATTTGGAATTGCTGACATCATCTCAACTACAGATTTGTTTAGGTTCCTACAAATAGTACTAGCAGAAAATTAGATGAAACAGTTGGGTTTCTTTGCAAGAGAAACAACTGGAAAACTTGGCTTATGACAAAAGTAGCCCCAGAGAGGAAGGAGGGTCTACAAAACCCAGTTATAACGGTGTAATCGGAACACAGCAATCAGAATAAATGAATTGCCAAAATTTCCTTAGAGAAGACAAACTTATTGTCCTAAGCAATAATTTTCTACATTAGGGTGTACAAAACCAAGGTCTTTTAGTCTTTGTATCCCTCTACTTAAGACTGGAAGGAGCAGTCAACTGGCCCAGCTGGCATCACTAGTCTTCCTCTTCAGGACCAGTTCCACCTGATTACATCTGATGGGGAAAAAGAAATCCTCAAAAGATGAGTTTGGAAGGGGAAAAGGATGCTGTACAGAAAACAACAACATCTTCGAAATCCCCAGCACTTGGATGGAGGAGCATTTCTGCCTCTTTCCTATGAGAAATTACATCTGCAAAGACACTGAATGTTCTGTTAGTGGACTAAGAGCAATGACATAAGCCACATGATGAATACTATTATTTGACCAGAAGTAGAAGACATCCAGTATGGATCCTAGGTGCAATCCTTTAACATAATCCTATGGAGTAACGTATAAAAAGCCAAAATGGACTTCCAGAGGTCAAATAACCAAGACAAGAAAATGGAAAAATTAATCCCCATAATGTAAAAAAATTCCAAGTCATCTCACTTGGAAAGCTAATGAGTTATTATCAAAGGTTTGTCCCTCATTTGTGGGAACAAATTGGTCCATCTTAATTGATTAGAAATAAAACAGACACCTGATGAGATTATCCAGATCCACAGAGTCAGAAAATTTCTGAAAAACAGAGACAGGATATGAATTATTTAAGAGTTCTAAAGAGACTCAGGTTTTTCAAACCTTTTTATGATATCAAGTGACACATCAATTACTGATTTGGGGATAATTTTATTACAAGATCATGATATTGTAAAACATTCTGTAACGCACCCCAGTTGAAAATGATTGCCAAGGGAAATAAATTTATTTGTCTTCTTTAAAGAAAGAAAGTTTGACAATTATTTGAGCCATAACATCATTGTTTAGGAGAGTACCCTGAGGACTGATCATTAAGCTTTAACACTTGGATAAAAACTACCACTGAGGAGCAGACGTGGCTATAGAAGATTTCAGGACTTCTAAATAAATATTCAACATGTTCCCCGTTGGTGAAAATTCTTTAGAGGACTCCTCATAAAAAAGAGCCTCTTAATGCATCTCAAGAGTCTATCCTAACAGGATATTATACTCATGATTTTTTCTGGAATTAAAATTGTTTCACTTTTTAAAAAATAGAAGAAATTTTGTAAATTTTAAATTTTTTTAAAAAAAGAAAACATAAAAAGAGCTGAGAAGATCTCTGAAAAAAAATCATCCATGTATATTCTTCCCTCCCTAAAAAAAAGCAAATAGAACTGATTTGACTTGAAATGCTACAAAATAGGAAAAATAATTAAATCCAATTACTGCTAACATAGTTAATAGACTGGTATTTAGGAGACAACAATATATAAATTCAGGAAATATTAAAGCCAAGCTTTATTAGAACTTCCACTACCCCTGAGCTTCTTCATTTGTTCTGGTCCAAATGTTTGAGTCATAACACTGCTGTTTAGGAGAGTACCCTAGGGACTGATCATTAAGCCTTAACACTTAGATAAAAACTACCACTGAGGAGCAGAGGTGGCCAAAGAAGATGTTCCTGCCCACACTGCAAACTTGAGATGTCCAGGTATCTCGGTTCCAGTATATTCCCCAGTTTCAGTGGTGGGAGGCAGACACATACAGGGGAACCAGCACACTATGGCAGTACAAAGACCAGATTCAGTCATCATAAAACAAGGGGAAACCTCTCTTCAGGCTCTAAGAAGACCTGAGATTAGTAGCGAGACCAATACTTCTAAAAGAAAGATAAGGTTCATTTGCCATAAAAATAGGACTGAAGTACCAATGTCCTCCAAGCACTAGACAATAGCAAACAGCCATGGAAGCATCAGCTGAGAAAATGGATCTGAACACACCTCAGAAGTCTTCCAACAAAGACCAGACACCACTTGGCCTTGTGATCTCATACCACCCAACACCACCATCCAACTTCCTCATTCAAATTCTGGAAATTCAAATTTAACCAGGCTCTTCCCTAACACTCCCAGGACAGACTTCCTCACCTTGAACATTGATAGCAACTGTTCATCCCAAATTCTTAGCTTGGTGAAAAATACTTCTCATGAACTCATCTTTACTTCCTCTCTCATCTCCCAAGCTACTATCCTCTCCCCCACCCCACTCCTACCCTTATTGCATCTAAGCTTCTGTCACACAGAATGACCTATAGAACTACAAGCACTCTATGACATTTCTAGCCTTGGGACCTTGGCACATTTGTTCTCTCTGCCTGGAATGTCCTTTCTACTGTTTGCTCTCCTGTTTTTCTGGCTCTCAGTATCGTTTCAGTATTCAAATTCAAGCCATCTGTCTTTCAGCTTTCAACGTCACGTGTTCCTTAAACATTCCCCACTGTTAAGTTAGGTACTCCCCTGTTAATTTTCCCTAGCCCTCTTGCAATTAAAGCACATATTTACTTGTCTATGTCTCCACAGAGTGGATTTTTATATGAATAAATCCAGGGACCACAAAGGCAGAACCACAAAAAGAAGGCAAATCAATCAATATTTGTTGAATAAATAAAAGATTCCCCCCTTCTACACTCAGCATACTACCAGGCACATAGTGAACTTTCAATACATAATTGCTAAATGGATCGAAATTATTTGTTAGATGGATGAATAGATTGACAGATAACAAGTAAGTGCTACATACCAGAAATCTTGAATTTCAGTATTCTACTTTCTAACCTTCAACACCTATCCTTCTAGCTCCCTCAGACCCTCATTTTCTGGTCCTTGACCAGATGTCCTTGACCTCATACATACTCAATCTGTATCCACCTTTTTAAAGCCATAAACTTTTAACTCATACCTTCATTTTTTAAAAAAAATCTAATCCTCCACAAATGTCTGCTGTCACAAATATTCTGCTGTCATTAAGAACACTACATTGGCCAGGC
>NW_012103998.1:94554-97849 GCF_000951045.1 Mandrillus leucophaeus
TTCAGCTAGAACTTGGTGATGCTGGCCAGTCCCTTTACTTGGAGTCAACTCCCTCATCCATTCCTCCCCACTCTCCACATTATCTTTACTTTCCCAGTTCAATTATCCACCCTGATGCTCCATTGATGGCAGATATCCTTGCCTCCCACTGTATCTGATACAGGTAAAAAGGTGTATTAGTTCGTTATCACACTGCTAATAAAGACACACCTGAGACTGGGTAATTTATAAAGAAAAGAGATTTAAAAGAGACTCACAGTTTTGCATGGCTGGGGAGGCCTTGGGAAACTTACAATCATGGCAGAAGAGGAAGCAAACACATCCTTCTTCACATGTCAGCAGGAGAGAGAAGAATGAGTGCCCAGTGAAGGAGCAGGCCTTTTATTAAACTATCAGATCTCGTGAGAACTAACTCACTTTCATGAGAACAGGATGGGGGAAACCTCCCCCATGATTCAACTATCTACACCTGGTCCCTCCCACAACACATAGGGATTATGGGAACTGCAATTTAAGATGAGATTTGGGTAGGGACACAGTCAAAGCATATCAAAAGGCATCAACTCAACTCCCTGCCTTCACACCAACAAACTTTTCTTATCTACATCTGTCTGTACCTCCTTTCCTTCTGTATCAAAAGATGAGGTGTCTGCCCTGCAGCCCACCCATCACTGAAGATGAATCCCTTTCTCTGTGCTTTCAAAATCATCCTCTATCAGCCTTGGCTCTGTGTATTAACCTCTCCCTCTTATTATCTTGAATTTCTCTTTGTTCTGGCTCTTCATTTTTAGCACACTATTATGCTAAATGTTCTCTATTAAACCCCTTTAGCTCCATATCCCCCTCCTAGCTTTGACCTACTTTTTTCCTTCTCTTATCAGCCAAGACATAGCATTATTCTCTACATCTTCATACATCATTCACTCAGCTAATGCCACCATAGCAAGGATCTGACTCTATCAAAAATTGTTTTTAAATATTCTGGCATGGTGGCATGCCTGTAGTCCCACCCACTGTAAGGCTGAGGTGGTAGGACCATTTAAACCCAGGAGTTCAAAACTGCAATGATCTAGGACTCTGCCACTGCATTCCAGCCTGGTTGACAGAGTGAGAGCCTATCTCAAAAAATAAACACATAAAATCAACATATAATGAATTAGCAAGAAAGCAGAAGAATTTCCAGGCCAGAGTGAGACCTGATTAAAAATATCAATAAGGGGATTGGTCCATAAATCAGCAGTATCCATCTAAGAGAGAAGGTACCTCAGCCAATGGACTTTAAGAATTCTAATTCCATTGTAAAGAATACACTAAGCTGGTAAAGTGTCACTCCAGTTCTATAATTTCCCTCATTTTGAGTCCTTATGATTTTATTTGGCTTCTCATGTAGATTGCATGAAGTTCTGATAAAAAGAGAATCTCTCATTTCAGAATTCAGAACTGGAGGTACAGATTAGTTCCCCTGGTCAGGATGAATTATATACAGTAAAGCTGAAAGTTCATAATTAAATGTTAAGGTCAACACATTATTTTTAATAAAAAAAGAATCATTCATTTTAACAGAAATTTTATGTCAGGATTAAAAAAAGAAACGAAATACTGTTACCATCAAAAATTCCCATGAAGATGTAGAGGTTGCGTCTTTCTCGAATATTAAAAGAGCTTTCTGCATTAAGTAAATTGCTTTGGATAATGTATTCTTCTTTATTTTATTCATTATATTTAATTCTATAAAAACAAACATTTTATCAAAAAGGTGAGATTAAAAACTATCTTTCAAAGTTTTTGGAAATACCAGTTATCCCAATTTTAATTACCTGTAAAACAATCAGCGCTTCCAGATTGTTTAAACTTTTCCGGACTCTTGGTAGAAATATCTTTGCTAACAGTTGGAGTCTGCAAAACTGAAGAAGATGACTGTCATAACAATTAAGTATGTATCCAGGACAGGAAATATTTTTTAAATACTAAGGAGTAACTATTCATAAAGCTACTGCTTCCTCTATCATGTCATCTTTTTTTCATTAATAGATAAAAATTCATATAAATCTACTATAATGCAGTTTTATCAAATCCTCTTTTATTTGCCACAGTACACCTCAAGACAGAAGAAATTCCAAATTATAAAAATATTTGATTTTCTATCTCATCTTGAATAAAATCATCCTGAGGCTTGATAGAATCCAACCTACTTCTGTTGACTTTACCTTTTCACAAAGTACAGATGGCAAGTCCTGATGCCAATACCAATAAGCTGTCAAAACTCTGTCCTCAACGCCCCTTCTAGAAAAACTGTTTCATCCCAGGTCCCTTCAAGAACTCTGGGTACCACACGAAGACCTCCACTCTCTTCCAGCTGTGACTGAAGAAATCAGAGCCTCTCTCAAGATTTTGAAGTAAAACATGAATTTGCCAGTTGTTCATACGGGTATACAATTGGGACTGACCATCATGGTGGTTCAGTAAAGACAGGAATGTGGATGAGGGGACAAAAGGATACAGCTATACTAGCCCAGGAAGATGGAAACTGTAGCACTGATTCTTGACTTTCAGGTCTGGTCCTTAAGAGACCTGGTAACCTTTTGGTCCTTGGAGGTATGCCAGGGTAGCTATAGTAACCTTACAGTAAACCCCTTTTACTGAGTTTTAATTATTTGTGCTAATGCACATGAGCCACCATGTGATGGTAATTGATTCATGAAAAGATGTTAACAGACACCATTAAAGAATAGAACACGTCTGCAGTGGCAAAGGGTAAGAAAACATCTGCATGGAGATAGTAATGCAGAGCAGAAAATAGTGCATCATTCTCTCAATACCAACGATATTATAAATGCTAATTAAGCTTTCCTGATTATAATTGTTGGAGATAAGAAGGATGAGACTGCAAAAAAATTCTGAATGCCAGATACAGATGCATCACATTTATGTCATGGTCATCAACAGGCAACCATTATTGAATAAGAATGCTAATGTAGGGAACATTAGTCTGGCAACAGCATACTAAAGAAAAACAAGGTAGGGGAACAAAGTGATCTGCTGTGCTAGGATGGCAATTCAATAAAGCCAAAAAAATAAAATCAAGGAAACCCAGAGATATTGCAAGGAAATAATAACTAATTCCATTTACATTTGAACTTAAGTCTTGCATCAATATCTTTAAGTGGTCTATGATTAAAACTCATTTGGTCTTCAAAGACTTATGGATGACAATTAGAGGAAGAGGTATTTAGTAACTCCATGAGTTAAAAAAAATAAAAATAAAAAAACTCTAATCCTCCACTAAAGGAAATAA
>NW_012103998.1:97899-152615 GCF_000951045.1 Mandrillus leucophaeus
TTTTTTCATTAATAGATAAAAATTCATATAAATCTACTATAATGCAGTTTTATCAAATCCTCTTTTATTTGCCACAGTACACCTCAAGACAGAAGAAATTCCAAATTATAAAAATATTTGATTTTCTATCTCATCTTGAATAAAATCATCCTGAGGCTTGATAGAATCCAACCTACTTCTGTTGACTTTACCTTTTCACAAAGTACAGATGGCAAGTCCTGATGCCAATACCAATAAGCTGTCAAAACTCTGTCCTCAACGCCCCTTCTAGAAAAACTGTTTCATCCCAGGTCCCTTCAAGAACTCTGGGTACCACACGAAGACCTCCACTCTCTTCCAGCTGTGACTGAAGAAATCAGAGCCTCTCTCAAGATTTTGAAGTAAAACATGAATTTGCCAGTTGTTCATACGGGTATACAATTGGGACTGACCATCATGGTGGTTCAGTAAAGACAGGAATGTGGATGAGGGGACAAAAGGATACAGCTATACTAGCCCAGGAAGATGGAAACTGTAGCACTGATTCTTGACTTTCAGGTCTGGTCCTTAAGAGACCTGGTAACCTTTTGGTCCTTGGAGGTATGCCAGGGTAGCTATAGTAACCTTACAGTAAACCCCTTTTACTGAGTTTTAATTATTTGTGCTAATGCACATGAGCCACCATGTGATGGTAATTGATTCATGAAAAGATGTTAACAGACACCATTAAAGAATAGAACACGTCTGCAGTGGCAAAGGGTAAGAAAACATCTGCATGGAGATAGTAATGCAGAGCAGAAAATAGTGCATCATTCTCTCAATACCAACGATATTATAAATGCTAATTAAGCTTTCCTGATTATAATTGTTGGAGATAAGAAGGATGAGACTGCAAAAAAATTCTGAATGCCAGATACAGATGCATCACATTTATGTCATGGTCATCAACAGGCAACCATTATTGAATAAGAATGCTAATGTAGGGAACATTAGTCTGGCAACAGCATACTAAAGAAAAACAAGGTAGGGGAACAAAGTGATCTGCTGTGCTAGGATGGCAATTCAATAAAGCCAAAAAAATAAAATCAAGGAAACCCAGAGATATTGCAAGGAAATAATAACTAATTCCATTTACATTTGAACTTAAGTCTTGCATCAATATCTTTAAGTGGTCTATGATTAAAACTCATTTGGTCTTCAAAGACTTATGGATGACAATTAGAGGAAGAGGTATTTAGTAACTCCATGAGTTAAAAAAAATAAAAATAAAAAAACTCTAATCCTCCACTAAAGGAAATAATACAGTTACTACGTGAGAATCATGGGCTAGTTTCTTAAAACCCGACACAAAAATTCTATTTACATTTTGAAACATATTTCTGAACCAAATATTTTCAGCCCAGAACATGTTCAAGGTTATTATGCTAAGTAATTCATTTATGTATTAGAAAAAACTTTATCAAATTTTCAACTTATACATGATGCCACAGAGATATTTTAATTATTACTTGCTTCCCTCTACACCCAGCAGGTCATAGGAGAAGTAGTTTTTGAAACTATGTTAATGTTTAAAATAAAATGTAAAAAGATGAAGAGTATAAAAAAATAAAAGTATGGGGAAAAAAGGAAATTTTATATAAACAGAATGCAGGCAGGGCATAGTGGCTCACACCTGTAATCCTAGCACTTTGGGAAGCCAAGGCAGACAGATCATTTGAGGTCAGGAGTTCCGAGACCAGCCTGGTCAACATGGCAAAACCCCATCTCTACTTTAAAAAAAATACAAAAATTAGCCAGGTGTGGTGGCACACGCCTGTAGTCCCAGCTACTTGAGAGGCTGAAGCAGGAGAATTACTTGAACCTTGGAGGCAGAGGTCACAGTGAGCTGAAATCACATCACTGCACTCCAGCCTGGGTGACAGAGTGAGACTGTCTCAAAAAAATAAAATAAAATAAAAAATAAAAATAAAAAACACCACAGAATGCAAATGCAAAAAAAGCAGTCACAAGTCCATATCAAATTGAAAAAAAATCTAAAAATCAAATTAATTCAAGTAAATTTGGACATAGTTCTCTGATGTATGATATTTTCTAGAGACAAAATGAACTGCAAATAAATCCTTAATTTACTTAGTAGGTTTTTAATAGCAGTATTGGTTTAATAATTTTGAAAGTACTCTGTTAATTTGCCAGGATAAAACAAATGAGTAATTACATTGATGTTGTTAGGAACCAGAATGCTCAATATGGGAGAAGGAAAATACAAAAATGGAGAAGGTGAGGAGAAACCTTTTAGTGTTAGAATTGGAGATACCAAGAAGAACTTGTGGTCAGGTGCAGTGGCTCACAACTGTAATCCCAGCACTTTGGGAGTCCTAGGCAGGCAGATCACTTGAGGTCAGGAGTTTGAAATCAGCCTGGCCAACATGGTGAAACCCCATCTCCACTAAAAGTACAAAAATTAGCGGGACATGTTGGCATATGCCTGTAGACCCAGCTACTTGGGAAGCTAAGGCAGGAGAATTGCTTGAACCCAGGAGGCCAAGGTTGCAGAGAGCCGAGATCACATCACTGCACTCCAGCCTGGGCAACAGAGTGAGACTCCATCTCAAAAAAAAAAAAAAAAGAACTTGTGATTTAAATATATATACACATATATATACACACACACACACACACACACATATATGTGTATTTCTTAGCTCTAGCTACTAAATATTTCTTAGCTCTAGCTACTAAAGGAGCCATTGACATCCCAATAGCAATGAGCACTCTTAGCTTACAGATCTTGGTTTCTAAATACCATTTCCTACCAAAAGGTACCAAATATCATTGGAAAAATAGCTTATTCCAGATCTGGGGGTAGAGAAAGCAAAAGATAAGTCTAGAATATTTTGTTGTAGACAAAGCAAAAAAAAATCTCAAAGAATAATGGGGACTATATTAGTGTGTTTTCATGCTGCTGATAGAGACATACCTGAGACTGGGTAATTTATACAGGAAAAAGGATTTAATGGACTTACAGTTCCATGTGGCTAGTGAAGCCTCACAATCATGGCAGAAGGCAAAGAGGAGCAAGTCACATCTCACATGGATGGCAGCAGGCAGAGAGAGAACTTGTGGAGGGGAACTCCTCTTTATAAAACCATCAGATCTTGTGAGACTTATTCGCTATCATGAGAACAGCACGGGAAAGACTTGCCCCCATTATTCAATTACCTCCAACCAGGTCCCTCCCACAACATATGGGAATTCAAGATGAGATTCAGGTGGGGACACAGCCAAACCATATCAGGGACATATCAAAGGAACACAGGATCCAGTATGAAGGGCCTCCCTCCCACTGGCAAAATTTACGACTTTAAGCATCACAAAGAACAATGATGGCAAGTGACTTTAAAAGATTAGTAAAAAAGGAATCTGATCCATAGTGTTACTCAAAAAATTAAAAGAGGCAAAGTGGGGACAGCTCTTGTTTACAAAAGAATGTTACCAAATAAATCTAGAAGGAATAATTCAATTAGAAAATCATCACGTACAAACACTGTAACAATTAATTCAGGAAGGTTCACCAACGGAGAGTAAGATCATTGGGTGAAAGTCTGTTGGGGAACAAGATATTCATTCCTACATCACCAACAGCACCAATTAGTTTTTCACTACAAAGGGGAGAGGGACATTTACAATGCAGAGATCTGGCAGATATCAGCTTAATAAAACGATAGCACTTTGCCTCACCAATGATAAAACAAATGGCCAATGTGTGCAATCTAATGTGATACAATGGGATATAAACAGCATCACCTGCATGGTCATGAGGAAACTACTAGGAAAGATCAGATTGTGGAACACGTCTTCAAAAATATCGTTATGAAAGAAAAAAAAGAAGTTGGAGGAGTTATTCTAGATTAAGGAAGAATACAACAACCAAATGCAATAAGTGATTTTTGATTACTTCCTAGATCATCTTAAATAAAACCCATTTTCCCCAAAAAGGATATTTGGGAACAATTATGGCAATCTGAAAATTAGATGCATAATAGAGCATGTTCTCAGACATATGTGAGAGCTAAAAAATAAAGTTTATCTCATGGAGGTAGAGAGTCGAAAGACAGTTACCAGAGGCTGGGAAGGGATTGGGGGTGGGGGGATAATGAGAGATTGCTTAATGAGTACAAACATATTGTTAAATAGAAGAAGAAAGTTCTAGTGTTCAATAGGACAATAGGGTGGCTATAGTTAACAATAATTTATCTTACATTTCAAAATAGCTAGAAGATTTGAGATGTTCTCAACACAAATAACTGATAAATGTTTGAGATGATAAATATTCTAATTACCCTGGGTTGAGTTTTGTACATTGTATGCACATGCTAAATTCTGCATGTATCCCATAAATATGTACAATTACTATATGCCAATTAAAAATGTAAAACTATAAAACATTTAGAAGAAAATGTAAGAAAATCTTCATGATCTGGGGTTAGGTAAGGAGTTCTTAGACAAGACACCAAAATCATATTACATAAAAGTAAACAAATGATCAATTGGATACTGAAAAATAATTGACTGTATAATCAATAATATTTTGTATCAGTGTTACCTTTCTTCAGAGTGATAATGGTATTATGGTTATTTGAGAGAATGCCCTCATCATTAGGTGATAAATACTAAAGTTTTCAGGGCTAAAATATATCATAATGTCTGCGACTTCTCAGCGTATGGATATGTGCATGTATATGTATATATCTCTACACATACATAATATATTGATATCATAGGTATATACATCTATAGATGTATATACATAGATATACAAATATATGTATTTATATGTGCATGTAAAGAGAAAGACAATAAATGTGGCAAAATGTCGTGATCGGTAGATTTAGGTGAAGGTTATGTGGATGGTCACTACACTATTCTTTCAACTTACTGAAGGCTCAAAAATTGTTAAACAAAAAGTTGGAGGGAACAGTTTACCACAGTTAATTTGGTTTTATCCATATGGATATCCAATTATCCAATGAATATGAGGTATTCTATCACTGTGAAATAAACCTGGAATTACATTAGAGCAAGATCCCCTACACTCACCTGATTTTTTTTCCTTCAGGAATGTCTTAGCTATTTATGTCTTCTACCTACATTTTGTAAAAAGATTGTAAAGATCTACCAAAAAAAAAACCTACTGGAATTTTTATTGAAACTGCATTGAGTCTATAGATCTATTTGAAGAAAACTGAAATCAGAATAATCTTTCTGATTATTTGGTCTTCTTATCAATAAACATAATCTACCTTCATTTATATTGTTCTTTAACATTTTTCAGTAAAGTCTTAAAATTTTTTGCATACTTGTAGCTCTTTGGTTAGATTGGATCCCTTGGTACCTTACAGTTTTTATTGATTAAAAAAGTTGTCTTTTTATTATATTTGCTAACTGCTTGTTGCTGTCCTATAGAAATTACATATTATATATTACACGTTATATATTATATATTATTATTTTTGTTCATACTGATAGTTTCTTTTGCATTTTCTAGGTAGACAATCACCATAATCTGGAAATAACAGTTTTGTTTCTTCTTTTCTAATCCTTATATCTTTATTTTTCTTATCTTCTTGCATTGGCTAGAATTCAGTATAAATATTTTTTCATCTTCCTACACTAATCAGCAGTGTGTCTACATTGCCCACTCTTAAATTAACCAGGATTTGAATAAATCTATGTAGCTCTACATACAATATGATTTGAATGCTTTACACATCCCTTCCAGGAACTCATCCCTGACTTTCTTATTTGGTATAGATATTTCTGTGTGCCCGTAATACTTTGAGCCCACCCCTATTACAAAATGTATCAATCTCAACTGATATAGTTGGCTTACTTATCTAGAAGCTCAAAAGTAGAGACTGTCTTATTTGTACCTAGCCTAATATGATGCCTGGATTTTAGTAGGTACTCAATAAATATTTGCTTGGTTGAATTAACAAAACTTAATTTACTATAACACAAACAAACATAATTAATTAAACTTTTTAAGATCTTCTTAAAAACTAACTGATTTAATATGCAAAGTGTAAAGCAATAAGGAAAGATTTAATCATGTTTTTATTGATATTAATTAGGAAAGTAGAAAAAAATGAAATTTATCTGAAAATGTCAGTCGACAAGAACACAGTTTTCAAATTAAATTGATTCTATACTGGAGTCTGACTTAAAATTGATTCAGAATAGTTACTTGCTTTAATGACTACTACCTTGCAATTTGTCCAGAAGCACAACAGCTATTCGATGCTGAGCTTGAATTAGTTCAAGATGCAAATCCATCACGAAACTATTTGAGGCAAGTGGTTTGTAAGTATCTCCATCTATATGGTGGGTACGCTTTGGTCCAACAGAGTTGAAACAAAAAGAAATATGGTTATCAAAACACACAAAAACAGCTGTATACTATTATCACTCAAGTTATCATCATCTTATTTTTAACCATTACATCCTGCTCACTTCTTAGCCCTTTGCAGTTAGCTTAAACACTAATAAATATGCCCTTAGAATTCATCAGTGTCCTCTTCATTAACAAATTCAAAGACTCCTCACTCTCCTAGATCTCTTCTGGGAAGAGGGAAATATATTTCTGGCCTATGAGAGGTAAGCCACTACGAGTCATGCTTTAATTACCTACTTTCAAGGCCAGTCCTCTTCCCAGTTAAGTAAAACTTCAATCTAATTTAAGACTTTTCTATTCTTACCTTGGCATAGCAGTGGTCAATTACTGATGATCCATTTGGCAAAGAGGTTAACATGCAATTCAAATTTATTCCACCGATTGCTTTGTCAAGAAGTTTATAAGCAAAAAGTAACTGTTCCACAGGATTTTTCTAAAATTATTTTATAAACAAAAAAGAAAAATAAAACTTAAGGGAAAATCAAATGCAACATTTCCAATTTTTGACAATAATTCAAAACCATATAACAGAAATTTAAATAGTCTATCTAACATTAACAATCTTATGTTTCTAAGTAAATGTATTTATCTGTGACTACATGTAGAGTGCTATCAATATGGGTGAAAATAATAAATAAATTTCACCATTTTTCCAGATACAAATTAAGCCTTTCACAAACATGTATTAATACATATAACTTCCACTTATGGTTTGCAAAATTCTGATTGTACCAAATACAGGTAAATTTTTAAAACAGAGTTCACATAGTTTGTCACTTTCACATATCTAATTTGAAAAGCATTTTTAAAAACAATTTCAGAATCTCAGACTAGAAATTTAGAGTCCATCAACCCAACAGTCTATATTAGTCTACATAATGATTTTCAAAAACTAAATGCTTTTTAATGTAATCATTCTCACAGAGAGGCAAATATAGAGAATAATATAAAAAGCAACCAGTTTTGCCCAAACTTTCAAATTTTCCATATTTTTCCAGATTTTTTAGGGAAATAAAGCATACAGATATATGCATGTAATTTAAATCCCCTATATAACTGTCCACAGTGCCACTCCTCTGAGAGGTAGCCACTGTCCTTGAATTTGGTTTTACTATTTTTGCATGTTTTTAAACTTTTACTACATGTATATGTATCCTTAACCATATGCAATATCACTTTGCATATTTTTAAATCTTTCTTATAAAATTCTGTAGGCTCCTTTTAAAACTCAACCATATGTTGTTGAAACTTATTCCTGCTGGTATATGTAACTCAATGGGTCAGTCAGGGATTGGTTATGAATGCAAAACTACTCTACATATTTCAAGCAAAAGAAGACTTAATACACAGAATTAGAGGTGTTCATCACCATTGCAAGGCATGGAAGAGTCAAGATCAAGAAAGGTGCCAGTGACAATTTTGCTTCATATGATTCTCAAGAGTTTGCTCAGAAGCCTCTGTGAACCTAAGACTCTAGAAGGTAGCTGACAACAACCTCAAGCACCTATTACACTGAAGCAGGTGAATTCCAAGAGTTTGCTCAGCATGCCTGGTAAACTCATATCATCCATCTGACACTGTGGATTAAGAACTATCTCTTCTCTTCTGCATTACAGATTCATGCAAATGCCCCTCATTGGAAGACTAATTTAAAACTGTACAGAAATGAGACACTGGAAATATAGTTCCAGGTTTCCCCCCTATAATGTGAAGGTAATTATAGAAGGGAATTGCAATGATGCCAAGTTTACTTTAGTACAAGCCTACTCCAGTTTATTCATCCTCATAGCTACAATGAAATGGTATTACTTGGAGGAATATATCACAATTTATCCACTCTTCTGCCAATGGACATTTAGATTACTATTTCTAAGGCCAGGAGCAGTGGCTCACGCCTGTAACCCCAGCACTTGGGGAGGCCAAGGCAGGCGGATCACCTGAAGTCAGGAGTTCAAGACCAGCCTGGTCAACACTCTGAAACCATGTCTCTACCAAAAAATACAAAAATTAGTCGGACATGATGGTGAGGACCTGTAGTGCCAGCTACTTGGGAGACTGAGGCATGCAAATCACTTCAACCCGGGAGGTGGAGGCTGCAGTGAGCCCTGATCATGCCACTGCACTCCAGCCTGGGTGACAGAGTGAGACCCTGTTTCAAAAAACAACAACAAAAAAGATTACTATTACTAAATATGCTGCAATGTATTGTACTTGTCTGTGAATAAGCACAAAGTTGATAATTTCTTTTTTATTTTTTTATTTTTTTGAGATGTAGTTACACTCTTGTTGCCCAGACTGGAGTGCAATGGCATGATCTCAGCTCACTGCAACTTCCACCTCCCAGGTTCAAGCAATTCTCCTGCCTTAGCCTCCCAAGTAGCTGGAATAACAGGCATGCGCCACCACACCCAGCTAATTTTGTATTTTTAGTAGACACGGGGCTTCTCCATATAAGTCAGGCTTGTCTCGAACTCCTGACCTCAGGTGATCCACCCGCGTCAGCCTCCAAAAGTGCTGGGATTACAGGCGTGAGCCACCACGCCCAGCCCAAAGTTGATACTTTCTTTACAGTTCTTACACCTTTTTTCTGCTTTCTTTTTTTACTTATCTGTCTAAGACTTCCAGGACATGCTGAACAGAAGAATGACAGATATCTTTATGTGGTTACACCACTATTAAAGGGCTGCTTTTAATCTTTTACCATAGGTATAGCATTTACTCAAGGTCTTTGGATGACACCCTTTATTAGATACAGAGGTTCTTGTATATTCCTAAGTACTAAGAGTTATTTTTTTAAGGATGGTTGCTTTTAAAGAAGATGGTTGTTGAATATTATCAAATGCTTTTTTTGCGTCTCTTTGTCTAAGTGAAGCAGTCACATGTTTTCCTTTCATCAGCTAATGCAGTGTATTGCACTATATATTTCTAGTGTTAAATCATCCTGGCATTCCTAGAATATAAACAATTTTACACGATACATACATACACACACACACACACACACGCAAACACACACACACACACATTCAAGAATTGCAGGCTCAGGAAGGTTCTTAAGTAACCCAAGTAGTGTAAATTCAAATTAAAAACCTACTTGAGGGCAGGTCCCAAGATTATAAATCATTAGGAGGAGGAATTTTCTCCTATCCACTCCTCTTCTCACTACCCAAGTTGAGGTATCTCCTTATATACATAGGCAGAGGCAGGATTTTTTGGTTTTGGGGAGGGTTTTTTGTCTTGTCTTGTTTTGTTATGCAACAGGGTCTCACTCCAGCCTAGAATAGAGTGCAGTGGCACGATCTTGGCTCACTGCAGCCTTGATTTCCCAGACTCAGGTGATCCTCCCACCTCAGCCTCCCAAGTAGCTGGGACTACAGGCACATGCCATCACACCCAGCTAATTTTTATATTTTTTTTGCAGAGTCATGGTTTCACCATATTGCCCCGGCTGGTCTCAATCTTCTGGGCTCAAGCGATCCACCCACCTTGGCCTCCCCAAAGGGCTAGGATAAAAGGAGTGAGCCACCACCCCCAGGCCAGAGATTTTTTCCTAGTCTACCTTTTCCTAGGATATAATCTTTGTAGGTTCTAACTTTATGTACAAGTCTCCTTTCTAACTCCCATCTTTCATGTGCCCAAGCCTCATCTCTCGTCCCTGGATGGTTGTCAAAAACTAAGCATCTTTGTATAATAACTGTGCCCATCAACCTACTGCAGCATCCACTCATAAACTTACCATGCTAGTTTTCAGTTCCCTTTTCTATTTTGGCCCCTGGGATTTACCTTACTTTCTCATGAGCTCTGCAACATGCTTGAGGATATTTGTTCAAATCAGTTCAAAATCTCTAAGTGTTTTCTCCCAGGAGGATGTTCAAGTCATCTTGCCATTTTGCTAGAAACAGAAGTCTCTAAAGATATCCTTATATATATATATAAGGATATATATATATGTGTATATATATAGAGAGAGAGAGAGACAGAGTCTCACTTCGTTGCCCATGCTGGAGTGCAGTGGTGCAACCTCAGCTCACTGCAACCTCCGCCTCCCAGGTTCAAGTGATTCTTGCACCTCAGCCTCCCAAGTAGCTGGGACTACAGGCAGGCACCACAACGCCTGGCTAATTTTTGTATTTTTAGTAAAGACAGGGTTTTGCCATGTTTGCCAGGCTGGTGTCAAACTTCTGATATTAAGTGATCTGCCCACCTCGGCCTCCCAAAGTGCTGGGATTACAGGTGTGAACCTCCGTGCCCAGCCAGGATATCTTTTGAACATCAAAAAATTTTGAAGACTCCACACACTCACATTCTATCATCATCATCATCACCATCACTACCACCACCATCTTCATCATTATGATCTTCATCATCCTCATTACAGTCAACATTTAACTAAAACATGCTCCAGGTATAGGGCTAAATGTTTTACTAAAAATCTTTTAGTTGACATAGCCCAGTATAAGGTAGATACAAACTAGTTATAATTTTATAACTCATTTGTTGAAGAAAGAAATGCTCTGTGTTCAGCAAAACTTTAAAATAAGTTTTCTTTCATTTAATCACAATAGCGTCTCATACATTTTTAAATAGTAGCATGTATATATGCAAGTTATATAATTTATCCCACCTACAGATTCTGCTGGGTGAACATATGAATTGTGGATTCTCCTTACAATAAACTGTCATTTTTCCCCCCAACTCCATTCCCTTTTCAGTGAGTCAAAAACCCTAAGTTGAGATTCAGTGCTTTACATAAGACATAACAAAAAAACAGCAGCTAGCATGTGCCAGGTACTAGTTTCCATATTACAAATATCTCATTTAAACTATATAACAACTCAGTGGAATAGGTACTATTATAATTTTCCAGATGAGGACACTTATACTCAAAAAGACAAAATAATTCATTCAGAATCACACAAATAGTCAATATCAGAGTCCGAACTCAACCACAGGTTTCCACACCAAATGCTGCGCTCTTCGACCATGCCAAAGAAACTAGGTCTACCATATGCACAGTACAGCTGAGCAGATTGTGTATTGCATAACTTTAGGGGGTACAATTCACACTGTTGTCATCACAGACTTCTCTGTATTTATTTTGACGATTTCCCAGCAGATGGTAATAAATCATCTTTCAGAGAGGGTACATTTTTCTTGTTTAAATAATAATATCAAAAGTTCATAAATGGTCTCTTGTTTCTTTGTTGTGGGAAAATTGCCACCTTAAAAGAAATCCATTTCTTATGGTGGTTTTAATTGCCAGAAAATTTCTCTCTCAAGGCAAAATCTAGCACTCTGTACCTATGAGTAGGATTTCTATATCTGCCCTACTCTGCCTCAGAGAATAAGTGCTAGCCCATAAGCCAGTGATTCTCAAACTCTAATGTCCTTAAAAATCTACCAGAGAGGCTGGGCGCAATGGCTCACACCTGTAATCCCAGCACGTTGGGAGGCTGAAGTGGGCAGATCACGAGGTCAGGAGATCGAGACCATCCTGGCTAACATGGTGAAACCCCATCTCCACTAAAAATACAAAAAATTAGCCAGGTGTGGTGGCACACACCTGTAGTCCCAGCTACTTGGGAGGCTGAGTCAGGAGACTCGCTTGAACCCGGGAGGCAGCGGTTGCAGTGAGCTGAGATCGCACCACTGCACTCCAGCCTGGGCAACAGAGCAAGGCTCTGCCTCCAAAAAAAAAAAAAAAAAAAAATCTACCGGAGGAACTTTTAAGAATCTCACAACATGTCTGGAGTGAGAAATAGGAAGCTGCATACTTAGCAGACACTGTGAGTGATCCCTGGGAAAAACATTGGCAGACAGCTATTATGCCACCTCATATCTCTTATGCAAGTCAGTCTCTGTTCTCAATTTAAGATTTCTCAAATCTAGCTCTCTTCAGAAGACACAAGACAGCATAAAGTACGCAGTTTGCATCCCCTGAAACTTAGCATTAGAAGAGGAACATGCATTTGGAAAGTAAATTCAGAATGACCCCACAGTCCTCCTGTACATTCATGATGGCATTTGATTGGTACCATTTCTTAAGACTTTATCTATTATATCAAGTATGGAAGAGAATAGATAAAATAACACTTTTAAAATTAGCACTTATTCTTATATTTCAGAGGGCTCCCAAATATAAATGTGAGGGGTGGTGGCATGTTATTAAAAGTCAAGAAAAGTCATTTACATCTCTGTATTATATAAATATCTTTTATACAAATATCTTGAAGACATTATTATTGAGGACAGGGGTTACTCCTAGGTAGGGGAAAGGCAAGGTGATCAAGAGAGGTTAGCAGAGAAGGTGAGTTTTATCTATACTAGTAATATTTTGTTTCTTAAGCTAGCATATGAGGAAATAGTAAATTATAATGGGGCTTCATTACAATATTCTTCATAAAAGGTAGAAAAATGTCCCTATAGTTCTCAATATATAAAACCATATAATCCTCAAATTTTAAATATTCAAAATTATTTCTACAATTAACCATTATGCATTTACAAATTTAATATTGTTTGAAAATAAAAATTCATGTTTCACCTAAATTTTCTAAATATGTAGTAATACCTGTAATATTGGAAGAATTCTTGTGGTCCCTTTTGGAGCTCCATGGAATTCATTAGTCCCTTCTCTTAAAGGTACGTCTGGAAAAGAAAGAAAAGATGAAGGCAACGAAGGATGGCAGGGAAGGAAAAAGAGGAGATGAAAAAAAAAGGAAAAGTAAGAAGAGGAAGAGGACAAGGCAAGAGCGAGGAGGAAACAAAAGAAGGAAGGACCAGAGGAATAAAAAGGAGGAAAGAGAAAAATGGAAATATAGCAGTGAATCATAATCATAAAAAACTTTATGCTAAATTAATTACTTTTTAATTACCCATAATCTTAGAAATGATTCACACTAGAATGTGACTAAGCACTAAATTATTTACTCCATGTAATTAAATTTTATTCTTCTATAAGGTAATTTTTTTAAAAACTTGTAACAAACCAAATCAAATATATATCAACAAATCAATATCATCTTTCTCTGTATTCTATAAGGTCCATTTAAAATCTTTCAGAGGCCAGGTGCAGCGGCTTACACCTGTAATCCCAGCACTTTGGGAGGCCGAGGCAAGTAGATCACCTGAGGTCAGGAGTTCAAGACCAGCCTGGCCAACATGATGAAACCCCACCTCTACTAAAAATACAAAAATTAGCCAGGCGTGGTGGCACATGCCTGTAATCCCAGCTACTAGGGGGTGCTGAGGCAGGAGAACTGCTTGAACCCAGAAGGCAGAGGTTGCAGTGAGCCAAGATCAAGCCACTGTCACTCCAGCCTGGGCGACAGAGCAAGACTTCATCTCAAAATATAAATAAATAAATAAATAAATAAGTTTTCAGAAAATAACAGCATAGAAACGTCATCAATTTGGACAAATATCAGAGAAGACTTGTGCTTTATGTTTTATGTGGCAACAAGGTGCTAAGAATAACATTCTTAGAAGTTATAAGAATTTATATATCTAAATGGGGACAACCTCTCATTACATAAATATAGAAATTTTCAAATGTATAAATGGATTATGCTCCAATATTGATTAGCTCTTCAGAAATGAAACATGTTGACAAAGAATCAATAACCTAAATTTTATTTAGCCCATTTATAATGATATAAAACAATAATCTCCCCCACAGTAACTAGTAAATAAAACAATAACATTAAGTAAGAAATAGACTTCTTTTTTTGTTTGTTTGTTTGGTGTTTTTTGAGATGGAGTCCCACTCTGTTGCCCAGGCTAGAGTGCAGTGGTGTGATCTCGGCTCACTGTAACCTCCACCTCCCAGGTTCAGGTGATTCTCCTGCCTCAGTCTCCCGAGCAGCTGGGACTAAAGGCACATGCCACCATGCTTGGCTAATTTTTGTATTTTTAGTAGAAGCAGGGTTTCACCATGTTGGCCATGCTGGTCTTGAACTCCTGACCTCATGTGATCCACCTGGCTCAGCCTACCAAAGTGCTGGGATTATAGGCATGAGCCACTGTGGCCGGCCAGAAATAGACATTTTTAAAAAGTAACCAGTAATGGATGATGTAGAAAAATTCTCTTGGCTGAAGAAAAGCTGGAAACTATATATTTTTTAATCTACAAGCTAAGAAGATGGTGAAAATAAATACATACATACATACATACATACATACATACATACATACATCCATGGCCAGGATCTTAGGAAGGAAGTGTGGAGGAAAAAAACAATTTTTCCCTGTTCTCATGCCACAACAATCAACACAGATTTCTGTGACCAAATGTGGAGTGGGGGGGGTCCCCACATACCAAACATGCAACCAATTCTGCAGTGGACACCAGCTGGGTATTCTCCAACCCTGTTCACTTGCAACACTACCTTGCAGATAGAGTCAGATCACACAGATTGAGGACTCAGTCCCATGAGACTGCTGCTTACCCCTACCCTGCTCCCTGCTTCCAAAGCTGACCATAAGCCCCAGCTGGTTTTACCTGTGCTTCTGACCAACTGGCTACAAACTAAGGTTCCCATGGTCCCCTTCCTGGGTCTGATTAATTTGCAAGAGTGGCTCACAGAACTCAGGGAAACAGTTATGTTTATCATTTTATCATAAAGGTTATTACAAAGGAGACAGATAAAGAGATACATAGCACAAGGCATAAAGGAAGGGGCATGGCACTTCCTTGCCCTCTCAGGACCACCACCCCCCAGGAACCTCCAAGTGCTCAGCTATCCAGAAGTTCTCTACACCATGTCCTCATGGACCTTTTCTGGAGACTTCATTAGATATGCATAAATTGAGGGATGTACAGCTGTGCAGAAATGTGATTGGACAAAAAGGGTATGATCTAATACCCTTTAGAAGCCCATTGCTATGATTTGAATATTTGTCTCCTCCAAACTCATGTTGAAATTTAATCCTCAATGTGGTAGTATTGAGAGATGGATCCCATAAGAGATGACTGGGTCACGAGGACTCTCCTCACATGAATAGGCTAACTCATTCATAGACTAATGGATTAACAGGTTAATGGATTGATGAGTTATCATGGGAGTGGGACTGGTGACTTTATTTTTTTTTTCTGGAAATATATTAAGTTTATTTTTAAAAAAATACCTTACACTCACTCATATTTTACTTACTGGTCCTGTTTTATGTCATTTCAGAGTTTTGTATCTTTTTTTAATTTATTATACTTTAAGTTCTGGGATACATGTGCAGGACGTGCAGGTTACATAGGTATACACGTGCCACGGTGGTTTGCTGCACCCATCAACCCATTATCTATATTAGGTATTTCTCCTAATGCTATCCTTCCCCTAACCCCCCACCCCGACTGGACTGGTGACTTTATAAGAAGAGGAAGAGGTCGGGTGCAGTGGCTCATACCTGTAATCTCAGCACTTTGGGAGGCCGAGGCGGGTGGATCACCTGAGGTCAGGAATTCAAGACCAGCCTGGCCAACATGGTGAAACTCTGTCTCTACTAAAAATACAAAAAAAAATTAGCTGGCGTGGTGGCTCATGCCTGTAATCCCAGCTACTCGGGAGGCTGAGGCGAGAGAATCACTTGAACCCAGGAGGCGGAGGCTGCAGTGAGCCAAGATCGTGCCACCGCACTCCAGCCTAGGTGAAAGAGTGAGACTCTGTCTCAAAGGAAAAAAAAAAAAAAAGAAAAGGAAGAGATTCCTGAGGTAGCTTCCTCAGCCCCCTATCATTGATGCCCTGCACCACCTCAGACACTGCAGAAAGTCTCCATGAGTAAGAAAGCCCTCACCAGATGAAGCCCCTAGACTTTGCATTTCTCAGCCTCCACAACTGTAAGAAATAAGGTCCTTTTCTTTATAAATTACTCAGTTTCGGGTATTCTGTTATAAGCAACAGAAAATGGACTAAGATACCCAGCAAGGCCTGTCTGTTCAGATTCTTCTTGGCCTTGCTGTGCCACATACCTTCCTCCGGGGTATGGGGCAGGACCCCTTCTGAAATGAGTCTTATGTCCTACAGTCAGACAAGGTAGGTCAGAGAATTTCTTTATGATCAACTCCAAGACAGAGAGGCAGGAGAAGATTATATTTTCAGTTTCTATGGCCATCCTTGGAGAGAAAAAGGACCAGGTGAAAGGAGGAAAGTAGAAAGTCAGAGAGAGAAAGAGAGAGATTGTTTTCTGAAGTCTGCTTCTGAGGCCTAATGTGCCCTAACATTATAACAAAAGACTCTCTTTCACTTTTAATGCTCCAAAGCTGATCTGAAACTACTTCAGGAACCAAGGACAAAAAGCCACTCTTGAACAAAAGGTATGCTTGTTGTTTTAGTCACTTAGGAAATGAGAACTATGGGAGTCATGAGCCAGGAACTGTGAACAAAAATAATTATTTTTATATATATAGCATACAAAATACATGTGTTCATTGATGGTTTATGTTATTGGGAAGGTTTCCAGTCCACAGCAGGCTATCAGAGTTAAGTTTTGGAGGAGCCAAAACATGGATTTAGGATGGGTGCCCCTAACCCTCATATTGTTCAAGGGTCAACTGCATAGATATATATATATATCATAGTATCACAGAGTCACATCTGAATCTTGGAAAGGGAGGACAGAAAGTATAGAACACATCAGAGCTACTTTTCCCACTGGGGCTTATGTCAACTCTGGAGAGAGAAGCTGAGAAACTGAGTGATACCTCTGATAGCCTTGAGAGAAAAGCAACAGGGATTGGTATCCAGGGCCCACCAAGGATGAGAAGCAAAAGAAGTTAGGGTGAACTGGAAATAGATCTTCAAGGAGAAAGCATTTCATCTTCAAAATATCTTAATCCCTCAAAC
Organism: Mandrillus leucophaeus; assembly: GCF_000951045.1. Classification (NCBI taxonomy): domain Eukaryota; kingdom Metazoa; phylum Chordata; class Mammalia; order Primates; family Cercopithecidae; genus Mandrillus; species Mandrillus leucophaeus. Next base: position 115,165 of record NW_012103998.1, read on the forward strand.
TGGAATAATGGGATCCTAGAGTATTAGTGCCTTCATGCATCTAGTTTTAAAAGCAAGCATAAATCTTCCCTAGAAAAACATCATCCAAAGCCTCAATTATTTCTACAAAATATTTAGAAATAATAATGTCCATTACATACTCAAAAATAATCAGACTAGCCAAACAGGTGATGAAGTAAGTTCTTCATTGAAGACTGCAGTGTAATAAATGCAAAAGGAATGAGAGAAGTTAGGAGTCCCTCCTGGCTTCTTACCCCCAGTCTCCTAACAGCCCTCTACCAATGGCAGATAAAATCTGTAGAAATACAACTTCATTGTATTTGTTCTATATGGGCTCCTAGAGGTCCCTCATGGGAATAGGCCCTGCACTCACAACAGCAGCCTTCTCATTAACTTACGGTGCATTACCTGGCGCTTCCTTTCCTCCCCTGTCTCACTTCTCCACTGTGCTTCCCTGGATAAAGTCCCAAATAAACTACTTCACTCAAATCATTATCTCAGAACCTGCTTCTGGGGAACCAACCTAGACCTGAACTCACAGATAAATCTTTATAGCACAGAAAGTGGGATAACTAGGCATGGTGTGCCTCCTGATTCAATGCAAGGGAGTAAATAGCACTACCTATGAAGTACTGTTGCTGAAAAATAAGACAATTGGCAAGAATTCTTCTTAACAAAGTATCACCAGACTCTAAGTAAGCATCCAGATCTAACTACCAGGTGAGAAGCAAGTTAACCAACATCACATGGAGGGAAATAGCCAAATCCAGAATGTGGAAAATCCCACAGGATAATGACTCAGTTTCTTCAAAAGATAAATGTCTCGAAAGGGGAGTAGGAAGGAGAGAAACCATTAGAGATTATAGAGATTTAAGAGACATGTCAAGAAAATACAATGTGTGGGCCTTGTTTGGATTCTGATTGGAACAAACCAACTTTAAAAGATATTTTTGAATACAATCAGGGACATGGGAATTATTCTCCATTTTGTAAGATATAATAACAGCACTGTGGTTTTATGTTAAAAAAAAAATCCTTATCTGTTAGATAAATAGTTGGATACACATACATACATACGGTGGGGTGGTATTTGCTGGAAAAATTACATATCTGTTTTAAAATACTCATAGAGGGGGAAATATTGCAGGGAGAGATGAAATAAGATTGAAAAAGATGTTGATAATTATTGGTGCTGGATGATGCATAATGGTGATTTATTTTTTCTCTCTATATTTAAAGTTCTGCATAACAAAAGTTTTTAAAAGGAAAAAAAAGCATTTCCAGCCAGGACATTTCAGAAATACGACCTGAGGCCAATGAATGTGTTCGATGGCAAGAAACTTTTAACTGATGGTTGTCAAACTTCGATCTATATCAAATTCACCTGGGAAACGAATAAAGACTGAGAAGGTCCAGGCTAGCTGAAGTAGGACAGAGCTTGGGCCTTACGTTTTTAACAACCTTTCAGGTGATATTGATAACAATCAAAATTTGAGAACCATGGCTCTAAAACTCCATCTGAAAAGCCACACTCAACAGCGGAAGACAGGCAGAGCCAGATTAGTGAATCTCCGAGTAAACAATAACTTTATTACGGAGTCCTCCAGATGTCATACATGCTCTATAAGTGGGGTGAAACAGCAAAGTAAATACCCTCTATGGAGCCCTCCACATTAATCCCCACTCCATTAAATACAGTACAGGGCTGCAACCAGAGGCAGAACAAAGAACAAGGAGGTCAGAGCAGAAGGCCATCCTTTGAGAGAAGACATCTCCTGAATGGAGAAGAGAATGAAGGAGAAGAAAAAGGCGTTGAGACAGGAAGAATGGGGGCTGGGGGACTAGGAAATGAAAGCAAAAAGAGAAAGATGATAAGGATAAGAAGAGAGAAAGTAGAGGAGAAACAATAAATGAAGAAAGAATTTTAAGAGAAAGGAATTAGAAGAAAGAAAATAAAAAAGGAGATAGAAAGTAGAATGACACTGATCCATTCAACAAGTACTTACTTGATCTCCTACACTGTGTCAGGTGATGTGGTGAGTGCCAAGAATGAGACAGTGTCCAAAACAGAACCTTCCTTCAAGCATTCACTCTTATGGGAAATGGAAGGGGAGGAAAACAAAGGAAGATAAAAGAGAAGAGAGGTGGCCAGGTGCAGTGGCTCACATCTGCAATCCCAAACCTTTGGGAGGCCAGGGCAGGTGGATCACTTGAGGTCAGAAGTTTGAAAGCAGTGTGGCCAACATAGTGAAACCCTGTCTCTACTAAAAATACAAAAATTAGCCAGGCATGATGGCGGGCACCTGTAATCCCAGCTACTCGGGAGGCTGAGGTGGGAGAATCGCTTGAACCTGGGAGGTGGAGCTTGCAGTGAGCTGAGATTGTGCCACTGCACTCCAGCCTGGGTGACAGAGCAAAACTCCATCTCAAAAAAATAAAAAAGACAGAGAAAGGAAAAAAAGAAAGAAAGAGAGGGGAGTAAAGGGGAGTAGGTAGCAATTAGGAACAGAGAAAAGGAGAGAAAAGGAATATGAGAAGACAAAAAGGGTTTGTGTTTTTTTTTCTGAGACGGAGTTTCACTCTTGTTGCCCAGGCTGGAGTGCAATGGCACGATCTCGGCTCACCGCAACCTCCGCCTCCCAGGTTCAAGCAATTCTCCTGCCTCAGCCTCCCTAGTAGCTGGGATTATAAGCATGTGCCACCACGCCCAGCTAATTTTGTATTTTTAGTAGAGAAGGGGTTTCTCCATGTTGGTCAGGCTGGTCTTGAACTCCTGACCTCAGGTGATCCGCCTGCCTCAGCCTACCAAAGTGCTGGGATTACAGGCGTGAGCCACCGCGCCCGGCAACAAAAAGGGTTTTGTCCCTCATTGAACCAGAGAGCATGAAACCTTCCTAACATCCACTGGATGAAACTATATTATTATCTATCTCTAATTATAAATCCTCAATGAAGCATAACATTAAAGTGCCTAGTTTCCATTAGTAGAAGTTATCCTGTATTTGGTATCATACCTATATACATGGTATTTACATATGTATACAATTTTTCAGCCAACATTTTACCTAGAGATTGTTTAAATTTTCTTCCTGGGCTTCCTAAAGATTCCAATATTTCACTTAACCGTAATGTGACTTCTGCCACTACCACAATGTCAATGTCTTCCATTTTAGAGCAGTGAATTACTTCATTTATCTGCCACAGAAGATAAATCCACTAAAAAGAGAAAATACTCAGCAAAATCAATTAAGAGTATATAAAACTGTACAAATAGTCACATTTTTCAAAACTTATACTTCCTTGAAAAAAAACAATGTTCTAATCATATGGAAATATTACACAGGTACCCCTCTTTATTAATGTCTTAATTATAAATAAAACTCAGTAATCCTTTTAAAATGATATTTAGTAATCAATCTGTTTATATAAATTCATAAAGTAGATTCATTTAAGTTTGGATTCTGCACATCTATAGCCATCATGGGAAATTTATGATCTGTTATTTGTACGTATCAGTGAATAGTATCTGTATCCTCAAAAGTTCTCACTGTCCATTCAAAGCAGCTATTATGATTACTATCAACATCCTCCTTATGAGTGAGGGGGAAGTAGGTGTTTCAGGCTCCACATCAGGTGCCTTAGATTGTCTTTCATGGCCGGGCATGGTGGCTCACGCCTGTAATCCCAGCACTTTGAGAGGCTGAGGCGGGTGGATCACTTGAGGTCAGGAATTCGAGATGAGCCTGGTCTATATGGTGAAACCCCGTCTCTATTAAAAATACAAAAAGTAGCCAGCGTGGTGGTGCACACCTGTAATCCCAGCTACTCTGAAGGCTGAGGCAGGAGAATCGCTTGAACCCGAGAGGTGGAGATTGCAGTGGGTGAGGATCGTGCCTCTGCACTCCAGCCTGGGTGAAACAGCGAGTCTCTGTCTCGAAACAAAAAAAGAGAGAGAGAGAAAGAAATTGTCTTTCATGCCTGTATCCCCAAAGCTTAGCACATAAAACCAACTATCACATTTTGGGACCTGAGATGATAAAATGGTATTTATGTACTCACATTATTACTTAACAGGGTACATGACAAAAATCACACCTATGCATACTAATGTAGCTAATCTTATGCAGCTTCCAAATTACCAAAGCTACGATATTTGTAATTACTAAAATCTTTTCTCCTAAGTTTCCAGGTAATAATATTCAAATGCACACCCTTCTCCCTCCTATAAAGTAGCTCTTTTAAATAGTCTAAATATATTATTGCAGGACGGAGAAAACCTGACACTCTTACTTCTCTGTATTCTCTATTATTAATCTTCTTTTTGAATTTAACCAAGGTTATATGACCTCAGATACACTATATTTATTTTTTATTTTTATTTATTTATTTTTTTGAGATGGAGTTTCACTCTGTTGCCCAGGCTGGAATGCAATGGGGTGATCTCAGCTCACTGCAACTTCCGCCTCCTGGGTTCAAGCAATCCTCCTGCCTCAGCCTCCCGAGTAGCTGGGAATGCAGGCACACACCAACATGTCTGGCTAATTTTTGTATTTTTAGTAGAAACAGGGTTTCACCATGTTGACCAGGCTGGTCTCGAACTCCTGACCTCAGGTGATCCACCTGCCTCGGTCTCCCAAAGTTCTGGGATTACAGGTATGAGCCCCTGTGCCTGGCCCATACTATATTTATTCTTCACTTAAAAGCTTGAGGCCAGGTACAGGGGCTCGCACTTGTAATCCCAGCACTTTGGGAGACCAAAGCAGGTAGATCACGAGGTCAGGAGTTCAAGACCAGCCTGGCCAAGATAGTGAAACCCCATCTCTACTAAAAATACAAAAATTAGCCGGCCATAGTGGTGGATGCCCGTAATCTCAGCTACTCCAGAGGCTGAGGCAGAAGAATTGCTTGAACCCGGGAGGCAGAGGTTGCAGTTAGCCAAAATTGTGCCACTGCACTCCAGCCTGCGTGACAGCGCAAGACTCCATCTAAAAAAAAAAAAAAGAAAAAAAGCCTAAAAAGACCAAGTGTGGTGGTTCATACCTATAATAATCCAAACACTTTAGGAGGCTGAGATGAGCAGATTGCTTGAACCCGGGACTTTGTGACCAGCCTGGGCAACATGGTAAAACCCCATATCCACAAAAAAATAAAACAAAATTGCTGGGCATGGTGGTGTATGCCTGTAGCCCCAGCCACTAGAGAGGCTGAGCTGGGGAGGATCACTTGAGCCCAGGAGGCAGAGGTCACAGTGAGCCGAGATCACGCCACTGTACTACTCCAGCCTCCAGGACAGAGCACGACTCTGCCAAAAAAAAAAAAAAAGACCTGAAACACCTCTTCACACCTCACAACAAACAAAATTAGAACAGGAGTGCAGGGAACACACATTAAAATAAAGGGTCACTCAGCACTAGAAAGAATATCTTCTTTATATATGTATATATGCAAATGAAAGTCATTAACCAGGTGAAAAATAGGAAAAACTTAGATTTGAAATGTGTATGGCAACTTGAATTAGCAATAGCAAAAAATATGTGAAAGGAAATGCAAAAGGAATACTTTGTTTGTACTGATTTTCTGGGTGAATTTTGCATAGTCATTTTTGGATATATTGAGCCGCTGAATTCCTAATTTGCATTTCTGCCATAGGAACATTATCGTGTCCACAACAATTTCTTTATCAGGTTGAACATCCTAAAAACAAAAGTGAGAAGGTAAATGAGTAGGAATAATAAAATATATGTATATAACATTTACTGTGTGCCGAGCAACACTCTAAGAGCTTTACAAATACTAACACATTGAATCTTCATAATGACCCTATGAGAGGAGTCCTAGTGTGATCCTCCCCATTTTACAGAGGAGTAAACTGAAACACAAGGAGATTAAGTGATTTTCCCCAACAAGAAATGACTTAAAGAGTGGCAGATGGGAGGGATTCAAACCTAAGTAGTCTAGCTCCAGAGTCCTCACTCTTTTTTTTTTTTGAAACAGGGCCTCACTCTGTCGCTCGGGCTGGAGCGCAGTGGCACGATCTTGGCTCACAACCTCAGCTCACTGTAACCTCCGCATCCCAGCAGGTTCAAGTGATTCTCGTGCCTCAGCTTCCCAAGTAGCTAGGAATACAGGTGCGCACCACCACACCCAGCTCATTTTTGTATTTTTACTAGATACAGCATTTCACCATGTTGGCCAGGCTGGTCTCAAACTCCTGGCCTTAAGTGATCTACCCACCTTGCCCACCCAAAGTGCTGGGATTACAGTGTAAGCCACCGTGTCCCACCTAGATCCCTCACTCTTAATGAATGCTCTATGCTCTTCTGCCTCTCTAAAAGGAAAAGTCCCAAACACTTTTAGGCAAGTTTGCAAACCAATTACTCCCATCCGACTGTGAAATTTACATATACTTTTCTCTTTTTAAAATTATTGCATTAAAATAATAAGGAATTGGACGGGCGCGGTGACTCAGACCTGTAATCCCAGCACTTTGGGAGGCCAAGGCAGGTGGATCACATGAAGTCAGGAGTTCAAGACTCCTGACCAGTTCAAGACTGGCAAGCCAGGCAAACATGGCGAACCCCCATCTCTACTAAAAATATAAAAAGTAGTTGGGTATGTTGTCATGTGCCTGTAGTCCCAGCTACTTGGGAGGCTGAGGCACGAGAATCACTTGAACCCAGGAGGCAGAGGTTGTGGTGAGCCAAAATTGTACCGTTGTACTCCAGCTTGGGCGACAGAGCAAGACTCTGTCTCAGAAATAATAATAATAATAAGGAATTGGAGCAGGAGTAGATGAACTAGTAACTAGAGAAGCAACGGGGAATTGGGAAAGTGTAGAGACAAGAAGGAAAGGGAAAAGCTGAACAGAACCTCACACTGAGTGTCAATTGATGAGCCAGAATGAGTATGTCTTCTCTCATCCAAGCTACTTGCCTTTTTGCAAAAGAAAATTGTTACTCATTATAGTTAAACTAGAAAAATAATGAGTTTATGATTAAAACATACCAAACCTGGAGCTCTCTGAGGCTGCTCTAAGACCTAATTTGCATATGTAGCACCTTCCTACAATGTTTGGGAATACGACAGATATCAATAAATGTTTATTGAATTGAATTAAATTGAATTGAATTGAATTGAACTAAGACATATATCATTTTAACAAAACAGATAAATGAAGGCCAGGCACAGTGGCTCACACACCTGTAATCCCAGCATGTTGGGAGGCTGAGGTGAGCAGATCACCTGAGGTCAGGATTTTGAGACCAGCCGTCCAACATGGTGAAACCCCATCTCTACTAAAAATACAAAAACTAGCTGGGCAAAGTGGCGCACACCTGTAATCCCAGCTACTCGGAAGGCTGAGGCAGGAGAATCGCTTGAAACTGGGAGGCAGAGGTTGGAGTGAGCTGAGATCGCACCACTGCACTCCAGCATGGGTGACAGAGTAAGACTTTGTCTCAAAAAAAAAGAAAAAGAAAAAGAAAAACGGATAAAGGAAAGTTCCCTACCTTTTTAAGCCTTGATCTCTATTTTATGGTTAGCTCTCCCACTGTAATAATGTATTTACTGCCAAACGCCTTTCTTTCAAAAATTAAATACCTGTCATAGGTTATAACTTATCCTGACAAACCCAGAAGAAATGAAAAATATTATAAAGCAGAACTTCTCAAGTCCCTTACTGTGCTTCACTTACCTGGGCAAAAGTTAATACAGTACTCTATAATTGTGGTTTACATACTTTTCAAAAATGACAATATAACCAAATTTTCAAATGAAATTTCATCAGAATACCAGTGTTATATACAAAAGTAACAAAAACAGATTAGGGAGCTACTACTCAAAGCTGGGCTTCTCCATTATCCTCTGCAAACTAACACAGGAACAGAAAACCAAATACCACATGTTCTCACTTACAAGTAGGAGGTGCAGCAAACCACCATGGCACACGTTTACCTATGTAACAAACCTGCATGTCCTGCACATGTACCCCAACTTAAAATAAAAATTAAAAACAAATAAATTAATTTAAAAAACACACAAAGTTAGGCTTCTGAGGATCCCTGAAATTTGTTTAATAACCACTGCTATATTATAGTAGTTTTACCTGAACATTTGTACCCTCATTTTTTATGAACATTATAGGTCATTTTTTAAATACTGGCCATTGTGTGGAAAGTGACTTCCAATAATAACAAGGCTTTGTACTCATGGACTGAAAGCAGTATTTCATTAAACATATTAACTCTTCTTAAAAACCACTGCCTCCTTTCCTTCACTATTAGAAACACAGCCTGAGAATTTCCCAAAAAGGAACAGACACTCAAAATGACAACAATAATAAAACGAAACTTAAAACTACAACTCAGAATCTAACTTAATCCTATATTCTAATGATTAAACAAAATAAAATTTTAGCAAGGCGTAATTGCTGTGATATTTTAATTCTGGCCTTAAGTTAGGCACAAAAACCTACTTCCACACTAATAAAAATTATTTAAAATAGCTGTTTCACCTGGGGAGCAGTGCAGACACAGAAATACAAGGTTGCTGCCAAACGGAAAATATCCTCTGAATATCCACAATTCTTCAAACAAGTATCTAAATTCATAAAGTAGAGGAAAATGAAACAAAAAAATCACTTCCAAAATTTCAAATAGAAAAGGCACAGAAACACAAATTGCTACAAAAATGACACAAATGATAGGCGGGCAAATATCATGTCAATAAGACAAATTAAATACTTCTATATGAAAACTAATCTTGACTGGGAGCAGTGGCTTATGCCTGTAATCCCAGTACTTTGGGAGGCTGAGGCAGATGGATCACTTGAGGTCAGGAGTTTGAGACCAGCCTGGCCGACACAGTGAAACCCTGTCTCTACTAAAAATACAAAAATTAGCTGGGCATGGTGGCAAGCCACTGTAATCCCAGCTACTCAGGACGCTGAGGCAGGAGAACCCAGGAGGCAGAAGTTACAGTGAGCCAAGATCGTGCCACTGCACTTCAGCCTGGGCAACAGAGTGAGACTCTGTCTCAAAAAAAAAAAAAAAAAAAAAAAAAAAACAGAAAAGAAAACTAATCTTAGTGGCTCTAATCCAATAAAAATAGACCATTATTATCATAAATCCAACATTTGTATGCTATGTCCAAAAAGAAACTGAAGAGGCTTATAATATTAAAATGCATACAAAATAAGGTAGTTGAAAGAAAAATAATAAAAACATTGATTCAGAAATCAGTAGAAGGCATATATATCATTACTTGGTACAAATTACTTACTGCAACTGATAAGCCATACAATACTTTAAGAACATGACAAAACATTAAAAAGCTGGAATTAAATAGTTCTCTTTGGTGTAAAAAGTAGACACTGCAGATTTTCAATTACACACAAAATAACTTTTAGGATTTGAAAAGTCCTAGAATGGCAAACACTGCAGGCTGGAAAGAGACAGGAGATTACCAAACCTTCCCTTCCTAACATGAACTGATGACTTTGTCCTCTGATTCATTGCCTTACGGGCCTCCCTCTTATCCAACTAAGCCAGAAGGTAAATAGAACCTCATTCCCCTACTCAAAACTGTCACTCAGAATATAATCTAGCATCCTTACAAAACCCAGGAACCACATCATCTAGCACCCAGCTACTTCTCTAGCCTTGTCACCTACCACACTCGGTCACACATGCCCCCATGCCATTCCTGCAATCACCAAACACACTCTTGTCTCAGGGCCTTTGTATCTCTTGCTCCCTCCACCTTCAATATTCTTTCTCTCACCACATCTATAAAAGAGCATATTTCGTCAAACTAAATTTTTGAACGGACAAATAAATACTCACCATGAACAGCAACTTTTTTTAAATAAATTTGAACCGACTGTCCTTCTTTATAGTTTTCCAAAGGAAAGATCAAACCTTTGTTTCTCTTTACATTAATTAGTGGTTCCATTGCAATTAGAAGAGTTAAATCCTTCTCTGCTTTCTTTGACTCTGGATCATCCTGCCTCTTGGAGAAGTATATCCCACACGTTAATTAGTAATTGGATGTCATTTTAACAAAACAAAACCAGGAGGATAATTTTGCATATATTACCTGGAGAAAATAAATAATATGTGCAGCAGAAGATTCAAATAAACTCCACTCCTCATAGGTAAAAGCTAATTTTATAAATTTCACAGCAGCATCCACAGAAATAACATTTTTTCTTTCTATCATAAGTTCCAGAAGAGATGTTTTTGGAAAATCAAGCATTCCATCTGCACCAATATTTGACACTAGGAAAGGAAGAAGAGAGTTTTGAATATCATTCATGCAAATAAATATTTATTAAATATTCACTATACACACTTCCAGGCACCAGGAAAACACAATCCCTGCTTTCATAGGATTTATGTTCTAGTGGGGGAAACAAGAAATCTTAGTGGCCAAATACAGGGTAGTGCTTTGGGGGCAAACAGGAAGGGCATCCAACAGATCTAGAGAAGGAGGGCAGTTAGGGAAGGATACTCACGGGAAAAAGAATGGAATCTCAAACACAGAATGAGCAAGAGTTCCTAGATACAGACTGGAAAGAGATCTAAAACGGGGACAGAGCTTTTAGAGTCATCATTACATATCCGCAGTAAATAGTAGATTCAGCCATGGATCATGTTGCCTTGCACAGAATAACAAGAAACAGCAACATTTAAGAGAAGAGCAGAGGGAATAAAGGCTGCAAAGGTGAGTGTTTAGAGAGAAAGGAGTATTCAACAGTAACACATACATACAGAAAGTACAGAAGAAAAGGACTACCAGGCTTATTGGCATGCACCTATAGTCTCTGTTACGCAGAAGGCTGAAGCAGGAGGACAACTTCAGCTCAGGAGTTCGAGTCCAGCCTGAGAAATACAGCAAGATCCTGCCTCTTAAAAAAAAGAAAAAAGAAAAGAAAAGTAACTGAAAGTGACCCCTGGATTGAGCAATGTCCATGACATTCTTAGTAGAATGCTAGGGTCTACCTAATGTATAAGAAGAAAGAAAATACTGAGGAACAATGAAAACAGATGATTCCTTCAATAAATCTGGCTGTGCCAAGAAGAAGACGTATAGGGAGGAAGTTGACAGAAAACACGGAAGCCCAGGCACAGTGGCTTATGTCTGTAATCCCAGCACTTTGGGAGGCCAAGGCAGGTGGATCCCTTGAGCCAGGAGTTTGAGACCAGCCTGGGCAACATGGAGTAACCCCGACTCTACAAAAAATACAAAAATTAGCCAGGTATGGTGGCACATGCCTGTATTCACAGCTACTCAGGAGGCTGAGGTGGGAGGATCGCTAGAGCCCAGGAGGTCCAGACTACAGTAAGCCATGATCGCACCATTGCACTCCAGTCTGGGTGACAGAGTGAGACCCTGTCTCAGAAAAAAAAAAAACAACGACATGGTATAATGGGACCACTTGGACACTTACAGAGATTAGGCTTAACGACACAAAGAGAAACATCCTCTCCATCTAAACCAGAGATGGTGGAAAAGGATCGATACGCATGAGGGTAAATTTGGGGGTTTGAGTGAAGAAAGTCAAGGAAATTCTTATCTAAAAACTTGTATTTTTCTTGGGAAGAGAAGAGCCCAAACCATGGCACCAGAGGTTCCCTGCATTCAGATGGGCATTTGCACACACATGTGCACCCGCATGCGCACACACACACACTAAACTCACCTAAAGGCATAGGAGCTAACTCAAGGCTTTTCTCCCTCCTCTCAGGTGGACACTGAAGCCAAGTCAGCTAACTGTTCCAAGAAGGAAAGCTCATGGGAAAAAAAATTAAAAGCAAAAACACCTTGAAAGAAAAACCACAAATGAAGCATCCTTTACCACAAGAAGCAGGAAAATGGAACAGCACAAACAAGAACTTAAGTGAAAATGTTATCTCAGAAAAATAAAAGACGATATTAGAAACATGAGGCAAAAACAACTGCTGTGAAAAAGAACCAAGTGGATTCAAGGTATAAAGTATATCATCGTTGACGGTTGGGCGCGATGGCTCACGCCTGTAATCCCAGCACTTTGGGAGGCCACGGCAGCCAGATGACCTGAGGTCAGGAGTTTGAGACCAGCCTGGCCAACATGGTGGAACCCCATCTCTACTAAAAACACAAAAAATTGGCCTGGCGTGGTGGCGCATACCTGTAGTCCCAACTACTCGGTAGGCTGAGGCAGGAGAATCACTTGAACCCAGGAGGTGGAGCCTGCAATGAGCTGAGATTGTGCCACTGCACTCCAGCCCAGGCAACAGAGCAAGACTCTGTCTCAAACAAACAACAAAAATAACAAAAAAGTATATCATTGTTGAAACAAATAATTAAATAGGTAAACAGAAGAGTAGAACAGAGAGAATCAAAGATCAAATTCCTGACCTGAAAAATCAGACAGAGAAAGCTTCCCAGAAGGCAACAGAATAAAGACATAAAAAGAATAAAATAAATAAGACATAGAGGATGAACCTCTATCCTGTTAACATCTGTCTAATGGCATTTTCAATGCCTTGAAGGATTTTTTAAAATAATGAATATAAGGAAAGAAATTTAAAAGTAACATGAAAAAACGAAAGAAAGATATAAGACCTCAAAGTATCTGCTGCATTACTAAACCCACCCCTAGATCCAGTAGATTAAAATGTAAGAATATCATAAGAAAGCGAAAATTGTAAAAGATACATCTATAAAACAAGAAGATTTAAACTGACATTAGACTTCTCAACAGAAACACTACATATACAAGACAATTAAGAAATAGCATCAAAATCTTAAAGAAACTTGTAAATAAACTATTATATCCATCCAAACTACTTCAAAATTCTTAGAGTTTGTATTTGAGCAAAAAGAAATGAATTTAGACAGAAGCAATGAAAAATGGGAAGTAATGATGAGGAGGAAAAAAATCTTAATAAAGGTATTTTCTGTCTTAAAAGCAATGACCAGGACTTGTATTCAGAACATAAAAAGAGCTCTCATAACTCAAGAGAAATAACTAACAATGCAATGAGAAAGTAAACAAAAGACACTAGAGAAAGAGTATACAGATGGCAAATAAACACATGAAAAACTGTTTAACATCTTTAGCCATTAGGGAAATGCAAATTAAAATCACAGTGGGATATTACTACATACCTATCAGAATGGCTAAAATAAAAAACTAATGATACACCAAATTCTGTCAAGGATTTTCTGAAACTGGATCATTCACACATTGCTGGTGGAAATATAGCAGAATCACCCTGGAGAATAGTATGAGAGTCTCTCACAAAACTAAAGACTAATTTATCATGCATCTGAACCACCAATTGCACTGTTGAACGTTTTATTCCAGAGAAATGAAAACTTACCTTCACACAAAAACTTGTACTCAACTGTTCATAGCAGCTTTATTTCTAATAGCCAAAAACTGGAAATAATTCAAAAGTCCTTCAAAGGGTAAGTGGTTAAACAAACTGTGGTGTGTCCATACCATAAAATAATACTCAGCAGTAATAAGTGAACCTTTTTTTTCTTTTTGAGACAGAGTCTTGTTTTGTCACCCAGGCTGGAGTGCAGTCGTGGTGATGTGATCTCCAGTCACTGCAACCTGCGACTCCTGGGTTCAAATGATTCTCTTGCCTCAGCCTCCCAAGTAGCTGGGACTACAGGCACAGGCCATGACGCCTGGCTAATTTATTTTTAGTAGAGACAGAGTTTCACCATGTTAGCCAGGCTGGTCTCGAACTCCTGGGCTCAAGGAATCAGCCCGTCTTGGCCTCCCAAAGGGCTAAGGTTACAGGCATGAGCCACTGTGCCCGTCCAAGTGAACTATTAATATACACAATCTGGATACATCTCAAGAGAATTATGCTGAGTGAAAAAACAGACAACACACATACGGCCACCTAATTTATGACTAAGGGATACTGCAGCCAATGAAAGGAAGTTATCTTCAATAAATGGTGCTCTGTCAACTGAATATACATATAGAAGTACATAAATCTTGATCTCTACTTCGTATCAACAAAAAAGATCTGATTTCTAATTAAAGACCTCATGTGAGGGGTAAAACAATAAAATTTATGGAAGAAAACATATGAGAATATATTTACATTGGGGTAGCTGAGACTTCTTAACCACGACACACAAAGGATCAACTATATAGGATATATTGATAAATTGGACTACATTAAAATTAAGAATTTCTGTTCCCCAATGGATATCATTAAGAGAATGAAAAGACAAGCCGCCAAGTAAGAAATGATATTTACAATACATGTATTCAATAAAGGACTTATATCCAGAATATATAAAGAATTCCTACAAATCGACAGAAAAAAGGACAAAAGGTTAAAATAGGCACCTCACAAAATAGGATATCCAATAGTGAAAAAAGTGTATGAAAAGATGTCTAACTTTACCAGTCATCAGAGAAATGTAAGTCTATACTGCAACACCACTGAATTCACACCAAAATGGACAAAATGAGAAAGACAGAAAATACTGTCAGAGAGATTTTGGAGTAATGGAACCCTCATAAAATGTTAATGGGTGTGCAAACTAAAAAAACCACTTTGTAAAACAGTATCTGATGAAGCAAAATAGGAATATCCCATGCTCTTGCAATTCCACACTAACAGAAATGCATAGCAGATGTTTAACATATTTCTCTGAGTAATTTATAAAATAAAAAGATGAAAACTATCCATAGGGATAGAGAAGACCTAACCACATGATTTACTAGCTTAACTTAATCAACATATATATAAAGCAATGCACCCAACAACAACAAAAAAATACATAGTCTTTCAAGTACACACAGACTATTTACCATAGCTGGTCATTTGCCAGGCCATCAAGACTATCTTAACAAATGTTCACAGTTCCAAATAATACATAATATGCTCTCTGACCATAGTATAATTAACAAAGAAATCAGTAACCAAAAGATAGTTAGAAAATCTCCCATATTTTGATTCAGAACCCATATATCAAAGAATAAATCATGTTGCATATTAGAAAATATTCTTAACCAAATAGTAGTAAAGATATGATATATCAGGACTTCAGATACATAGCTAAAGCTGAATTTAGAATAAATGTCTTAATATGCATTTAATGCAAATAATAACAAATCCTAAAAATCAATGATCTAAGCTTCCAAGTCAGTAAGTTTTTTAAATCAGTAAAGCAAACCCAAGAAAGTACAATAAAGGAAGTAATGAAGAGCAAAAATCAATAATATGGAAAATGGACATACAATAGGGAAGATCAACAAGGTCAAATATTGTTTCTTTGCAAAGACTAATGAAATTGGTGAACCCTTGGTAATAACAGAGAAGGCAAACTGATCAATGTTACAGTGAAAAAAAGGACATCAAACAGATTCTACAGACATTAAAAAGATCATGATGAGATACTGGAAATCCTTAATGAAAATTTTAAGGCTGGGCGCAGTGGCTCACGCCTGTAATCCCAGCACTTTGGGAGGCCAAGGCAGTTGGATCACCTGAGGTCAGAAGTTTGAGACCAGCCTAGCCAACATGGCAAAACTCCATCTCTACTAAAAATACAAAATTAGCCAAGTGTGGTGGCGGCACATGCCTGCAATCCCAGCTACTTGGGAGGCTGAGGCAGGAGAATCACTTGAACTGGGGAGGTGGAGGTTGCAGTGAGCAGAGATCATGCCATTATACTCTAGCCTGGGCAACAAGAGCAAAACTCTGTCTCAAAAAATAAATTAATTAATTAATTTAAATATTAGATAAAACAGAAAATTTTCAAGGAAAATACAATTTACCAAAGAGATAGATTTTTTTTTAAAAGAATGAAAAGAAAATCTGAAAACTTTTATATCTATGGAGGAAACTGAATTCATCATTTAAAATATTCCCATACAAAAAATTCCAGGTACAGATGGCTGCACCAGAAAATTCAACCAAACATGTAGGAAGAAATAACACCAATATGACACAAAACATTTACAGATAATGGAGAAAGAGGGCATACTTCTCAACTCATTTTACGAGGCTAATATGACCTTGTGATCAAAACCTAAAAAGAACATTACAAGAAAGAAAAGTCTGTCCCATCAACAGAGAAGCAAAAATATTAAACATTACCAAACAAATCAAGCAATGTATCAAAAGGCTAATCCTTACCTCCAAATTAGGTTTATTCCAAAAACAGGATGGTTAAAAATTAGATAAACAATCCATATAATCGACCACATTAATACAAATAAATGAGAAAGCCATTTGATCAACTCAGTAAACCTCAATAAATTCAGAGAAAGCTTTTCCTAAAATTAAACTATTCAAGATTTAAAAAAAAAAAAAAAAACACTTAGCAAACCAGGAATAAAAGAAACATCTGTGATCTGCAAAAGGGTATCTATAATAATTATTCAGTAGATATCTCAAATAATGGCAAAATGTTGAAAGCTTTCCAACTGAGGAAAAAATTGAGACAAGCGAGTCTGCTATCACCACTTCTTTCCATGTGTTATTGGAAATCCTAGACAGTGCAATCATCAAGAAATGCAAGAAAAGAGAAATTAAAAGATTAAGGACTGGACAGAAATAAGCCATTCATAGATGATTGTATATACAAAAAAAGTCCCTCCAAAATCTACTAATACATTATTTGAAATATCAATTGACCTTAGCAAGGTTGCTGAATTCAAGACCAATATAAATTATATCAGCTGGGCACAGTGGCTCACACCTGTAATTCCAGCACTTTAGGAGGCCGAGATGGGTGGACTGCTTGTGCCCAGGAGTTCGCGACCAGACTGGGAAACATGGTGAGACCCCATCTCTACAAAAAATACAAAAATTAGCCAGGTATGGTGGAATATACCTGCAGTCCCAGCTACTTGGGAGGCTAAGAAGAGAGGATCACTTGAGCCCAGGAAGTTGAGGCTGCAGTGAGTCATGATCATACCACTGCACTCCAGCATGGGTGACAAAGAGAGACTTTATCTCAAAAACAACCAACCAATCAAACCAAAATAAAATAATATAAATTTTATCAGTTTCCCATGTATGGACTATCATGCTAAAATTTTTGTTACTCATGTCTATCATTCTATCATAAAACAATATCTTAACATCTTATTTACTTATCAAAAGTTCTCTTCCTGCCATAAACAATTCTGAGACAACATCATGAATCTCTACTTCATCTGTAACAATGGGTCCAGTTTGCAGTATTCGCCTGTTTGAATCAGAAAGAGCTTCCAAGACAGCCAGAAACCGGGATGCAGTGCTATCAAACATCTCATCCAATAGCCGCTCTGTGACAGTACGTGGCCATGATAACTGAAATTGAGAAAAAAAAGTTCAGTCCATTTGTTAAAGCTATTATATTGTGGGCACAGTGGCTCATGCCTATAATCCCAACACTTTTGGAGGCCAAGGCAGGAGGACTGCTTGACCCAAGGAGTTCGAGACCACCTGGGCAACACAGTGAGACCTCCATTTCAACAAAAATTTAAAAATTGGCCAGGCATGTTGGAATGTGCTTGTAGTCCTAGCTACTTGGGAGGCTGAGGTGGGAGGATCACCTGAACCCAGGGAGGTAGAGGCTGCAGTGAGCTAAGGTCATGCAACTGCACTCCAGCCTGGGTGACAGAGTGAGACCCTCAGGGGAAAAAAAAGACAAAAAACCCTGTTATAAGGCAAAGAAAAGTAAGGCATGCTTAATCAATGCTAAAACAGAGAGCAGTTGGTCTAACAACAAGCAGGTAACACCTGCTTTTATGTTTTCATTTTTTGAGATGTCACTCCAGATTTCATTAGAGATATCATGCTGCCATTACATCAAAGACTTTGTTGTTTCTTCATATGCTTGTGTTTCCAAGGCAGCATTAAAAGGTTGTTTATTATGGTTTGCTTATTAAGCGAGCATAAACCTTCATATGCTTTATAGTATCTTCATTATAGCCTTAGGAACTGACATTCAAACTTTGGTTACCTAAGAATCCCTCAGGGGTGCTTTGTAGATTCAAGACCAAATTTCCAGAGATTTTGTGTGTCTGGACACTTTTAATAAGCACCACAGGATATTCTCATGCAGAAGGTCCTCAAGCCAAAAGTTGAAGCAGTATTTAGCAGTATAAATAACAAGGTTTGTGGTAATTAACTCTAAGAAAGAATTGATCAGCTTTATGCTAACAGGCTAGTGACTGTTTAGAACCTGTGTGGGTTCCCAGTCATTATGCTTTGTACTGGCCCCAAATGACTGCACTTCTTGCACATGCTTCCTGCCACACTTCATTCTTCTCTCCAACAAATGACCTGTTCTCTGCATTTAGTTTGCCAGCAAATAAGAACTGTAGTTCTAGTTGACTTTTCTAGAATCCTTATCCAGCTAGAAGATACCCTCATAATTCCCTTGCTTTTATTTCTCTTATTAAGGCAAAGTCAGAAAGACAGAAAAACAAAAGCAGGGATAAAGTTCGCTTGAACTACTTTCCTGCAAACACTAGCTTCCCTACTCATAAGCTTCTGTACCTTTTCAATCCATAGGCCAACTGATATGTTAAAAGCTTCAACAAGAGGCCGGGCACAGTGGCTCACGCCTGTAATCCCAGCACTTTGGGAGGCCGAGGTGGGTGGGTCACGAGGTCAGGAGTTCGAGACCAGCCTGGCCAACATAGTGAAACCCTGTCTCTACTAAAAATACAAATATTAGCCAGACACGGTGGTGTGTGCCTGTAGTCCCAGCTATTTGGGAGGCTGAAGCAGAAGAATTGCTTGACCCAGGAGGTGGAGGTTGCCGTGAGCCAAGATCATGCCACTGCACTCCAGCCTAGGTGACAGAGTGAGACTCCGTCTCAAAAAAACTTCAAAAAAATTTGAACTTCATGTCCTGCCTTCTCTTTTCTTATAGAGGTAAGAGTTTTTCCTAAGATTTTTATTTAGGTTAAAACGGAGCTTTTAAAAATACATATTGAAACAGCATAATCAACTTTACGAATAATTAGAAGTATTCAAAATGAAATGGTAAAACCCAAGTGAATAAAACAATGAAATTACTTTTAAAATTTCATAGAAAAACTAGCAAAAAGAATGGAATATTTATCAGAGCTGCAAATAAAATATTAAGTAAAAGATTTTGAAATATAAATATTTAAAAGATCTATAAAAACGAATTAAAGCTGAAGCAATAAGGAAAACAATGGATTGTCAAGTATAAAAAGCAAAATAATAATTTCTATAAAAATAATGAGCTCATTCAAGTATATTTTGAAAATTAAAATCCCTAGTAGATAAATGGTCAAAGACTGTGAAAAATAATTCACACAATGAAAGAAAAGCTGGCTCAAAAAAACAAAGTTAAAATGGCAAGCCATCTTATGAAAACTGAATTAGCAAAGAAAAATAAAATAAAACAAATAATAATATAAAAATAATAACAGCTTGTGGTAAAATAATTGGTACTTGCAAGTTGTCACCTTGAAAATAGGAATACTCGTTTTGGAAATCAAGTTGGCAATATATATCAAGGGAAATAAAATGTTTATGTCCTTCGATTCTGTAATCCTACACCTGGAATTTTATCCACAGGAAATAAAAGAAAGAAAAAAAATAAGCATGTCTGAAGATGTGGATGATGTCAATACTTAAAATAGCAAAAAATTTGAAAGAACTAAAATAATAATGACAAAATAGACAAATTATGACACATATACTGCATAGGATATATTATTATTTAAAATGTCAGGATGAATGAAAATCTGAATGGCACAACTGTACAGTCTGGTTCCATCTCTAAATCTATGGTCTCCATGACATCTACTCTAGGAGATGTATTATGTTAATTTCCCAACATCACGTGTCTATTCCTATCTAGTCAAGCTCTATTTATCACTGACCCCCAGCAAATTTTGCCTACTCTGGCTTCTAAGTTATGACCATGCTCTGACCCTTCATTTGGAATGTTTATCTCTATTCTCCCTGTCTAGCCAAATTCTGTCCATTATTCCAAGGCCCTTCAAAAAGCCAGGGCTGCAATTTAGTATTTCTATATTCCACTATACTTGAAACCACAGCAGACACTCAATACATGGTTGTTGAATTAATAAATAATAAATAAACAATAATAGCTAATATTTACTGAGGACCTACTTACTATCCACCGGGAACATTCTAAGGGCTTTACATGTAACTCATTTCATCCTCACCATTATCATTATTTATTTATTAATATTTATCACAAGCTATAATTATTTTATTTATTTTTTATGATGTAATTCTCCACTAGAATGTAATCTTCATCTACTTGTTCACATAGCAGGTACTTAAAAATATTTATTGAATAAATCACTAACTAATCAATTATTAGGAGTCTGAATTAGTCGTCCTTTAAAAAAATATTTTGAGAGTCAAAATGATTTACTGTGAGTAAACAACTTACATACAAACCCAGAAATGTTTCAGAAAATATGTTTAATGCATATTGAAATTAATTTATTTGGTAGAAACATAATAAAATTATTTCATACACAGAAAACAGGACATTCTGCAAAATATGCCAAGGTAATATAGGATGATATTATGAAAAGAATGTGTTGACTAGTCTCTGAAACAACTACTCACTAAACAATTACAATTTTTTCTTAAAAAAAAATCACCAGAACTTTTCATTCAACAATTATCTTAAGGGAAATCAGATATAACTTAGTTTTTAATGTAATTTTATCTGGAATTTTAAACATTTTTCTTTGAAAATGTATTTAGTTTTGCTACCAGGATAACTAAATCCTAATAATATTCTAAGTAACAACAGTCTTGCAACTTTGGGTATTTAAATTTGCTTGCGCAGAGAAAAAAAAATGCTGGAGAGAAAAAAAAAATTGTTCCTTGCCCTCTTACAAAGACTATAGCACCGCTACTTAATCCCAGATGCAGGCAGCTTAAAAGCTTATCCGAGGAATTGCCTATAATTTAATTAATTACTCACCATTTAATAGACTGTTGGTTAGTAAGGGATACATCTTAAAAGGGATGTATAAAATGTACCTGCGGGCTCAGTAGTCAATATTGTCACACTAAGTAGCAATGGAAAGGTACCATGTCCAAAAACCATTTGTATTTAAATATAATAATTCATTTAAAAGAAAGAAAAAGGATTACTCCTAAATGTGTTAAGAAGAAATGAGGAAAGAGAGTAGCAGTGATTGGAGTAGCGGCCAAGCACTGGACTTAAGAGATGCAGGTGCTGGTTCTGGTTCTGCCAGCGGCTGCCTTTGTGATCTTGAGCCAGCCATTTAAATACTGCAGGTTTTATTTTCCCATCTGTAATATAAAATGACTGAACCAGATGATTTCCCAAATCCTTTCCAGGTTCTGAGATTTGATACACCTCTTCTGTAAGAAACTGCTCATCTCCTTCACCATAGATTCATTTTCAATCCCTACACGGAAGCTCGCAGAAGAGGGTATATATCCATCTAGAACAGTCAGGGAGAGCTTCAAAACGATATAGAGCTGGGCCCTGGGGGATATTAAGAGTCAGGAAGGCAAAGGGAAGAAGAAAAAAAAGACAAGGGGAACAAAAAGGGCTGAGGGCCCCACAGGCCTGACATTGCCTACTCCCTGCCCTACGATCATCTTTACTAGTGTTTGCTTGTGGTTGGGAGAGGCTGTGTGGCTGGTTACAACATATGAGAAGAACAGACTCATGTCACTCCTATGCTGAGCATCACTAGATGTGCAAGGTTCCCCAGAGCTCTCTTTTATCCCCTCTGGCCAAATGACTAGCAATGTTTGAAACGAAGGCTGCTCTTGAGCCTGGCCCTGAGCAGCTTTTGTAAGGCAGAGCCCCTGATAACTAAAATAACATATGACTCCAGTAGACAATAAATTGTTTTAAGCCACCTGAGGTATGGGGGTTGTTTGTTGCTACTGGATAACCTAGCTCCTGAACATTCCCAAGGGTGAAACCTAAGGCCGATGAGAAAAGGTGCCTCCATCTTCTCTGCAGCTCAAAGCCTGCTCCCCTGCTCAGCTCACCCTAAGCGGTCAAAGACAAAGGCATGCGCAGAACCACTCAGAGGCCTATTCATTTGCAAGAGCCGGTTCATTGAAATCTTTCACTGGCTCCTCTTCAGCCTCTTGTCCTTTAAGCTTGCAAAACTGGGATTGTGCTAAGACATAAAAGCTTTGAGAAAGAGATGAAGTGAGGCTATGTGCAAACTAGAAAAACACTCTTCTCTCTATTTACCCATTGAGGCAGAGAACTGGGGGCAGAATTTAATGAGTGACTAGGCTTGAAAGACATCGGAGCATAATACAAATACACTGCAAAAAGAGTCTTAAAGAGAGAAGATATGTTTAGACTTACAGTTTGTACTTCCCTTAGGTTAATTCTTATCTTGGGTCTAAAGACAGCTTTGTTTTTTCTTCTAGATTCAAAGACTCCTCTTTTGAAGATCATCACTGCCATCTGCCTCAAAAAGCAGAATTATACATGAAATAACAATGAGATGTACTTCCCAACTACTAATATTAAGTATTTAATCAGCTGTAGAGTGTGGTAATTTCTTTTATTTCATGAAATTTTTATACCTTTATTGTGGCCTCTCTAAAATATCTTCGCGATTCTTCCGGGGATTTTGAGGAACTCATTAATTCCAGTTGCCTTAACTCATCAATTTTAGCCAAAGCACGCCGAGCAAATGCCTACATGCGATTAAAATAAATTTAATTCATAAATCAGAATATAGTGATTAAAATGTATAAAGACAATATGTTTTGTTCTCCTAGGCATTCGATTTAATCTGTGAATTAAGCTCTAAGTTAATGCTGACTCCTTTTATCTAGTCTATCATTTTCTTTAAGAACCATTAAACTCTCCAATAAATGGTGAGATACGGTAACTTTATGAATTATGAAATTTTAAAAAGGAAAGCTGAAATATGACTTCAACAGTAGCTCCATACAGACTATCGCTTCTCAGCATTTGGCACTGCATGTCCTCACGTGTGCGCGCACACACACACGCGCGCGCGTGCGCGTCCTCAGTTGCTCTTCTCAAATCCCAACCTTCCTATCGTGACATGCTGTATTATCTACCTAACTGTTCACATTGACCACCAAACTGTGACTTCCTGAAAGGATCTTACTCATTTTTGTGTCTCCAGTACGCAGCACACTGTGTTTAATAAATATCTGAAGGAAGGAAGAAGGGAGGCTTTCTTATTTAATCATATCACCATTATTATAACCCTCTAGAGATAACAAATGAGTTCAAGGGAGTTATTAAGAACTCAATAACAAGAGTTCATGTCCCTTATTTCACCATCTCTTTGAAATATTTCATTCACCATTTGTAATTTTTAATGAAGATGCTTCTAGACCAACCACAATATTAACATATATGAAGGGTTACATTTTCCAATAAAGAAAAATCCCAAATGGGATCAAATGGCCAAAACGCTATAAAAGTTTCATTCCTTAATAATCTTAATAGCTACAGAACAAAATATGCCACCACTAGTACACTGAAGTTAACTATATATATATATATACACACACACATATATATATATGATGAGTTGTCTTTCTGGAATCTATCTTGAGCTATACAAGTAACCCATGAAGGTTGAATTAGGCTGTTCCTCTGCCTATGTGCCAACAGCATCTAACCCTTCAGAATTAGTTCAGGCAGGAAAAACTAAATGGAACTGTGAATTGGCCAGATGATTTATTTATGGTTGTTAACAAGATATGAACAGGCGTGTGCACAGCCATGAAGGCAGTCCTACACAAGACTTCCAGCCAAAGAGGTTGACTAGAGCAGAAGTCCAGCTTATGCCCCACATACCAAACCATGCACCCTCATGCAGGAACGTGTTGGCCCAAACGAAGGGGTGCTTATTTCTCATTCTCACCAAGGCCCCATCCACTGACCAAGCCAGGTATCATGTAATGTAGAGAAGGTGCCTTTTTCAGATTTACACTGGGGCGCTCTATAGGCCAATAGAAGCTCTGGAGTGTATATATATATATATATATACACACACACACACACATATATATAAATTTTATATATATATATAATTTTTTTTTGAGATGGAGTTTCACTCTTGTTGCCCAGGCTGGAGTGCAATGGTGCGATCTCAGCTCACTGCAACTTCAGCCTCCCGGGTTCCTGCCTCAGCCTCTTGAGTAGCTGGGACTACAGGCACACATCACCATGCCTGACTAATTTTTGTATTTTTAGTAGAGACAAGGTTTTGCCATGCTGGCCAAGCTGGTCTTGAACTCCTGACCTCAGGTGATCCACCCGCCTTAGCCTCCCAAAGTGCTGGGATTACAGGCATGAGCCACCATGCCCAGCCTGAAGTTAAGTTATATTTCAAGTACTCAATCAAAAAGATATGAAAGAAGGAAAAACAAAAAAATAGAGTGTATTAAATGGTCGTTAGAAGGTGTATTCAATTAGCTGGGGATAGTGGTGTGCATCTGCAGTCTCAGCTACTTCAGAGACTAAGACTGCAGTGAGCCGTGATCAGACCACTATACTCCAGCCTGGGCAACAGAGCAAGACTCTGTCTTAAAAAAGAAAGAAAAAAAACAAAAGAAAAAGAAAGTGTATTAAATGGTGGTTAGCAGAGAAAAGCAAGACAAGAGTGTACGAAGTCATAAGGAACACAAAACTAAACGAGGAGGGAAGGCGGCTTGTGTCCAAGAGCAAAATGAGGATGGAAAGACAGCAGACAGAAATTTTTGAGATCTATTGCACAGCATGGTGATCATAGTTAACAACAATGTATTGCATATTTCAAAATTGCTAATGAATAGATTTTAAGTGTTCTCACTACAAGAAAAAGGCATGTGAGAAGATGAATATGTTAATTAGCTTAATATAATCATTCCACAGTGTATACATCCAACAAAACATCACATTGTACCTCCTAAGTATATACAATTATTATTTGTCATTTAAAAATAAAAATCTTAATTTAAAAAAATCCAAAAATCTTACTCAGAAAAGGAGCAAAAGAAGGTGAAAGTGAATAGAGAATAAAGGAGAGACCAGAAAGGAGGGCGAGAGAAACAGAATGGAAAAGCCAAACAAATTTGTGCAAATAAAGCCTTGAACTTTTGTCTTTGCTTCATTTCAATTCTTTGGTTGGGTTTTGTTTTTCCCCTTGCAGACATCTAAGGAAGAAAACGCTGGATACGCTCTATTTTAAAATATTGGGCCTGGGCATGGTGGCTCACACCTGTAATTATGAGAGGCCAAGGCAGGCAGATCACCTGAGGTCAGGAGTTCAAGATCAGCCTCGCCAACGTGGAAAAACCCTGTCTCTACTAAAAATACAAAAATTAGCTGGGCATGGGTGGCACATGCCTGTAATTTCAGCTACTCAGGAGGCTGAGGCAGGAGAATCGCTTGAACATGGGAGGCAGACGTTGCAGTGAGCCAAGATCACGTCACTGCACTCCAGCCTGGGCAACAGAGCGAGATTCCATCTCAAAAAAAAAAAAAAAAAAATTCGACTCCTCAGAGGTAAAAAGCAGCATACCTCTCCATGAATTCCGGCTTGGCAGTCATAGCAGCACTGGCAAACAGCTGTGTAGAGAGTAGTGCGCCATGTCAAGTACCTGAGCGACAGGAGCGGGACCAAGGACTCCATACACATGCTGGCCCACAGGAGATACTCTAAGGCCTGCAAAATAAAGGGCACCATTGGATTTGTTTTCATTTTAAGCTAATAATGATAATTGTATTAAATATAATCAAATTCTAAGTTGTGAGCACAAGTTGCTGATTACTTAAACCAAAAATACCATAAATAACATGTCAAGAAGAAACAAGCATTTAAAAAGTAAAAGATAATTTAAAGAACTCAAACTTTCAAGCCATTTTGGAAAACATTCTAAAATGTCTTTTTGTTTGTTTGTTTTTAGAGAGTCTTGCTCTGTCATCCAGGCTGGAGTGCAATGGCACAATTGCAGCTTACTGCAACCTCCGCCTCCTAGGTTCAATTGATTCTCATGCCTCAGCCTCCTAAGTAACTGGAACTACAGGTGTGCACCACCACACCCGGCTAATTTTCTATTTTAGTAGAGAGGAGGTTTTATCATGTTGACCACTCTGGTCTTGAACTCCTGACCTCAAGTGATCCAGCTGCCTAGGCCTCCCAAAGTGCTGGAATGACAGGCATGAGCCACTGCACCCGGCCTATCTGGTCTTCTTAGAAGCTTCTCCGCTCATTTTTATTAATATTTATCATGTCAACAGTAGTCTAGGAATTAACTCCAATGATACAATTGTTATTTGTTAGCGTGGAACCAGTACATTATTCTGAAGATTAGCTGGTATAGGGGGTAAGGAAAATGAAAAAGGCTTACAGCCTGGGGCCTGCGGTGCTTAGTAGAAATGGTCCAAGATTAGAATCAAATAAACCGGAATTTCAGTCCCAATTTTACCACCCAGTGACTGGATCATTTTACCTCTTTAGGGCTCAATTTTCTCATCTGTAAAATGGGTATTTTTTCACATCACAATAGTGTTGTTACGGAGAAAGAGATAATGTACATGACGTGCTAGGAAAATACTTCCACAATCTAAAATAAAATCCACCTTGATATACCTCCAGTGCATTAGTCCTCATCATGCCTTCCAGCACAGCACAAGGCAGTCCAAAACTCACTTCTAAATTACAGCCATCCAGAAATCTAAAAACACTTATGCAGCCTGCCCTCTCCCTCGGCTCTCTCATCCAGGGTAAATATCCCCAAGTACTTCCATCCCTCACGGAACTGCACTGCCCTTCTCCACCATAATTGGCCTTCTGTGGCTTTGCCCCAGGTTGCCAGCATCCTTTCAGGGTGTATGGCTAGACCACAGTACAGTGAATGCTCTCAGTCCCTGGCTATGGACACTGTACCTCTTCTAAATTAGACTAAGGTTGATTCATTGCTGTTTTTGTTGTTGCTGCCATTGTTATTGTTGTGAACTTTGTGAACTGATACAAAATTAATCATATCACCAGAAACCCTTGAATTTTTCTCACATTTGCTGCTCCCTAACAATCTCTATTTCAGATTTTTGCATTTGGATTGTTGTGGTTTGGGTTGGGTGGTATATGATTAAGCCATGCCTAAATTTTCCCTTTAAATTCACATCTTTCTAAAATCCTTCAGGACTCCTGGTATTAGAAATGTCACATTTCAAAATAAAAATAGCTCCAGTTAACAATTGTTCACATTGTATTTGATTTGTTTATGGAAAATCAAAGTTTTTTGTGCCAGAAGGGATCTTAAAAGTAACCTAGCTTGACTCCATGAGGCTAAACTCATTCTAAGCAAAAGAGCTGGGGCTGAAACTCAGGTCTTTGAACTCCCCAGTGCAGTGTTCTTTCCACTACACAGAGGAGCCTTGACAAAGGGGAGAAGCTCACCATAAACCACATAGGGTTATGAAAAACTATCTTTCAAGTTTAAACAGGAAAAGCCATTTTCAATATATGACTCAATTTGTAGCATTTTTTTCTTACCCCTAAAAGCCACAAATAATTGTTTCTATTAATTAAAAAAAATTAAAAGGATACATCAGGACTATTCTCTTCATGGGGGAAAAAAAAAAGAACTTTGAAAAGTCAAATGATATCCATATCCAAAACATGACCCCAGTAAGAGCATGTTGCAGGTGTTCAGCAGGAAACATACACACGATTAATCAGCTCAGCCACAGGATGGCGCTGCAGCCTCATTTATATCAGTTTACACCATTTAAAGAAAATGACAAACAATTTCAAAGTTGGGACTTAAAGTTTATGTAATGGTATGTGAAATAATTTGACAGTAATTGTTCAAGCCACATACATTGTCAAACTGCTTCAGTTTCATAGTAAAATGAAACAGAAATCAATCGTTTCTTAGAATGAACAGATTCTAGATGTATTCTTTAATGTTTGCTGAGTACTATACTACAGTTTTAAGTGCCACCAAAGAAACTACTCCATAAACAAAAGCAAAATGGTCGTATGTCCTCAGGGAAAGAGGTTTCAGAAGTCTGACCACCCTCTATTCCCTAAGCTTATGCTGGTGACCTGCTGCAGCACTAGGGAAGAGCCCCTGGTTAGTTCTCGCTTTCAGGATGTCGTTAGGAAGACAGGGTTATATCAGAAAACATCAACCCCTTCTCCGCAGCTTCTCCATTTGAGTAAGTAAACCAAAATAGAATAGGTCATGATGGGATTCCATTTAGTCAACAGACGTGCATTATTCTAACGGTACAGGGTGACATTGCCCCTGGTCTCAGTACATCTCTGACTAGATGTGTGACCCTCAGCAAAGTAACTTTTCCCAGCCTCAGCTCGCTTATCTATTCCATAAGATAGAGGTAATGGCCAGGCGCGAAGGCTCACACCTGTAATCCCAGCACTTTGGGAGGCTGAGGTGGGCGGAACACGAGGTCAGGAGATCGAGACCATCCTGGCTAACACAGTGAAACCCCGTCTCTACTAAAAATACAAAAAAAATTAGCCGGGTGTGGAGGCGGGCGCTTGTAGTTCCAGCTACTGGGGAGGCTGAGGCAGAAGAATGGCGTGAACCTGGGAGGCGGAGCTTGCAGAAGCCAAGACCGCACCACTGCACTCCAGCCTGGGTGACAGAGCGAGACTCTGCCTCAAAAAAATATGTATATATATTAGAGAGAGAGAGAGGTAATAACAGCAGTTTTCTCAAAGTGGTGCTGTGAAGATTACATGTGAGGATAAATGAAAGCGCTTACAAGCATGCTTGATGACAGCAGATTCATTCAATCAATGCTAATGATGATGATGCTCCTGCCCACCTCATAAGTCTTTCACAGGACCTAGCACACACTACAGATTCAATAAGAATAACAAAAGCTAGCCATCATGCCTAGATCCTATACAAACGGGAGTTTAGACAGCGTGAGGAGCCCAGGTCTATTTCTCCTCCCGTCTTATGCTATAACATACTTGAACTCTGAAGTCACTACAGAATTCAAATCCCTCAGACCCAGGACATCTCACACATGGTGGGACCTCCAAGGACTTGTCTCCATTAAATGGACCCATCAAATCCATTTTTAGCCTCAGCTCAGGAATCAATTTACCATCTGGGGGTCTGGGAATTACTGGTGAAAATTATTAATTTCCTTGAAACTTACTATATTGAACAAACAGAAAGAATGTCATTCAGATCTCCAAGTGCCAAATGTACAACCACCGACCACCCCAAAATTATTGCATCCCTCACTTCCCATTCCCATCTCACAAGACTGGCACCACAGAACTATACTCAATTTGGGCTAGGCGCCATGGCTCACGCCTGTAATCCCAGCACTTTGGGAGGCTCGAGGTGGGCAGATCACTGGAAGTCAGGGGTTCGAGACCAGCCTAGCCAGTATGATGAAACTCCATCTCTACTGAAAATACAAAAAATTAGCCGGGCGTGGTGGTGGGTGCCTGTAATCCCAGCTACTCACAGGCTGAGGCAGGAGAATCACTTGAACTCAGGAGGCAGATGTTGCAATGAGCTAAGATGGTGCCACTGCACCTAGCCTGGGCGACAGAGCAAGACTCAGTCTCAAAAAAAAAAAAAAGGAAAAAAAGAACTATCAGAAAATATCAACCCCTTCTCTGCAGCTTCTCCATTTGAGTAAGTAAACCAAAATAGAATGGGTCATGATGGGATTCCATTTAGTCAACAGACGTGCATTATTCTAACGGTATAGGGTGACATTGCCCCTGGTCTCAGTACATCTCTGACTAGATGTCTCATTTTACAGGCAATTTTTTAGTATCATTTTACAGGCAATTTAAGTTTTGAAATATAATTAACAAAAGAATAATTTTAGTGGCATAATTTATGTACCCTGTGCTTTTATTAATTCATATACAATATTATTGGTTCCCATGGTTTCCTTATGGTTGAAAAACTGAAGATTTATCTCCTAATAAGATTAGAATACATATTTAATCAGCATGACAAAATACTCAACTATCCTTATTTTACCAGAGACAAACTCAAGGTATATGAGGCAGAGAGGAAATGTCTTACAAAGGTTATGAATAAGAAATTATTTTAAGATGACTGTCACTTTAAAATTCTCTCAGCATTAACAAGCACAAACACTAACAGTCAAATGTTGGCACAGACATCTCTGCCCTTCAAAGCTTTGGCAGCAAGCACTGCAGCAGACCAAACTATGATGGTCCTGTGAAGCCGTGTTTGTTGTTGTTACACCAAGAGCAACCAGAGTATGCAAATTCTCTTTAGGAAATCATGTGGAACTGAATGTAGCATCATTGCAATAGTCTGTAGGCCAAGTTTACATTAGACCTGGGACAGTCCCCCCTCAATTTAATTCACACTCAGAAAGCTGGCACAGAGCTTCAAGTCACTGTCTGTCATAGAGTTTTTTAATTTGAGAAGCAAAACAGAGAGAGAACACATAATTAATGTTATCGATTGAGCATGCAAATTTCTTTACTTCCATTTTATTTTTCAAATGTTGTCAGCTTTTAAGATACTTGGCTATGCTTTGAGGAAATAAGAAAAAACGTATCTCTCCTGAGTGTTAGAATATTCAGGGTAAGGTTCTGCATGGAATAAAGAATAAAAGTAGTCATGTTTCAGATGCCAGCAACAACTCAAGCTGGGTCGCAACGGGAGTATGTTCGCCCTTCTTGGCCTACATTCCAATAACTGGAAAATTAATACAGGGAATAAATATGTCTCCCACGGACAAAAACGCTACCAACATTGTAGGGAAGTCAATAGAAGTGTCAGCAACTTCCTCAAGCTAACACTGAGCAGTGAGTACTGGTAAGAATCTTATTATAAAATAGTCTCCTTGCCTTCGTCATGCAGCTGGGTTAGAGTTTAAGTGTGCATTCACCCGATTAGCATGCAGGCCAGAAGTGGAAGCGCTTCAAGCAGAATAAAATCCAAGCTCCATATCATGACATAAAGGGGGTAACCATAGTTTATCATCCAAACCAGGACACCTTTTTTAAATTTTCTATTTTATTTTATTTGAGACAGAGTCTTGTTCTGTCACTCAGGCCAGAGTGCAAAGTGGCATGATCTCGGCTCTCTGCAACCTCTGCCTCCCAGGCTCAAGCAATCTTCCCACCTCAGCCTCCCAAGAAGCTGGGACTACAGGCATGTGCCACCAGGTCCAGCTAATTTTTGCATTTTTTGTAAAGACGGGGTTTTGCAATGCTGGCCAAGCTGGTCTCTAACTCCTGGCCTCAAGTGATCTGCCTGTCTAGGTCTCCCAAAGTGCTAGGATTACAGGTGTAAGCTACTGCACCCGGCCCAGGCCACTTTTACTAGTAAAAGTGGGCGCTACTGATAATTACTAACAGGACAACAGGCATAAACCAGGACTTTGCTGGGCAAGCCAGGATGGGTGGTCACCCTACCTAAAGCTATACTAACCAGATGGATGTTCACTATCAAGTGTGACAAGTACGACTATCTGAGACACAGAGAATACTGACATCCTCAGGAATTTCCTTTCTTTTCATTAACATTTTATCATCTATATTTTAACATATGATCCCTATTAAAGCAAAACTAAGAATAGTAATGCTATATAATATATATTTACTAAATTTTATATTATATAATTCTCCAAATATTCCTTGTTTAACATTCAATATACTGCGTAATGAAAGCCTTAAGAAAAATAGAACAAGAAATAGAGGGGAAAACATTTGTTCAGTACATTTCATACCTTGGAAGACTGACCTATGGCCATCAGTTTTCTGCAAATGGTGTAAATATAAATGGTACCTGGATGGAGAAAATGATTGTTAACATGTTGTACAGTCAAATGATAGAAATTTTATATTCCAATTTCTGTGGTTCAAGTCTGTAGTTCCCAAAACAAGTGATCTCATGAGAAAGTCTGATAAATGGTACACAGAGTCATACTCATCATAATTTTTCGTGTAACTTGTAAACAAAATCATTAAAATAATTAATATGGCCATATTTTAAATATGTTGACACAAGAATCTTTTAGTCTCATTTTACAGGCAATTTAAGTTCTGAAGTATAACGAACAAAAGAATAATCCTAGTGGCATAATTTATGTACCTTGTGCTTTCATTAATTCATATAAAATATTACTGGTTCCCAGCTGGGTGCAGTGGCTATGCCTGTAATCCCAGCACTTTGGGAGCCTGAGGCAGGCGGATCACGAGGTCAGGAGTTCAAGGCCAGCTGGGCCAATATGGTGAAACCCCTTTCTACTAATAATACAAAAATTAGCAGGAGGTGGTGGCATGCACCTGTAGTCTCAGCTACTCGGGAGGCTGAGGCAGAAAAATTGCTTGAACCTGAGAGGCGGAGATTAGAGTGAGCCGAGATCGTGCCACTGCACTCTAGCCTGGGCGACAGAGCAAGACTCCATCTCAAAAAGATACATATTATTGGTTCCCATGGTTTCCTTATGGTTGAGAAACTAAAGCTTTATCTCCAAATAAGATCAGAATACATATTTAATCAGCATGGCAAAATACTCAACAAGGAAACTC
Organism: Mandrillus leucophaeus; assembly: GCF_000951045.1. Lineage (NCBI taxonomy): Eukaryota > Metazoa > Chordata > Mammalia > Primates > Cercopithecidae > Mandrillus > Mandrillus leucophaeus. The sequence goes on from NW_012103998.1 coordinate 147,707, forward strand.
ATAATAATTTAAAAATTGCAATGCATAACAGGTCACATTATATTCACTCTTGGACTCATATAACATTTTTCCCATCATTAAGGTGTGTCCTATAAGCATTCTAATGAAAAACAGCATTTCCAACACCTAAGTAAGGTTACTCAAGTATGCTTTTTTGTCAGGCCATTAATTAAAAGAGGATAGAAGGCTGGAGGGAGGGTTGAAGAGAGGAGTGGGGAACATCACCATACTTCTCTCTGCATACAAGCAGTTTATCAAGCTATAAACATAACCAAAAGATGGTAACATGCTTTTAAAAGGCATGTAATTATAACAGGAGTCTAAATATTTTCTATAAAGTATCTAATATTTGTAACCATAAAAGTTCAACAGTTATGAATTCTATGTTCAGGTTTAAACTTTAAAAGCTTCTGATGGCCGGGCATGATGGCTCACACCTGTAATCCCAGCACTTTGGGAGGCCGAGGCGGACAAAACACCTGAGGTCAGGAATTCGAGACCAGCCTGGCCAATGTGGAGAAAACCCATCTCTACTAAAAATACAAAATTAGCTAGGCATGATGGTGTGCACCTGTAATCCCAGCTACTCAGGAGACTGAGGCAGGAGAATCGCCTAAGCCCAGGTGACAGAGGTTGCAGTGAGCCAAGATCGCGCCACCGCACTCCAGCCTGGGTGACAGAGCAAATCTCCATCTCAAAAAAAATGAATAAATAAAAAGTTTGTGAGAAAATGGCAACTGCACCAAAACATCTATCACTTGATTAAAACACAACTGTAAGCATCATAAACAACAATTACACAAATCAGTGACCCCCTAAATTGAACAAACTTTAAACTTAAATGTATAGTACCCTAAATTTCATAGAGAATGCAATTGGTCCTTAATGCTCAGGGACTCGTCATTATCTGTCTGACTACCCCCAGCACCTGCAGTTATTCATTCCACTGAAGATCCACTGGGGAAGAAACCACTCGACTAATAACAACTCGAGCTCAGCAGACTTATCTCGATGAGGCTTTGTTGACCTCTACTCTTTATCTGTTTCATTTCTTTTTTTTTTTTTTGAGATAGAGTCTCGCTCCGTCACCCAGGCTGGAGTACAGTGGTGCAATCTCGGCTTACCGCAAGCTCCACCTCTTGGGTTCAAGTGATTCCCGTGCCTCAGGCTCTCGAGTAGCTGGGATTACAGGCACTTGCCACCACGCTCAGCTAATTTTTGTATTTTTAGTAGAGATGGGATCTGGCCATGTTGGCCAGGCTGGCCTCGAACTCCTGACCTCAAGTGATCTGGCTTCCCAAAGTGCTGGGATGAGAGGCATAAGCCACCATTCCTGGCCTCTACTCTTCATCTTTAAAAATAAAATTGTATAAGTGCTTCTTTGTAGGAAAAAAAAAAATAGTCACCAGGTAAAAATATGCACAGGAAACACATGCCTGTCCACAAAACATGTGATGAGGATGTAAGCCAGGAGCCTATATAAACATGCCAGTAACGGGGAACTGGGAACTCAGGAAGGCCTCAGGAGACTGCCCTCAAGAATGACAAGGGCCTTCTGTATTTCAAAAAGGTGCCTTTAACCTTTCCAGCCCTAAAAGGTTCTAATTGTAACTGAGTCCTTTGACAGTTCAAAATCTTGGCATGGCTCACAAATTCCTGCTGCAAAAGCCAGACTCGGAGAGTAAATGGTATCAGATGGAACACAGACTGAATCTTTATGATTTCAGGGTATTTCTGGAAGTTTGTTTGGCTTTGTTCCTTTTTGAGACGGAGTCTTGCTCTGTCACCCAAGCTGGAGTGCAGTGGCATGATCTTGGCTCACTGCAACCTCCGCCTCCCAGGTTCCAGCAAATCTCCTGCCTCAGCCTCCCGAGTAACCGGGATTACAGGCATGTACCACTACATCCAGCTAATTTTTGTATTTTTAGTAGAGACCCAGTTTCACCATGTTATCCAGGCTGGTCTTGAACTCCTGACCTCAGGTGATCTGCCTGCCTTGGCCTCTCAAAGTGCTAGGATTACAGGTGTGAGCCACCGTGCCCAGCCTAAATTTTTATTTAAAAACCAAGATTGGTTAAATATTTGAAGAAACCAAGGGGGTGTGTGTGTGTGTTTAACAGTCAATTAAAAGTAAATACAGTAAATGTCTAACTGAAAAGGTCAAACATATTTTGATAAGTTACCAAGGCACATTTGACCTTTTCAGTCAAATATAGTTTTGACTACTTAAATTCCAAATTGTCAAAACTTCAGGGTCTTTGCACTTGTTGATCCCCCAGTTGGAATGCCCTTCCACCAAATACCTAGAAACTTCACTATCCAAACTCCTTCAGGTCTTTGTTCCCCAGTCATCTCAGCAGCCCAGCCCCTGCTCTCTCTATCCCCTTCTGGCTTTGACTTTTCTCCATAGCACTCATCACCATCTGACACAATTCAGTTTTGATTTGTTTAGCATCTCCCTGCAATGGAAGTCAGCATGAGAATGGATTTTGTCTATTGTCCACTCCTGTGTCCCTAGCACCTAGAACAATGCCTAGCATATGGTAGGCATTCAGTAAGTTTTAGATGAATAAATTAAAACAAGGAGAGTAGTTACTGAAACTAAGTATCTGTATCTCCCAGAACCCAGTAATTCCACTCCTGGGCACAGATCCCAGAAAACTCTCGCACAGGTCTATAAAAGGACATGTGTAAGGATATTCATTGCAGAATTATTTGTGCAGTTAGAGAGGTCAGGCAAACCAGGTGCTCATCGCCAGGCCTGTATGGATATCTGGAATATAATTCAGCAGGCTGAGTTAATGAATTAGATTTACATACAGGAACTTAGCTAGATTCTAAAACCACAATACTCAGCAGGGAAAAAAATAGGAAACAGAATAAAATCTAGAGCACAATGTCATGTGTATTAAAAAAGAGAAAAAGAAAAAAGCACATACCAAGAAAAGGGTATCAAGGATACAGAAATAATCTTTTTTTTTTTTTTTAAGACTATTGAGAGAGGCCGGGCATGGTGGCTCACACCTGTAATTCCAGCACTTCGGGAGGCGGAGGTGGGCGGATTGCCTAAGGCCAGGAGTTCAAGACCAGCCTGGCTACCATGGTAAAAAACCGTCTCTACTAAAAATACAAAAATTAGCCAGGTGTGGTGGTGCGTGCCTGTCATCCCAGCTACTCGGGAGGCTGAGGCAGGAGAATCGCTTGAACCTAGGAGGTGGAGGTTGCGCTGAGCCAAGATCATGCCACTGCACTCCAGCCTGGGCAACACAATGAGACTCCATCTCAAAAAAAAAAAAAAAAAAAAAAAAAAAAAAAAGACTATTGAGAGAAATGTAATTCCAGTGCTTTGGAAGGCTGATGCAGAATGGCTTGAGACCAGGAGTTCAAGGCTCAAGACTGCAGTGATTGTGCCACACTGCACTCCACTCTGGGTGAGAAAGCAAGACCCTGTCTCAGACAAAAAAATAAAAAATAAAGACTATGTTTGGGTTGTCATCTTTAAAGGCGTAAAGACAGGCAATCATGCTCATTTCCACCACTCAAACAAGGGCTGACCATAGAGCTCAACCACTGGGCCTAACACAGAACTGCTGCTCCTTCTCTGTCCCTGCCAAGATGTGTGAGAGATGGCAGTGGTGGTGCAGGTAACATCGAATCTCTGGAGGATGATCAGACACAAAAGCTTAATAATCACTGGACTGAAAAAATCTCATCAAAGTTGGCCTCATCTCTGGCAGCAAATGTAAAGTCTGATTTCAATCAAAATGTCAAAACATGACTTGGGGGTGGATGAGAAAGGAAAAGGCTAGAAAATATACTTTCAGTTGCCATGGATGAGGGAAAATCCAATATGTTTCCTTGAAGTTATTTGATCCTGGCTTATGCACATCGAACACACTGTCATTATTATTTTCCTTTTAAAAACATATTATCCAGAGGACAATACAGTAAGTTGCAACTTTAAAATAGAGAAAAGCAAGTATTACATTTTTTAGCTGAGATTCATTTCTTCAGACATACACATAATGTACGTGTGTGTGTGTGTGTGTGTGTGTGTGTGTGTGTGTTCCTCAGCGCTTCTCACTCAAAATCAAGTAGGAGGAGAATGTCACTTTGTAGAAACCCAAAGCCAAGTTGTTTGAGGACAGGGCCAGTAAATGGGTGACGCTTAGGAGCAATCTAACCTGCACTGGTTCTTTGACCTTTCCCCATCTATATTTACTCGTTAACTGTGGCTCTGCTTTTTGAACACCCAACAGTGATTATTCCCACAGTCTCTGACCCTTTCCCCAGTGAAAACCCAAAGACATGCATTATTCATCCCAATTTAAAAGGACAAACATGTCATACAAATGTTGAAAAAAAATACAATCATCCTATTATGAAATGCATATGTTTTAAATCACAAGGTACTCAAGCTACTGTCAAACTTAGCATTGAAGTAACTTTCTGAAAGACACAATGGAAAATAAAATACATCAGCATATACCATTGAAGATAATCCAGCAAAGATGCTCCTGTGGCAGAGCCACCTGCATGATGAGCCTTAAGGACGACAAGATATGCAGACACTGGACCACAGATTCTTTATTCTGCAGGTTTTCATCACTGTCACAGACCAGCTGGTAGTTGCACATATTTTTGCCACTCAAAGCATGAAACTGAAACACACGGGAAAATAGAAATAGAAATAACTGACCAGGAACAGTAGCTCACGCCTGTAATCCCAGCACTTAGGGAGGCGAATCACCTGAGGTCAGGAGTTCGAGACCAGCCTGGCCAACATGGTGAAATCCTGTCTCTACTAAAAATACAAAAATTAGCTGAGCATGGTGGCACATGCTTGTAATCCTAGCTACTTAGGAGGCTGAGGCAGGAGAATCATTTGGATCTGGGAGGCAGAGGTTGC
>NW_012103998.1:157775-158471 GCF_000951045.1 Mandrillus leucophaeus
AATATTAAAGAAAAAAAAAAAAAGTTTTGAGAAAAATGCTTTTTAAAAGTATATATTGTGACTTACTTGGCTCCTAAAAAAAAAAAAAAAAAAAAAAAAAAAGACTATTGAGAGAAATGTAATTCCAGTGCTTTGGAAGGCTGATGCAGAATGGCTTGAGACCAGGAGTTCAAGGCTCAAGACTGCAGTGATTGTGCCACACTGCACTCCACTCTGGGTGAGAAAGCAAGACCCTGTCTCAGACAAAAAAATAAAAAATAAAGACTATGTTTGGGTTGTCATCTTTAAAGGCGTAAAGACAGGCAATCATGCTCATTTCCACCACTCAAACAAGGGCTGACCATAGAGCTCAACCACTGGGCCTAACACAGAACTGCTGCTCCTTCTCTGTCCCTGCCAAGATGTGTGAGAGATGGCAGTGGTGGTGCAGGTAACATCGAATCTCTGGAGGATGATCAGACACAAAAGCTTAATAATCACTGGACTGAAAAAATCTCATCAAAGTTGGCCTCATCTCTGGCAGCAAATGTAAAGTCTGATTTCAATCAAAATGTCAAAACATGACTTGGGGGTGGATGAGAAAGGAAAAGGCTAGAAAATATACTTTCAGTTGCCATGGATGAGGGAAAATCCAATATGTTTCCTTGAAGTTATTTGATCCTGGCTTATGCACATCGAACACACTGTCATTATTAT
>NW_012103998.1:160986-179579 GCF_000951045.1 Mandrillus leucophaeus
AGGGAAGGAAGGAGGGAGGGAGGGAGGGAAGGAAGGACATTAATTCCGGCAAAGTGTGGAAAGCAAAAAGCAGAAGGTATGGGGGTCAAGGCTATAAAAAGGGGAGTAGGAGAGACCTTTTCCCTAATAGGGTGCCAACTTACATTAACCAGTATTCTCATTCGTGTACCTACGGTACAGCCAAATTGAACTGTTCAATTGTCCCCTAAACATGCCTTGAGAGTTTCTGCTTATTAACCACATACTGTTTCCAAGGCCTTGAATAGTCCGCAAGTTTGAAGTAACACAGATTTAGAGTCAGACTGATCAGGGTTCAAACACCAACCCTGCCCATTGTTTTAAGCAGGCTAATAAACTTCCATTTCCTAATCTGTAAAAGAGTCTCCTCTTAGGACTTTAATGAGGCTGCAAGATGATAATTCATACAATATATTTAGAAGAGTATTTAGCACATGAAAACTGTTCAACCCATGAATCAATGGTAGTAATTAACAAAATACTGGTATACTAGAAATAAAGTATAAATTTTTATATCAATAGATTTATGTTTAATCTCAAGAGCCACTTTTTATACTATGTGATAAGCTTTATTTTTCTCTTCTGTAAAATAGGGATAATAGTATGTACTCATAAAATTACTTTATCAAATTTGTTTTCCAAAGCACTTTATAAACTAAAAGCACTCTACAAATATTAGTTATTAAATAACAACTGTACATGAATGAGTGACTGCAGTGACTTAATCTCCAAACATCCTTACAAAGCTTGGTAAGTTCACTTTCTTATCCAGCACTGAAAGTATTTATTAAGCAACTTATAGCACACAGCTAGATGCTATGCTAAGCCAACAAAAGACATTTAGAAGCTGTCAACTAAAAGATATATTGCATAGCTAATCATAAATTGTAGCTATTTTAGCTGCTCTTTCATCTTACTGTAAGTCCAGCAGTTTTATCTCTAAAGCCTTTTGGGAAAAAGGCAGCCTTGAATTGAGTTACATCCACTTTATTCTCATCAAAATTGGTATTGAACTGCTGAAGATATCTTCCATAGCATTGTAAAAGGGCCAGTTTGTATTCCTGAAATAAAAAGAGGACTTGATTAAAATTCCAAAATATCATTTAGCTTATCATTGTTAGGTAATATTCATATTATTCCTAATAGTATCAATGTTAATTATTACAATTATACCATTACTACTGGCTCCATTTTCCAAAAACATAGTATATGACAGACACTGCAGTATACAATATATGTGTATTATTTCATCTAATTCTCCTCACAACGAGCCTATGTGAGATGGGACCATCATGACTACAAGGATGAGAATATTTACTATGGCACTGTGTGTGGTAATACCTACATATACTCAAAATCCAGGTTCCAAAATTCAGCATCATCAGATCATGGTAACCCACATACCCAAAGAGGTGGAGGAGTAGTCTTGCTTCTCTGATACCTCATAGGCTTGAAAAAGAAAATAAAGGAAGAGTGAGTGAGAGATAGGAAGGAAGGAAGGAAGGAAGGAAGGAAGGAAGGAAGGAAGGAAGGAAGGAAGGAAGGAAGGAAGGAAGGAAGGAAGGAAGGAAGGGAGGGAGGGAGGGAGGGAGGAAGGGAAGGAAGGAAAGGGAAGGAAGGGGAAGGGATAGGAAAGGAAAAGAAAAGGGAAGAGAAGGGGAAAGGAAAGGAAGGGGGAAGAAAGGAAGGGAAAGAAAGAGAGAGAAAGAAAGGAAGGAAAAGAAAGGAAAGGAAGAAAGAGAGAGGGAGGGAAGGAGGAGGGAAAAAATAAAGGGAAGGAGAGAAAGAAAAAGAGAGAAGAGAGAGAGAAAGAAAAAGAAAGAAGGAAAGAGAGAAGAAGGAAGAAGAAGAAAAAGGAAGGAAAGAAAGAAGGAAGGAAGGAGAAAGAAAAAGAGAAAGGAAGGGAGGGAGACAGAGAGGGAGGAAGGAAAGGGAGAGGGAGGGAGAGGGAGGGAGAGGGAGGGAGAGAGGAGGGAAGAGAGGAAGAAAGAGGGAACCAAAGAAGAGAAGCTAAAAGAAACAAATGCAGAGTGAGGTGAGCTACCTGCCTCTCTCTCATCTGTCAACAGACTTTGAAGCTGCATCAGGACAAATAAAAAGCATTTGAGCAGTGGGATTTTTATTCATTCAAAGTCATGCTTGTGTTCCCATAACAGAATCAGATGCCCCATTTCTGTAACCCACAGGGCTCAGTTACCTGGAGGGTTTCAGGGCAGAGGATGTAAGCAGTCCTTTCAAAATGAGTCACTTGCAACCCTTCCTCAGCTCCCTCCCCGGCAACTTCATCCCCAGGAAAAGCAACTGCCCAAAGTGTGAACTGCCTGTCCAGTTACCTAGCCCCTTGGGAGGCATCTTCAGTCAAACACTGTTTTGTTTAAATTTCTATTATAGATTTGTTTTTTGCTCACTAATTAATCCTGAATCTTTTCTGCTCTAACTTGAGTCATATAATAAATTCAAATCTAGGTTTAAAACAAATATTCCACAAGATGATCTTTACTACAACTAAAATAAAAATAGAGCCTAGAAACCAAAGTAACAAGTTCATTTTCAGAATTATAAATACCTTTTTTTTTTTAAGAGACAGTGTTTTGCCATGTTGCCCAGGTTGGTCTCAAACTCCTGGGCTCAAGCAAGCAATCTGCCCTCCTCAGCCTACCAAAGTTCTGGGATTACAGGTGTGAGCCACCATGCCCACCCTGGCCAACATTTCCTTCAGTGAAAAGTAGACAAAACTTTTTCTTTGTTCTTTTAATTAAATATTAAAATAGACTATCTAGGCCTTTCTATCTAAAACATTCTGAATCCTTAGCTACTAGCCATCTTTAACTAGCTTTATCAGCTTCTAACATACACCTCCCTTCCCTCCAGCAATATCCATTCCACCCACACAGATATTTCTCAAACAACCCTACACTGTGCTTTTTAATTGTATTACCAGCTTCTTACACTGAAAAGTATAAGGATGGAGAGGGGGCTGTCTTCTAATTCTTGTCAAAACTCTTATCCCACTTACATGAATAAAGCTTACAAGTTGAATCTCACCTGGGTTTCTTTTCTGTAGCTTACCAAGCCCTGTTTTTCAAGTTTCTAAGACCCATGGTTCATTTATGTGGAACTATGGTTATTCTCTAGTTTTGGCAGAAGAAAACAGATCTTAGTTCATCATTATGAAGTTCCACCACTCATATCCTCTATTTGGTAAATTTGTCTCCCAGACCAAGAAGATTAAAGTCCAGAAAATAGAAACAGAGGGGAAAAATGAAGTTGAGAAACTGAAGATTGAGAAAACACTGAACACTGCCCACAGCTGGCCTAAAATCCCATTGTCTGATGTTCACATAACTTAGAATAATTTGGATCTAGGCCAGAGTTTAAGGGAGAAACTCACATGATCATTAATGGAAAACCCAGCCATGCTGTGGTCTCAGCAAACCAAGTCCACAAGTCCACAGCATTCCAAGCTCTAGACATTCAGGTGAAACTAAAAGTAGGACACAAACTCAGTCTGGAATACAATACTGAGCAAGAAACAGGGTATGTATGGAATGACTGTTATAATTACATATAGCAAAACATTAAGAAAGAGTTTAATAAACAGGGCACTGAAGCAGGCAACAGAGCTGCAAGGCCAAGAGCCCTGAAGGTTGACCACTGGGCAAGGCCAGCCATATGAAAAACAACAGGAAGTGGTGTCTGGGCTCCTTTGTATGAGGTAGGAACACGATGATTCAGCATTTCCTGTTGTGCGCCTACCACACCCTCTGTGAACGCGGCCACGCTCCTGCCCATCCACAGCCAGCTGCCTGGCTGTCCAGGAATGTCTCACCTCTGGGAAATCTCAACTACAAAATTAAAAAGCAAACACTTTTTTAGTTATTGTGCCTTATTAAAATTTTTATGTACTCATTTATTTTTTTCTAAGAGAAAAATCAAAACATGTAAAATAGGAAGGGTATCAGACTAAATACTGTAATAATAATTAGCCAAATGAATTTCTTTTTGGCTCTCTTTCCTCCAGAGGCACTTACTTTCATTTGACAAAGGCTATCTCCAACCTTCAGAAGCTTTTCGTTGTAATAGTCTGCTGGCAGCCTGGGGGCGTATTTAGTCCAGATATTAAACAAAGAAGTGGCACTGTAAAAATCATAAAATAAAACGACATTGTCAAAGTCTGCAGGAAACCTCAATTAATTCGCAAGCAATCCTTTAAAACTTACCTTGTGCTAAGCCTTTCCAATGTGCCTTATTGTTAATGTCCAATTATTAATAATAAATGTAATTACAGTTAAAATTATTGCTTCCTATGTACCAAGCATTGATTGCAGCTCTTTACATGTGTTTTTTTTTTTAGATACTTTACTTCATAGAGCAATTTTAAGTTCACAACAGAATTGAGCAGAAGGTACTGAGATTTCCCATATATATACCCTGTGCCCCCAAACATGCACGGCCCTCCCCCATTATCAACAACTCCACTAGAATGGTACCTTCGTTATGATGAACCTACATTGATACATCATTATCACCCAAAGTCCATAGTTTAGGGTTCACTGTTGGTGTCATCCATTCCATGGGTTTGGACAAATGTATATAAAGTCTATTCACTGTGAAAATATCACAGAGTAGATTCACTATCCTAAAAATCCTCTGTGCTCCACTTATTCATCCCTCCTTTCCCGCTCAATCTCTGTTAACCACTGATATTTTTACTGTCTCCATAGTTTTGCCTTTTCCAAAATGTCATACAGTTGGAATCATACAGTATGAAACCTTTTCAGATTGGCTTCTTTCACTTAGCAATATGCATCTAAGTTTCCTCCATGTCTTCTCATGGCTTGATAGCTCATTTCTTTTTAGCACTGAATAATATTCCATTGTCTGGATGCATTACAGTTTATCCACTCACATGCTGAATGACATCTTGGTTGCTTACAAGTTTTGGCAATTTTTGGCAATTATGAATAAGGCTGCCAGAAATACTGATGTGCAGGGGTTTTTGTGTTTTGTTTTGTTTTGTTTTTTGAGATGGAGTCTTGCTCCTGTTGCCCAGGCTGGAATGCAGTGGCACGATCTTGGCTCACTGCAACCTCCACCTCCAGAGTTCAAGCAATTCTCCTTCCTCTGCCTCCCAAGTAGCTGGGATTACAGGCGTGCACCACCATACCTGGCTGATTTTTGTATTTTTAGTAGAGACAGGGTTTTGCCATGTTGGCCAGGCTGGTCTCAAATTCCTGACCTCAGGTAATCCACCCGCCTAGGCCTCCCGAAGTGCTAGCACTACAGGCGTGAGTTACCGCACCAGGCCCAATGTTCAGGTTTTTATATGGACATAAGTTTTCAATTCCTTTGGATAAATACCAAGGAGTACAAGGGGAGAATGTTATGGTAAGAATATGTTTAATTTTGTAAGAAACCACCTGTCTTCCAAAGTGGCTGTACTATTTTGCATTCCCACCAGCAATGAATGAGAGACTTCCCTGATCTACATCCTTCCCAGCATTTGGTGTTGTCAGTTTTCTAGATTTTAGCCTTCCTAATAGGTGTGTAGGGTATCTCATTGTTGCTTTAACTTGCATTCACCTGATTACATATGATGTGGAACATATTTTCATATGTTTATTTGCCATCTGTGTATCTTCTTTGGTGAGGTGTCTGTTAAAGTCTTTGGCCCATTTTTAAAATCAGGTTGTTGACTGGACACGGTGGCTCACACCTGTAATCCCAGCACTTTGGGAGGCCGAGACAGGTGGATCAGTTGAGGTCAGGAGTTTGAGACCGGCCTGTCCAGCATGGTGAACATGCTGAAACCTCGTCTCTACTAAAAATACAAAAATTAGCCAGGCATGGTGGCACACACCTGTAGTCCCAGCTACTCAGGAAGAGAATCATCTGAACTCATGAGGTGGAGACTGCAATGAGCCGAGATCAGGCCACTGCACTCCAGCCTGGGCAAAAGAGCAAGACTTCATCTCAAAAAAATCAGTAAATAAATAAATAAATAAAAATTTTTTAAAAAGTAAAATCAGGTGGTTGTTATTGCTGAGTTTTCAGAGTTCTTTGTACACTTTGGATAACAGTCCTTTATCAAATAAGTCTTTTGCAAATATTTTCTCCCAATTTGTGGCTTATCCTTTCATTCCCTTGACAGTATCTTTCATAGAGCAGTAATTTTTAACTTTAATGAAGTCCAGCTTATCAATTCTTTCTTTCATGGATCATGCCTTGGTACTGTATATTCAAAGTCATCACCAAACCCAAGGTCACCTAGATTCTCTCTTGTTATCTACTAGGAGTTTCTCTATTTTTTATTTTTTGTTTTGAGACAGAGTCTTGCTCTGTCACCAGGCTGGAGTGCAGTGGCCCCATCTCAGCTCACTGCAGCCTCTGCCTCCTGGATTCAAGTGATTCTCCTGCTTCAGCCTCCCAAGTAGCTGGGACTATAGGCACGCACCACCACGCCCAGCTAATTTTTGTATTTTTAGTAGAGATGGGTTTTCACCATGTTGACCAGGATGGTCTCGATCTCTTGACCTTGTGATCCGCCTGCCTCAGCCTCCCCAAGTGCTGGGATTACAGGCATGAGCCATGGTGCCTGGCCAGGAGTTTCATAATACTGCATTTTATATTTAGGTAGGTGATCCATTTTGAGTTAATTTTTGTGAAGGGCGTACAGTCTGCATCTAGATTAATTTTTTGGCATGTGGATATCCAGTTGCTCCAGGACCATTTACTGAAGACGCTGTTCTCCATTGAATTGACTTTGCTCACTTGCCAAAGATCAGTTTGTTGCCAGAAAAGGGGTTTTGATCCAGACCCCAAGAGAGGACTCTTGGATCTCGCACAGGAAGGAATTCAAGACAAGTCACAGAGTGCAGTGGGAAGAGATCATTTATTGAAAGCTACTTAGTTACAGAGTCGGGCAACCTCAGAAAGCAGGAAGATGAACACACTCTCTTTGTTTTAAACTCTTCTTATATAGGGGTCTTATCTATGTAAAAAGCCAGGCTAAGTTAGGTCTACATGCAGGTAGGCCAACAGTGTGACAAAATTTATTACTCTGTGGATTTAAAGGAAACTATCCTCAATGTTTTCATGTGCAGTACATCAAGGCATAGCTATAATTACCTTGAAGGCATATATTGTTATGGGTGTTGGGACATCTGGACCTTCTGCTATTGTAGGTGTTTGTCTTTGCAGGCATCTTTAGGCTGTTTCTTCAACTATAAAAAATTTATGACCATGGGTCACGCCTGGCAAGGAACGTGCCCTGCTAATTTTAAGATGGAGTTGATTTTAAAATGCCATTACTCTGGTTCTCCTATGCTCCTGTTTCCCTAAGAAGTTGACTATATTTATGTGAGTATATTTCTGAGCTGCGTATATTGTTCCACGGATTTGTCTATTCTTTCACCAGTGTCACACTATCTTGAATACTGTAGCTTTAGAGCAAGTCTGGAAATTGAGTCGTGTCAGTCCTCCAACTTTCTTCTTCTCCTTCAATGCTGTGTTGGCTATTTTGGGTCTTTTGCCTATATGCGTACCTTTTTTCACTTCATTTTCACAACAACCCCAAGAAAGGTAATATCAATATCCCAAAGATACAGCTGATGAAGCTGAGGCTCGGTGCATCTGTGATCTTAACAACCATATGAATGAGCTTTCCAGTCCTCTGGAAAGTAAACTCCCTGAGGTCAAGGACCTCAACAATATTATTCATTGCCCAGGCCCAACAGTAGTGAATACCTACGACATGTGGGTACTCAATAAATATCTGCTGAAAGACAGATGAATGAATGAATGAATGAATGAATGATAGGGAAGAAAACATTCTTTGTTCTTGTTTTATTTTTTCCTGTGAAGGGCTCAGGGTTCAAACAGCCAGTCAATCCACTTAGAGCTATACTTCCCTCCACCAAGTAAAACAAAAACAAAACAAACAGTATTTTCAAAATGCTTTCTAACCAGAGTTTCAAACAGTAGCAGATCATTGCCTATTTTATTCATTCATTTAGTTAACATTTACTTCTTTCCTCTCTCCCAGAAATTATATATGCCTCTAGCAAAAACCCAAATATCCCCTAACAGGTGTCCAATCCTATCTCATAAATTTCTAGATAAGACTGAATGTTTGTGACCCCTCCCCCACTGCCCCCCAATTCATATGTTGAAATCCTAACCCCCGGTGTGGTTGTATTTGGAAACAGGGCCTCTAAGGAAGCAATTAAGGTTAAATGAAATCATAAAGTTAGTACCCTGGCCTGATGGAATTAATGTCCCTACAACAAGAGACTCCAGAGAGCTTGCTCTTTTATGATATGGTCATAAATTGTTTACAGTCTCCATGCTTGAGGACAAAGCAGCCTTCTACAAACCAGGAGAGGAGTCCTCATGAGAAACCAATCCTGCTGGATCTTGATCTGGGACTTCCAGCCTTCAGACTGTGAAAAATAAATAAATGTCTGTTGTTTAAGCCACCTAGTCTATAGTATTTTGCTATGGCAACCTGAGCTGGCTAATACAGGACCTAAACTTAAGAACTGAAGATGGCTCTAATACTTATGATGTATGTGTTGGAGTAATAATGAAACATCTAAACAGAAACCTGTCAATTAATTCATTTCGGTAATTAAATAACATTGATTGAGTCATTGATTGAGTGAAGGACGCAATGCATTTCTCCTTCATGAACTGATTAATCATATATTTAGGTAGAAAAATATATGCATGTACCAAGTAATAAATAACAATGCCAAATAAATATGGCAGATATAAACCACAGACATTTAAAAGGGGAGAGGTGTTTTGTTTGCTTTATTACTTCTTTCACTTTCATTTGATGCTTCATGAAATGCCACGGTATTTGAATAAATATAATGAATCCAAGAAATTCACCAAGTCTTACTAGAATTCTTAAATTACGTAGATGAAATAATTAATTCTTCTAAATCTTACAGATGAGATAATGATGACTAGGCTTGTTACTCATAAAAGAAAAATATCAGCTTTGTTAAATCAATCAAGATTATATAATAAGAAAGAAAAAATGTCTTTTTTGTTGAACTCTAAGTTCAGGTTAAGACTGCTCATTGGGAATAGCTTACATAATGCTTAAACCAAAAATATATAATATATACTATAGAATGTACATCATTTGAGAAGAAAATGTCAATGTACTTGGGATTGCCGACTGTTGCTAGATATGTAAAATGTTATAAAATAGAAAATCATCCAGGTGCGATGGCTCACGCCTGTAATCCCAGCACTTTAGGAGGCCAAGGTGGGCAGATCGCTTGAGGTCAGGAGTTCAAGACCAGCCTGGGAAACATCACAAAACCCCGTCTCTACTAAAAAAAACAAAAATTAGCCGGGTGTGGTGACACGCACCTATAGTCCAGATACCAAGGAGGCTGAGGCACGTGAATCATCTGATTGACTGAACCCAGGAGGCAGACGTAGCAGTGAGCCAAGATCCAGCTACTGCACTCCAGCCTGGGCGACAGAGCAAGACACTGTCTCAAAAAAAAAAAAAAGAAAGAAAGAAAGAAAAGAAAATCATAACTGTATAAGCAGAATACCTCAATACCTCAATCTTATGTGCTTATAGCAAAAGCACATTTTTAAAAAATGTATCACGCTCTTATTTAAAGACATTTCTGGTATGACAATAATTTATATTTTAAATACTATGAATTTTATGCTTATGGAAGTTACCATAGTTTTAAGGAGAAACACATTTTGATATAAAAAATAACCATCTGTCAGCCGGGCGCAGTGGCTCACGCCTGTAATCCCAACACTTTGGGAGGTCAAAGCGGGCGGATCACGAGGTCAAGAGATTGAGACCATCCTGGCCAACATGGTGAAACCCCGTCTTTACTAAAAATACAAAAATTAGCTGGGTGTGGTAGCTCGCATCTGCAGCCCCAGCTACTCAAGAGGCTGAGGCAGGAGAATCACTTGAATCTGGGAGGCAGAAGTTGCAGTGAGCCAATACCACATCACTGCACTCCAGCCTGGCGACAGAGCGAGACTGTCTCAAAAAAAAAATAATAATAATAACCATCTGTCAAATATATTATAAAAGCAACTCCTACCTCCTGTACTCCTAACTGGTCTCTACACTGCTATTCTTGTTCCCTTTGGATATAATCATCAGAATAATATCTTAAAACAAAAATTAGGCTGTGTATGGTGGCTCACACCTGTAATCCCAGCACTTTGGGAGGCTGAGGCGGTGGATCACTTGAGGTCAGGAGTTTGAGACCAGCCTGGCCAACACGGTGAAACCCTGTCTCTACTAAAAACACAAAAATTAGCCGGGTGTGGTGGCATGAGCCTGTAATCCTAGCTGCTGAGGGGGCTGAGGCAGGAGAATTGCTGGAACCCAGGAGGAAGAGGTTGCAGTGAGCTGAGATTGCACCACTGCATTCCAGCCTTGTCGACAGAGTGAGACTGTCTCAAAAAAAAAAAAAAAAAATTACATAATCCTTCTGCAAAACTATCCAATGGAATAAATGCAAACTCTTTAAAATGGCCTCTAAAACCTTCCAAAGCCCTATTATTCCTCTAAATCTCACCTCATACTGTTGTACCTCTTTCACTGTGCTTCTGCTAAATGGGATTCTGTCCATTCCTCCAAAGTAGGAATGGATCTGTTCTGCCAAGGATCTTCCTGCATTCTTGTCCCCCTGTTCATCCTCTCCATTTGGCTAGTCAAATCCCTGGTGTCCTTCTAATCTCAGCTTAATGGCACCTCACTTATCACTCATTCAAAAGCAAGTCCCCACTACATTCTCTTTAAGCCTCTGCTTTAAGTGTCATCTACTCTGACCACCTTAACGAAAATTGCAACTTCCTGTCTTCCACTCCATAACCTCTTCTCTTTTTCTTTTTTTTTTTTTTAATTTCTAATAGGAATAGATTATCTTCTTTTTCTCTCTAGCATGTATCATTTCTTTGGTTTTTTTGTTTGTTTGTTTGTTTGAGACGGAGTCTCACTCTGTTGGGCTGGAGTGCAGTGGCGCAATCTCGGCTCAATGCAACCTCCGCTTCCCAGGTTCAAGTGATTCTCCTGCCTTGGCCTCCCAAGTAGCTGGGATTACAGGCACCCACCACCACGCCCGGCTAATTTTTTGTATTTTTCATAGAGACACGGTTTCACTATGTTGGCCAGGTTGGTCTCAAACACCTGACCTCATGATCCACCTGCCTAAGCCTCTCAAAGTGCTAGGATTACAGGCATGAGCCACTGCGCCCGGCAGCATTTATCATTCCTAAATTACCATAAAATACACATAATTGATGTTTATTGTCTAGTTCCCTCTCTAGACTATAAACTCTGAGAAGGCAGAGATTTTTGTCTGGTTCACTGCTGTAGCCACAGTGCCTGGTAGGATGCCTGACACATATAAGTGCTCAGCAGTTACTTTCATGGCATTTGTTGTTTGCATATTTACTAATGACTTACTGAATGTCTATCTCCCTCTCTAGACTGTAAGCTCCACGAATACTGACTCCCATATCTATTTTGTTCACCACTGTGTAACCAGTGTCTAGTACATTGCCTCACACATAGCAGGCACTCAATAAAAATTATTGTATAAATAAAGGCCAAAATTGTGTGAGAGGTTGGACTGTTAAGGCATGTGTCAATGCAACGCTTGTGATTCTTACAGTCTTGTTAAAGATGGCACAGATACCGTACATAGACTGGCCCATGTCTACTTTCCTATATGTAATATTCACAATTACTGAGAATATAAAGATAATAACTTTTTTTTTTTTTTTTGAGACAGAGTCTCATTCTGTTACCTAGGCTGGAGTGCAGTGGCATGATCTCGGCACATCAGCAACCTCCACTTCCCCGGTTCAAGCGATTCTCATGCCTCAGCCTCCTGAATAGCTGGGATTACAGGTGCACACCACCACGCCTGGCTAATTTTTGTATTTTTTAGTAGAGACAGAATTTCGTCATGTTGGCCAGGCTGATCTCGAACTCCTGACCGCAGGTGATCTGCCCGCCTCGGCCTCCCAGAGTGCTGAGATTACAGGCGTAAGCCACTGCACCAGGCCAAGGATAATAACTCTTGAATTCTTTCAATACTAAATATTTATTGAATGTTTACTATGTCCCAATCCCCAGGTTTAGTGCCAGAAATACAGCAATGAAAGAGAGACACATTATCCAAAGTCACCAGGGAGCTTATATCCTAATGAGACAGACAATGCACAAGAAAACAAATCAATTAAAAAATATAAACCTATGAGTGAATCTGCATTAGATAGGAAAGGCCACTCTAAGAAGGTGACAACTGAGCTGAGGCCTGAAAAAAGAGAAGGAGCCAGATTTTTGAAAAGCTTAGGGAAGAACATTCAGACAACAAAGATAGCAAATATAAAGGCTCTGAGGTGAGAAACAGTAGGACCTGTTTCTCTGGAAAGTCCTGAGAGAGAAAAGAAGAGAAGAGAGCTGAGAAAGGCAGGCAGGGTCAACACCTCAGCCCCTGGAGAGTATCAGAATTCTTAAGTTTATTCCAAAAGCAATGGGAAGCAATAGAAAGACTTTAGATAAGATTTACAAAGATCATCCTGACTGCTAGGTGAAGGATAGATTTGAGACAGAGTGGCTGCAGGGAAAATGTGAAATGGTGGTGGTTTGGACTGGAATGCTGGTAGTGGAGATGGCTAGATGAAATTCAAAGATGGAAACTATTTAAATATAAATGTATAAACTGGGCACAGTGGCTCACGCCTGTAACCCCAGCAATTGGGGAGGCCAACGCAGGTGGATCTCCTGAGGTCAGGAGTTCCAGACTAGCCTGGCCAACATGGCGAAACCCCGTCTCTACTAAAAATACAGAAATTAGCCGGGCGTGGTGGCAGGCGCCTGTAGTCCCAGCTACTCGGAGGCTGAGGCACAAGAATCACTGAAACCTGGGAGGCAGAGGTTGCAGTGAGCTGAGATCACAGCACTGCACTCCAGCCTGGGGTACAGAGTGAAACTCCCTCTCAATAAATAAATAAATAAATAAATAAAGCATATAGGGTAGGTATATAATGGACCTTCCTTGGTCAATTCTTGGTACTCATCTTACTTGGCCAGTCAGCAGAATTTGCCACAGCTGATCATTCCTTTCTTCCTGAAATACTTTCTCTACCTGCTTCTAGTACACCAGGCACTTAATGGTTTTCCATTGGCCACTCCTCCTTAGTCTCTGTTGGTTTCTTCTTATTGCCTCTCCCTGTCCATGCTGGAGCATCCCAGGGCTCAATCCTTGGACTCTTCCCTTCTCCATTTACACACACACTCTCTTAGCTATTCATCAGGTGCCATGATTTAAATATCATATGAATCCCAAATGTATATCTCATCTGACTTCCAGATTCAAATGTCCAACTACCTACATAGCAGCTCCACCTGGATGCTGAATCACATCTCAATTTTTATAAAATTATAAACTCTTGATCTCCCTCCCTCTTGCTCTTTCCACAATCACAATTCCACCCCAGGTCTTTCCCATCTGCCATTCTCCCTGTGTGACCTACTCTGTGCACAAAAATCCTCATCAATTGTTCCCATATATCTTTCTCATCTTTCTCAAAAGTGACTTTTCCTGACCTTCCCTAACCATGCTTCCCACCACCCCATTTAAAATTGCAACACTCAGGTCAGGTGCAGTGGCTCATGCCTGTAATCCAATACTTTGAGAGGTCAAGCTGGGAGGATCCCTTGAGCCTCCGAGTTCAAGGTTTCAGTGAGCCAGGATTGAGCCACTGCACACCAGCCTGTGCAAGAGTGACACCCTGTCTCAAAAAAAAGATAAAATTGCAACATTCATCTCATATCCTCCATCACGACTCCCTGTTCTATTTTTCTCCCTAGCAGTCATCTCTTTGTAAAATTATTTACTTACATATTTGTTTAGTGGTTGTTTATATTCACAAAAATACATGCTCCATAAGGACATGGATTTTTATGTTTTGTTAACTTGATGTTTTCCTAGTTCCTTGAACAGTACTTGATATACAGTATGTGCTCAATAAATAGTTGTTAAATGCATAACAAAAACATTTTATTTTATTTATTTATTTTTTGAGGGTCTTGCTCTGTCGCCCAGGTTGGGGTGTAGTGGTGTCATCCCAGCTCACTGCAGCTTCTGCCTCCCAGGTTCAAGCAATTATCCTGCCTCATCCTCCTGAGTAGCTGGGAGTACAGGCATGTGCCACCACACCCAGCTAATTTTTGTATTTTGTATTCAAGTATAAATTTTTGGCTCACTCAAGGGTTTCAAAACTTTTCATGTTATAAGTACATAACATTTGTATATAGAGAAAAAGGAATAACTTTGAGGTAGATTAGGTTCATGAAGCTAGCTCTTGATACAATGAAGTATGTCATCCTGTGAACATGTGCACTTTAATTCCTTCTTAGATTGTTATTAGGATTACAGTGACTTTTTCTTAATTTTGCGATTCATTCTGCACAACTGTTTACCTTTTGGGAGTTCTATCACCATGTTATTACTGCAAACTGCGAACTCTTTTTAAGGTTCTTTCCTGCTTATGTTACCATCTTTCTTTTCTGGTCAAATAACAAATAGTGAGTTATGAAACATTCCTGTGTAGATTTTTATTTTGACCTGAGCAGGAAGCCAAGATATAACATCTCTCAGGAATTAAGGATTGTTAAGAGCGACAAGTCTCCACTTCTTAAACTCTGTTTCTCTCTCCTGGGCCCTTCAGGCAGCCCCTGCGTCCGCAACGCTGAACCAGCTCCGGGGCCACCACCTGCATCCTCAAACCCTCTCCAGGGGTCCCTCCTTTGGCCGGCGCCCTCCCCAGTGCCCCGCCAGCGCTTACCAACGCCGGCGGAATTCGTGCTTCTCTTCCTCCGTGGTGGCTAAAGCCTTCTTTTTCCTCATAAAGCCTAACAACTCCCGGATCTCCTTCTCACAAGAGGCCAGGAGCGGGTTTTTCGCGTCCAGCGGCCCATAAAACACGGCTAGGGGCAATGAGTCCTCGGGGCAGGTCCACTGAAGCAGCGAGCTCCGGGAGCTCCCCTTCGACTCTGGGGGCGACCTCGAAGTCGCGGTCGCTGTCGGTGGCAGTTCTGCCAGCGACCCCGAGGCGGTAGAGTCGTCTGACGGAGAGCTCGAGGGGGCGCTCTGCGCCGCCATATTGACGCCCCCCGGCCCGTCTGGAGTGTGTGTAGACGCGGTTGCCTGGCGACGGTCTCGTGGCAACCGAGCATCCCGCGCGCTTTCTGAGAAACACAGCGGCCCCTGGAGGGCAGAGCGAGAAAGAACCAGGTCCAGAAAAGAATGATGCTCCTGAGGGTGTTGCCTGGCTGCGCGCTGGCACCGCTGTATGAAGTGCGAACAGAGAATGTTCTGAGCAGAGCGCTGGCAAATATTAGAGCCAAAAATTTAAGGTCACAAATCCAGACTATATTCTTTATCCATGTTAAAACTATAATTATGATGACCATGACCATTCACGTGTGTCAGGCAGTAAGCATTTGAAACATGTACTTTCATTTATCTCATTTAATCATCATAACTACTTTACAACTTAGGATACTATTAGTATATCCATCTCACAGTTTAGGAAACTAAGGCTCAAGGAGGTTAAGTCATTTGACAAAGGTCAGCGTACAATCGTAGTGTCAGGGACCAGGTCCTCAGCTTGTGACTCCAAAACCTGTGCTCAAAATGAATAGGCTGTATTGATCACTCACCAAAGCAAAGCTTGTTAATCAAATCGAAATTAGAGAAATATCTGACAAGCAGTTTAAGAATCAAATACAGTCGGCCTTCCAAATCTCAGGTTCTTCATCTGTGGATTCAAACAACTGCAGACTGTAAATATTCAGAACAAAATTAGAAATAACAATACAACAGAAAAAATAACACAAAAATACAACTATTTACATAGCATTTATACTGTGTTAGGTATTACTAGTTATCTAGAGATGATTTAAAACATCCTGAAAAATGTGCACAAGTTGTATGCAAATACTACAGCATTTCATATCAGAGGCTTGAGCATCCACAGATTTTGGTATCTGCAGGTGTCATGGAACTAGTCCCCCACAGATAGCTGGGGAGTACTGTATATGCAACTGATCTATTCTCTTTACTCTATTTGTACCTTGAGGTCTGTAACTGTGGACATGATGTCTGTGCCTCTAATAATTATGATTACATCTATTTATGCACATTCCAGCCTTACTTTAATGATCTTGTATTCTAAATTAATGTACATTTTGCTCAACCTTAACCATAGGACATTAATACATACTAGTGGCCTGAAGTGTTAACTCTCAAAATACTTTGCATTTTAAACAGGGATTTTAGGAGACTTTGCTTCTGATGGGGAAACTACAGACCTCCAGGAAAATACTTGGGGAGTTTATTCTTTCCCTATTTATTATAGGCAAAAGTCAGAATTGAATTTATTAAAGTATGAGTATTGAGAAAATGGAGAACCTTCTTTTCTTATAAATTATGTAACACAATAAATTATCTAAGAGAAGAACCAGAAATATTTGGTGGCTTAGAAAAATCGGTCTTTAACGCTGAAAATTGTTACCAGTTCTATCACACTTAAATAAAGACAGTGACCCTAACACCCTGTGAACCCAATTTTCCATTTCAGACTAAGAAGCTTATTGGACCACAGCCTGATATCTTTCAAGTCTGACCTAATTTCATGCAGGCTCTGTGGGCCTGTGCTAATTTGTGAGGCTGGCCTAATATGTCACGTCTACTGTACCCTAATACTCTTTGAAGGAAGATAATTTTGCTCATCAGCACAGTTAATTATAGCCAGAGAAACTTCCTGGCAAGCAGTGAGATGCAATGACACCTCACTGTAGGAGTCCAATTCTCTAATCAGGATGTAGATATCACCCTTTGATCAACAAAGATTTTATCTTGTTCTCTTAAGTGAGCAATACAAATTATAAGACTTTAAAGAATGTAGTCCTAGAGAAATAATTCATCACTGGGCATTCGCAAAAATATTAATAGCCTTTTTAAAAAGTCAGCTTGGTAAATTCTCTTTTTTCTCATCTTTTTCTTGTTCTAACATGGCAGATTGTCCATTGCAGATCAAAAACTGGTGTAATTTGCCACTGAGTGCTATCTATTATATTGATGAAAGTGAAACAGCAGGATAAAATTAAAGTGGTCACAGAAGAGGAAAGAAAAAAATGGAAGACAAAGTGGTGTTTTTCCTTCTAATCTGGCAACTCTCACAAACAAACTTTCTCATAGGGCAGACACTTATATTTCTAAGTCACTGGTAAAAGAAAATGTGTCTAAGCAAATTCAAATACCTGAATTATGAAACATTGCATCTTAGTCACTTTCCTCCTTGCACACACTAAAGCTAACAATGCTTAACTTGCAGTAGTTTTTGGAAGCTTGACTGAATATTTAAATGGGTGTTATATTCTGAATCATCATTATGATAAGATGGAAGTTTACACTTTATTTAGTTTAAATTGAATTGGCTGGGTGTGGTGGCTCACACCTGTAATGCCAGCACTTCAGGAGGCTCAGATGGGCAAATCACTTGAGATCAGGAGTTCAAGATCAGCCTAGCCAACATGTTGAAACCCCGTCTCTACTGAAAATACAAAAATGAGCTGGGTGTGGTGTCAGACATCTGTAATCCCAGCTACTCAGGAGGCTGAGGCAGGAGAATCACCTGAACCCGGGAGGTGGAGGTTACAGTGAGCCGAGATCATGCCACTTCACTCCAGCCTGGGTGACAGAACTAGACCCCATCTCAAAAAAAATAAGTAAATAGTAAAAATAAAATAAATAAATCAAATTCAAGGCATTTTTAACATTTTAGAGGTGTTATCTTCCTTGTAATTAGATGCAGCCATTATAATATCTTTTTCCTTGTCACTTTGCTTTATTCTTTTCACTGTAATAACAGAATGGAGCTCTGCAACTACTGTGTCTGGCAAGGCTAAGTACTGTAAATAGCTTCCTTATAAATAATGTAAATTGCTATTTCTTATAATTAACATCTTTGCAGGCTGCAGGGATGCTTTTTGCCCATTCGAAAGTCTTTTTTATCTAAAGCTACTGACTGTTAAAGAATATGTAAGGTTAGTGCTCTTTCAATTCTTAATTTAGTTGTTAATCATTTGTACTATCCCAAATAGATACAATATATATGGTCTACCTAATATGTAGACTTTTTTTTAACTTCTTCATCCATTTATTCAGATAAATGCAACCATTTTGTTAGTGTCCATACAATGCATAGATGAATCCATACATTCCCTACGGGAAGCAGATAATACAAACTCAAATAATCATGATTAAAGGGTATGTTATGGATTTGGTGGACATGGTGGTGTGTGCCTGTAATCCCTGCTACTTAGGAGGATGAGGCAGGAGAATCGCTCCATCCTGGGAGGCGAGGTTGCAGTGAGCCGAGATAGCGCCACTGCACCCCAGGCTGGCGACAAAGCAAGACTCCATCAAGAAAGAAAAGAAAAGGAAGGAAAGAAGGAAGGAAGGAAGGAAGGAAGGGAGGGAGGGAGGGAGGGA
>NW_012103998.1:180224-185234 GCF_000951045.1 Mandrillus leucophaeus
AGGGGACTGCAAGGGGGAAGGAAGACTGTAGGAGTGCTAAGATGAATCTCGGAACTGGAAAGAGAACGGAGAATTCTAGAGGAGATGATGTTTTAGCCCTAGACTATAAATGCCTCTCACTCACATAAAGATCCTTGCAACAATCATTTACCTTCTTACCATGGTAACCTAGCACCCAAGCCTGGCACCTGGCACACAGTACAACTCAATACATCTTTGTTGGAATGAGCAAATGAAAAAAAAAAAAAGATGAAGAGCATTTAGAAGGATATGCCTGACTGAGAGAAAAGCCTGAGTAAGGTACAAAGCCATAAACACACACAGCAAGTCTAAATAAACAAGCTGTCTAGTGTGGTGAGCCACAGGCTGCCATAGATCCAGAGGCAGAAGGTGAGGCAGAAAGGGAAGTTCGATGAAATACAATGGGGAGTTGGAAGGTATGCTAAGTAATTCTGACTTGGTTTTGACTTGGTTCCGTATTCAGGAGAGAGGCTTTGTAGTTTTGTTTTGTTTTTGAGACAGATTTTCACTCTTATCACCCAGGCTGGAGTGCAATGGTGCAATCTCAACTCACTGCAACCTCTGCCTCCCAGGTTCAAGGGATTCTCCTGCCTCAGCCTCCCGAGCAGCTGGGATTACAGGCACCCGCCACCACGCCCAGCTAACTTTTGTATTTTTAGTAGAGATGGGGTTTCACCATATTGGCCAGGTTGGTCTCGAACTCCTGACCGCAGGTGGTCCACCTACCTCAGCCTCCCAAAGTGCTGGGATTACAGCCGTGAGCCACCGCACCCACCCAAGAGAGGTTTTGTTAAAAAGAAAAAAAAAACAAAAAACAAAAAAACAGTACATTAAAGATGTTAAAAGCCCACACAGTGGCTCACACCTGTAATCCCAGTGAAACGGGAAAAGTTCCCTTGTCCCCCTTACAGGGCGTGCGATGGGGGTGTGGCTTGCCTCTTGAGTGACCCACTGCTCAAACCTCTAGGGGAGTATACAGACAGGCAGGCTATGGGGCTCCGACCCCACGACAGTGTCTAGGGGTGAACGTTTACAGCTGAAGCCCCAGTGGGCATGTGTTACAGGATGCTCTTTTAGTTTAGTCATCCATGAGCAGCTTGTGTTAGTCAGCTCAATTAGACCCCTGCCTTATTGCAAGGACAGAGGGCTTTCTGTATCCCGGGGTGCTTGCCTTGGTATACAGGAAGAATTGGATCACATGGGGGCTTGGAGAATGACTGCAAGGTTTCATTGAATGGAAGTAGCTCTCAGCAGATGGGGGAGCCAGAAGGGAGATGGCTTTCCCCTGGAGTCGGGCTGCTTAGTGGCCTGGGTTCTCCTCCGACTGCCCCAGCCAAACTCTGCCTCGTTCTGCCAATGGATGGCCTGCCGGTGTACCAGCTTCTATCGGTGTACTCTTCTGCTGGCGTGCTCCCTCTGATGTCCTCTCGACATCCAGCTACCTGTGTCTTCTTCAACCGATGTATTCCTCTCGACATCCAACCACTTGTATGTCTGCCTGCTAGGGTCTTGGGGGTTTTTATAGGCACAGGACAGAGGCATGGCAGGCCAGGTTTGTCTTGGGAAATGTAACATTTGGGCATGAAGGCAGGAGTGCCTGTCCTCACCTAGGTCCATGGGCACAGGCCGGGGATAGAGCCTTCACCAGCGACCATGCCCTTCTTTTCCCAGCACTACCCTTCCCTGCTTCTGTATCACTAGCATTTGGGGAGGCCGAGGCAGGCAGATCACTTGAGGCCAGAAATTCAAGACCAGCCTGACCAACATGGTGAAACTCCATCTCTACTAAAAATACAAAAATTAGCTGGGTGCGGTGGCAGGTGCCTGTAAGCCCAGCCGCTCAGAAGGCTGAGGCAGGAGAATTGCTTGAACCCAGGAGGTGGAGTTTGCAGTGAGCCGCGATGGAACCATTGCACTCCAGCCTGGGCAACAGAGCAAAACTTTGTCTCATAAATAAATAAATGCCCAAATTCTGAGGCCAAAGAGCATGGTTTGAATCCATACTTCTTCCAAGTTACTTAACCTCATTGTACCCCATTTTCTTAATCCATAAACCAGGTGCTGGGTTCTCAGGACATACGTAATGAATCCAGCATAACATCCCTACTTCCTTGAGCCTTCCGACCTTTTCTTCAGTATGATATCGAGGAAGTTCTGTCATCTCCACTTCATTTGATGTAGAGCATTATCAGATCAGTGCTTCAAGAAGTCATCTCATTATTAGGAATTCTGAATCATGGGTGAGTATTCCCACATTAATGAATTCTACCCTCGTCACTTTTGCATTCTGTCCCCCAGTCTAACATATTCAAGATTCACTCCTACACATGTTCTCTGCAGTTTCAGCTACTACTTATTAGCCAGATCCCACAATTCCTTTGCCATGTAAGCAATTTCTTCTTAGAGCAAAGCTTGTGATTTCCTGCTCAGGCTGTGCTGAAACCCGACTTTCCTTTTCAGCCAGAAGGCAATGAAGTGTGCTGGGGGCACATCTTGAGGAAAACAAGCCTCATCATGAAAGGCACCTGCTTCAGATTAGGTCATTATATGTTTCCCCAGGCAAGCAGAGATTGTTTTTCTCTGGCAAATGGTTAGGGGCTATTTTTGCAAATATAGGGGGCTCAGAGAAATTTAGAGGTTCAAAGTTCTTGGGCTTGTCTACCTAAATGTTTCCACTTCAGGTCTCTGGGCCTCCATCTTTTCTTAGACTTTCTGCTGCATAATCAGATCCTGGACCCAGTCTTTAGTAAAATCTACCGTGCAGCTGTCCTAAGCTGCAACAGAGGTACTGTCTTTCAGAGCATGCCTTCAGTTGTGAATTCACTGTCCTAAGACAGTCTGGTCCCTGTCGCCTTTAGATAGGTGACAATTCAACTCTAAAATCCCACCCTGAGTGTCCTTCTTTTTTTTCTTTTTCTTTTTCTTTTTTTTTTTTTTTTTTAAGATGGAGTTTCGCTCTTGTTGCCTGGGCTGGAGTGCAATGGCGCTATCTCGGCTCACCACAACCTCTGCCTCCCAGGTTCAAGCGATTCTCCTGCCTTAACCTCCCAAGTAGCTGGGATTACAGGCATGCACCACCACGCCCAACTAATTCTGTGTTTTTAGTAGAGACGGGGTTTCTCCTTGTTGGTCAGGCTGGTCCTGAACTCCCTACCTCAGGTGATCCGCCCGCCTCGGACTCCCAAACTGCTGGGATTACAGGCGTGAGCTACCACGCCCAGCCGAGTGTCCACTTTTTACACCTCACTTTTATTGTGTTAACCTGAGTTTCCTAAAAAACAGAGTTTGAGGCAAAGGCTTAAGTGATAATGCTTCATTTAGTAGTGTAATTTCCGTGAAGCAAGAATGAGGAGAAAAGAAAGTGGGACAGGGACAGATGAAAAGGAAATATAATGCTGGCCTTCTTCACATCATGAAGAAACACAAGTTGCTCAGTCTTGCAGGATGCATCCCAACAGGCTGTCTACATCTCTATATACTGTATCTTAGTGGAGTTTGTAAGAGGAAATGGTAGAGAGAAAATATACCTGCTGCCCTTCTCCTGGTCAAGATTCACCATTCTACTTCCAGGTTGGATCACCTTGCCCCTTCAGCAGCTAGTGACGATGCCAAATCTCATACCTTGTGATATAGTGTTTCATCCCAGTTCAAAAGCAGTGAAAGGGCCAGGCACGGTGGCTCACGCCTATAATCTCACACTTTGGGAGGCCAAGGCAGGCAGACCACCTGAGGTCAGGAGTTCGAAACCAGCCTGCCCAACATGTGAAACCCTGTCTCTGCTAAAAATACAACAATTAGCCACAAGTGGTGGCGGGTGCCTATAATTCTAGCTACTTGGGAGGCTGAAGCAGGAGAATCACTTGAACCCAGGAGGCACAGGTTGCAGTGAGCTGAGATCATGCCACTGTACTCCAGCCTGGGCGACAGAGCAAGAGTCTGTCTCAGGAAAAAAAAAAAAAGCAATGAAAGGAACTGAACACAGTGGCACATGGCTATAGTCCCAGCTACTTAGGAGGCCAAGGTGGGAGGATCATTTGAACCCAAGAGTTCAAGTCCAACCTCGGCAACATAGTGAGGCATCATCTCAATTTTTTTTTTTTTAAGTGGCGAAAGGAGCCAAAAAAGCCACATAGTGGCTTCAGGTGGTGGAACCAAGCAGGCCAGGATGGAGGCAGTCACCAGAGCAGTTGCTGGAAGGCAGCAAGTGATAGAGGGCCCAGTAGGTCAATGAAGACAGAAAACCCAAGGCTTTGCATAAGATGTGTCCAGTATACAAGTCCTCTTGGAGACTAATGCCAGCAACACCCTAAGGAAAACAGAGCAGCAAGATGGAAGGAGCCTGGATTCCTTCACACTGTGAAGCCCTAATACGAGTCCTAGACCACTCACCCAACTTACTATGTGAGAGGAAAATAAGCTTTAAGCGGATGGGAGCAGTGGCTCACGCTTGTAATCCCAGCACTTTGGGAGCCCAAGGCAGGCAGATCACGAGGTCAGGAGATCGAGACTGTCTTGGCCAACATAGTGAAACCTCATCTCTACTAAAATACGAAAAATTAGCTGGGCGTGGTGACGTGTGCCTGTAATCCCAGCTACTTGGGAGGCTGAGGCAGGGGAATCGCTTGAACCCAGGTGGTGGAGGTTGTAGTGAGCTGAGATCACACCACTGCACTCCAGCCTGGCGACAGAGCAAGACTCCATCTCAAAAAATAAAATAAAATAAAATAAACATAAATAAATAAATAAACGTTCATCTTGTTTCAAGTACTGGGATTGGAGGTCTTTGTAGGAGGGGCCAACCCTTTATTACAACTATTGTACCCTATCACTTTGAAGTTTTATTTCTTGGGCTGGGTGCAGTGGCTCACACCTGTGATCTCTGCACTTTGGGAAGTGAAGGCGGGTGGATCACCCGAGGTCAGGAGTTCGAGACCAGCCCAGTCAACATGGTGAAACCCCATCTCTACTAAAAATACAAAATTAGCCAGG
>NW_012103998.1:185284-189961 GCF_000951045.1 Mandrillus leucophaeus
CACCACTGCACTCCAGCCTGGCGACAGAGCAAGACTCCATCTCAAAAAATAAAATAAAATAAAATAAACATAAATAAATAAATAAACGTTCATCTTGTTTCAAGTACTGGGATTGGAGGTCTTTGTAGGAAGGGCCAACCCTTTATTACAACTATTGTACCCTATCACTTTGAAGTTTTATTTCTTGGGCTGGGTGCAGTGGCTCACACCTGTGATCTCTGCACTTTGGGAAGTGAAGGCGGGTGGATCACCCGAGGTCAGGAGTTCGAGACCAGCCCAGTCAACATGGTGAAACCCCATCTCTACTAAAAATACAAAATTAGCCAGGCATGGTGGTGGGCACTTGTAATCCCATCTACTTGGGAGGCTGACGTAGGAGAATCACTTGAACCCAGGAGGTGGAGGTTGCAGTGAGCCGACATCATGCCACTGCACTCCAACCTGGGCAACAAGAGCAAAACTCTGTACCCCGCCCCCCAAAAAAGAAAGAAATTTGATTTCTTGCAATCAGCTTTAGAAATCACACATATGCATAAAGATGTATATACAGATATATACAGAACACACAGCAGATGTTCATTGCTAACCTTGAATGCTTACAATAGTAAAGCATTAAAAACAATCACTGGACACAGTGTCTCGTACCTGTAATCCCAGCACTTTGGGAGGCCAAGGCAGGCAGATCACCTGAGGTCGGGAGTTCAAGACCAGCCTGACCAACATGGAGAAACCCCGTCTTTACTAAAAATACAAAATTAGCCGGGGGTGGTGGTACATGCCTGTAATCCCAGCTATTTGGGAGACTGAGGCAGGAGAATTGCTTGAACCCGCGAGGTGGAGGTTGCAATGAGCCGAGATCATGCCACTGCACTCCAGCCTGGGCAACAAGAGCGAAACTCTGTCTCAAAAACAAAAACAAAAACAAAAAAACACAATCTAAATGTACATCAATAGAGTAATGCACAGATAAACTATAGTTTAGCTATAGTATTCGATACTAGTCAGCATCCTAAGGGAATGTAGTGGATTTTTATGTCTTAACATAAAAATATTTTTAAGACTCTTTTAAATTAAAAAATTGCAATATAATGTAAACAGTATACCAACAGTTATCTATATGTACCATAAAAATGATACTATAATATTTGTGTTTATATGTATGTTTGTATATATTATGAGAGAGGGAAGAAAAGAGAGAGAGATCAAAAATGAGAGTGAGAATAAATGTATTGAGAAGTTCTGAAAGAAAACCCAATACATTGTTAACAGTGGTTATATTTTGGAATGAACTGGAATTGAAAATATGGGATCAAATGACATTTTAAACTTGTCTGTATTGTTTTCCCTTTTTTTTTTTTAACTTTTATTTTAAGTTCAAGGGTACACGTGCAGGATGTGCAGGTTTGTTACATAGGTAAACATGTGTCATGGGGATTTAAGAAAAGACCTTCCTGTATTACTTGTGTAATTAAAAGTTAATTTTAAAATATAAAAGTCAATGTAGGGCCAGGTGTGGTAGCTCGTGCCTGTAATCCCAGCACTTTGGGAGGCCGAGGCAGGCAGATCACTTGAGGTCAGGAGTTCAAGACCAGCCTGGCCAACATGGTGAGACCCCATCTCTACCAAAAAAATATATATAAAATAATGATAATACAAAAAAAGTCAATGTAAAAGTAAAACTATTAACAGTTTGTTATCCCAGGTACATGGGATTAGAAGGAATCTTTGCTCCATGTTCTTTTCTGTATCTCAAAATTTTTCTACAATGAAAATATACTACCTTTGTTGTAAAATAAAATAGCTTTTTATGGCAGGGGGTGAGGGACAGAATGTCTCTGTGTTGCCCAGGCTGGAGTGCAATGGTGCAATCTCAACTCACTGCAACCTCCGCCTCCCAGGTTCAAGTGATTCTCATGCCTCAGCCTCCTGAACAGCTGGGACTACGGGTGTGTACCACAACACCCGGATAATTTTTGTATTTTTAGTAGAGATGGGGTTTCACCATGTTGGTCAGGGTGGTCTCGAACTCCTGACCTCATGATCCACCCACCCCGGCCTCCCAAAGTGCTGGGATTACAGGCGTGAGCCACTGCACTTGGCTAAAATACTTTTTTACCTAAAGCATAAAAATATAGACACATGACAACAGTACTATAAACTAAAAATAAGACTTCTATAGACCTTAATTAGACAAAATTTCCACTAACTGCATTATTCTGGTGAAAGCACTTAGGAGCACATTCTTGGACGATGTACTATTTGCTTCATTTATTGAATCTCAAAAAAAAAAAAGGCAGAAAATATTTTGACTCATTTATGCAGTTTTAAGACCAAACTCCAAGACCTAGGGTCTCTATGAACCCCGAAAATAGGCATATTACTTTAAATGTACATCCTACCTCTCACTTCAATCATCTTTCCTAGCTTTCTTCTTTAAACATGAATTTAAAGAACAGACAAGGTATGGTGGCTTGCACCTGTAATCTCAGCACTTTGGGAGGCCAAGGCAGGAGGATCGTTTGAGGCTAGCAGTTCAAGACCAGCCTAGACAACATAATGAGAATCTATCTCTACAAAAAGTACAAAAATTAGCTGGGTGTGGTGGCGTGCAACTGTAGCCCTAGCTACTTGGGAGTCTGAGGTGGGAGGATTGGTTGAGCTCAGGACTTGGAGGTTGCTGTGAGCTGTGATCACGCCACTGCATTCCTGCCTGGGCAACAGAGTGAGAGCTTGTCTCAAAAAAAAATAATAAAAAACAAAGAGTACAACTCTATGCTTACCACAAGGCAGGAAGTAAGGGGGGGATATGCAAATAGAGATTGCAATCCACAATGCTAGCTTCCCTAAGGAAAAGCTTAAGCAGAGTGTAAATTGGAAAAGCACTGAGAGGAGAATGTTCTTGGGATCTGATCTGTCACATAACATGCTGATCAAAGAAAAACTGAACATTTTATCTGGGCCTCTGAGTTGGTGAGAAAACCCCGGTCTAATGATTTCCAAACCTTTTTACTATAATGAGCGGTAAGAAATACTAAGAGTATAATGATTACACTTTTAATTTGGTTCTTGCCAGAAAGCTGATTGTTAATTGCCGTTGATTTTGTCTGTTACCAAATTGGGATGAGAAACAGCTGTATCTTTCAAGCCTGCAAAGTCCCACAGTTTTTGGACTGTTTCATTGTTCTTTGTTTGAAAATCAGGTACTATAATTATTTTCTGAGCCCCTCTCTTTTTTGTATTACCTTAGCAAATATAACCACTAGCAACCAACATGTTTTTTTATTCCCCAGCACTTCACCTAAAGGTCCAAGTTTTTTGTTTGTTTTTGCTTTTTGAGATGGAATCTTGCTCTATTGCCCAGGCTGCAGTGCAGTGGCACGATCTTGGCTCACTGCAACCTCCACCTCCCAGGTTCAAGCGATTCTCCTGCCTCAGCCTCCCAAGTAGCTGGGATTACAGACACGCACTACCGCACCCAACTAGTTTTTTGTATTTTTAGTAGAGACAGGGTTTCACCATGTTGCCCAAGATGGTCTTGAACTTCTGATCTCAGATGATGTGCCCACCTCAGCCTCCCAAAGTGCTGAGCCAGGCATGAGCCATCACGCCCGCAAGTTTATCAAGTATGTTTTATGCTACCAAAGTATTGCAGGTAACAATTTTACTAAATGTTTCATTACTAAATAGCATGAGTTGCCATCTTTCTAGGCTTCCATGAACAGTGTCCTTGCTGCTCACTATGTGGCTCTGTTAGGGAAACAGGAGCATAGGAGAGCCAGGGTGACACCATTTTCAAATCAACTCCATCTTAAAACTCATAGGCACATTCCTTGCCAGTCACGACCCATGACAGTAAGATGTGTAAGACTGAGGAAGCAGTTCAGTAACACCCGCAAAGACAAACTTCTACGAACACAGAACGTCCAGATGTCCTGATACCCATAACAACATATGCTTTCAAGATAATTAGAGTTATGCTTTAATGTACTTACACACTAGAATGCCAAAGGTAGTTTTCTTTAAACGAATAGGATAATAAATTTTGTCATGCTGTCAGCCCACCCAACATAGACACAGATTAGTTTGGTCTTTACATAGTTAAGACCCCTATATAAGTATAATAAAACTTAAAGACAAGGCATTCCTCTGCTTGCTTTCTAAGGGCACTGTACTCTGTATCTGAGTAACTTTCAATAAACTATATCTTCTTATTACACTCTGTGACTCACCTTGAATTCCTTCCTGTGTTACATCCAAGAACTCTCTCTTGGGGTCTGGATCAATACCCCATTTGCCGGCAACAGCTCTGAAGCCAGTGCCATGCATGGTAAGTTTTTTGTTACTCCAACATCCCAATTCCAGTACAAAACACCATGAAACACTACAACAGTCTCCTTAGGCTAAATTACGCTACAGTAACAAAAAAATCCCGTATCCCCATGGCTTGCAAAAACAAAGTTTTATCCCTTGCTCACATTACTGAATAATGTGGGTCCCAGGCTGAAGGACCAAACCATATCTGGGACATTGGCAGTCTCAGGGCAGAGGGGAGGAAATGATGGAGGAACCATTCAGGGTCTTCTTGGTACCCAGCACTTGCACTCACATTTCGTTTTCTAAATCAACTCAGATGGTCAAGGCTGCTCTCAGCGGGGCTGAGCAGTGTAATCCCCCACA
>NW_012103998.1:191226-192570 GCF_000951045.1 Mandrillus leucophaeus
TAGGATTACAGGCGTGAGCCACCGCGCCTGGCCATATGATGGTATTTTCAAATGACAATATTTTGAGTATATTTGATTAAATAAATAAATTATTAAAATGAAGACTACTTGTTTATTTTTACCTTTTTCGGGTGGCTACTAGACAATTTTAAAGTACACATATGGCTTTCATTTTTGGCTTGCGTTGTATTTCTCTTGAACATTGCTACCCTAGGCTGTCTTTTCTTCTTCATCGCCACTGTCCCAGTCTTAACTTAGGCCTTCATCCTCCTTCAAAAGGTTTTTGGGAGGGTTTTGTGTTTTGGGAGTTTTTTTTGGTTTTGGTTTTGATTTTGAGACAGGGTCTTGCTCTGCGCCCAGGGTGTACTGCAGTGGCATGATCACAGATCACTGAAGCCTCCACCTCCCGGGTTAAAGCAATTCTCTCACCTTAGCCTTCCCAGTAGCTGGGACTACTGGCACGTGCCACCATGTCCAGCCTTCACTGAGGTTTCTGCAAAAACCTCCTAATTAGTCTTTCTGCCTCCAGTCTGGCCTGTCTCCAACCCATTCTTCAAAGTGGCCAGAATGATCTTTTTAAAATGCAAATCAAATCATGCAAACTCAACCAGGTTTGACATCCTTTCATAGGTCTCCATTGCCTTTAATTTTGTATCTCCATACAGAAAGCCCTCCCTAATGATCCAGACACCTGGTTTTCAACCTGGGGTCCTTCTAGCCCCGGAATACACCAAGACTTTCTAAATGTTTGGGCATGTCTGATTTCAGGACAGTCCATTTCCAGATCCTTGACTTTTGTATTTTCTGCATATTTATTTACCTTCGAAGGCCCTTGCACTCAAAGTTCTCGTCTCTCCTTCCCTTTCACCATCACTCTAATCTCCTAACAAAACAAAGGCATCTGGAAACTTACTATGAGGCACTGATGGAACAATTAAACAATTTATTTAAGCAAGTCACATTACAGCCTTCCTACAAGTTGTAAGATGTACTGCCAATATAATATTTATAATATGCTATACACTTATTTTAAAATATGCAATAAAATACAGAATTTGGGGAATATTTTTAGGGAACAAAGTAAACAAAAAGTTTGAAGACAACTATGTAGTTCATCTGTCATGACACCTCACCCACGCTACCCATACCGCCACCAGCACCACCACCTCACAGCACTCACACCTTCCTATCTTCAGCTTGATTCCGGGGGCTCAGCCTATCCGACAGTCTCAGCCTGGCAGCCTCAGAACATTCTCCCTCACTCTCTTTCCCCAGTTCTTTATCACTTCTTGTTTCTGCTTTTTTCATGGCATCCGCAGAAGAGGTTACTTTTCAGTTTTGCTA
>NW_012103998.1:197600-198192 GCF_000951045.1 Mandrillus leucophaeus
GTGCAATCTCGGCTCACTGCAACCTCCGCCTGCCGGGTTCAAGCAATTCTCCTGCCTCAGCCTCCTGAGTAGCTGGGATTACAGGCACCTGCCACCACTCCTGGCCAATGTTTTGTATTTTTCTTAGTAGAGACGGGGTTTCACTATGTTGGCCAGGCTGGTCTTGAACTTCTGACCTCATGATCTGCCCACCTTGGCCTTATAAGCAAGCACATTGTTTTCATTTAGATCGTATGATCATTTAAGTTGGCTTGATAGAGCTGATGGAAATTATGAAGTGGTTAATGTTCCCTCAACTCACCACCTCTGCCCTTCACTGGATACCACCATTGCAGTTACCCAAGCAAGAACAATGGTATCTTTGAATCCTCTTATTCCATTTCCAGTCTAGTCTCTAGACCTGTACTTGTCCAATTCAACAGTCGACTAATGAGCACTTGAAATGTGGCTTACCCACATTTAGATGTGCTCTAAGTATAAAATACACAACAGATTTTAAAGACTTTGTACAAAAACTACATATATAATATATCTTCATAAAATTTTTTATTTATTTATTTATTTATTTATTTTGAGATGCAGTTTTGCTCTT
>NW_012103998.1:199787-215410 GCF_000951045.1 Mandrillus leucophaeus
TCTGGTTCTGTCACCCAGGCTGGAATGCAGTGGCACCATCTCAGCTCAAGGCAACCTCCGTCTCCTGGGTTCAAGCAATTCTCCTGCCTCAGGCTCTCGAGTGGCTGAATACAGGTGCGCACCACCACGTGCGGCCAATTTTTTGTATTTTTTTTAGTAGAGACATAGTTTCGCCATGTTGTCCAGGCTGGTCTCAAACTCCTGACCTTAAGTGATCTGCCCGCCTCAGCCTCCCAAATCCCAGCCTGTACTGGGATTACAGGCGTGAGCAACCGCGCCCAGCCCCAACAATGTATTTTTTTCTTCTTCTTCTTCTTTTTGAGACAGAGTCTTGCTCTTGTCGCCCAGGCTGGAGTGCAGTGGCTCAATCTCGGCTCACTGCAGCCTCTGCCTCCTGGGTTCAAGCAATTTTCCTGCCTCAGCCTCTCGAGTAGCTGGGATTACAGGCACCCGCCACCATGCCCAGCTAAGTTTTGTATTTTTAGTAGAGTGGGTTTCACCATTTTGGCCAGGCTGGTCCCAAACTCCTGACCTCAGGTGATCTGCTGGCTTCGGCCTCCCAAAGTGCTGGGATTACAGGGGTGAGCCACCACACCCACATGATTAGTTTTAAGTGTTGCTGAAAGAGCTGTTTCACGTGGTTACTACTCAGGATTTAAAACAAAAAACAAGAGACACCAAGGTCTAACTGTTAAATTCACATAGTAAGTAAACATACAGGTATACCTTGTGCTGTTTAGATTGACAACTGCTGCTTATTCATTCCCTCGCTGTGGTTGTTCTCTGCTGTCACTAAATTCACTGCCAAGGTCATGTGGGAACAGTCACAGGGCATATAAAAGAGTGGTTAGGGATGTGGGCTCCAGAGCCAGAGTGTTTGATTTAGCAGCCCGTTGGTTGTGTAACCTGGAAAATTCACTGAACCTCTCTGTGCATCAGTTTTCTCATCTGTAAACCAGAGATAATAAGGACAGTAACTACCTCATAGAGCTGTTATGAGAGTTAAATTAATAAAACTATTGAAGTGACTAAAATGGTGTCTGGCACAGAATATGCACTAAATAAATAACATTTTTTAAAAGTATGTGGGTCAGTATCATATTTGACACAACCCTTAATGACTTCAGATTTCCCCTCATGATCCTGAATATTTTCAAGCTAACATATCAAACTTCTGGATTTTAACCAATAATCCATGCTTCTTATATTGTTAAAGGATAAATAAAAATTGACACTAAATTCTTCAAACCCAGAAATTCCAATAATTTTATGTCCTCAGGGACTCACTGTGTCCTGAAGTGCAAGGATGTGGACTATGAGCCCTGGATCAAATGATTAAGTTCAAATCTGACACCACCACATTGCTTGCTGTGGAACTCTGACCAAGGAACTTAACTCTCTATGCTTCAGCTGACTCATCAGTGAAATGGGGAGTGCTAGACAT
Organism: Mandrillus leucophaeus; assembly: GCF_000951045.1. NCBI lineage: Eukaryota > Metazoa > Chordata > Mammalia > Primates > Cercopithecidae > Mandrillus > Mandrillus leucophaeus. Next base: position 201,232 of record NW_012103998.1, read on the forward strand.
TTGTCTGTTTGCTTCCAAATCCATTCCTTCCCTACCCCTTCTCTGCTCTGTGTCCCAGGGAACTTCATCTCCCATTTCCCTTCCCAATCAGTTTCTAGTTTGATTTGGTCAATGAGACGCATCGGTGAGAAATTTGAGAGTGAAAGAAAAAGAGAAACCAGGGTATTTTTCTCTATGTCCTCAATAGCCTAAGGCAGCAGCTCCAACAACCTGATCCCCGTATGACTCCAGTTCCCACTGGCCAGGCCCTCTGTGATCACGGTTTGGATGAGCAACTCCTGGCCTCCCTTTGTCCCTCTGGCATGGCTTCCTGCTGTTATTAATGTCTAGGATGCCTCATTGTCCTCTCTTTGGCTTTGCAGTCCTCCCATATAACTAATTACCTACATTAAATTCCTATTCTTGCTATTTAAAATAACTTACTGGGGAATTTTGCCTCCAGAAAGATGGAGTAGATATACTTTTCCCTATTCTTCCAACAAAGTACAGATAAACATCTTGGACAGTATGTGTAAAAAAGGGGCCAGGCATGGTGGCTCACACCTGTAATCCCAGCATTTTGGGAGGCCAAGGTGGGCGGATCACGAGGTCAGAAGTTCAAGACCACCCTGGCCAAGAGACCAGCCTGGTCAATATGGTGAAACCCCATCTGTACTAAAAATACAAAAATTAGCCAAGTTTGGTGGCAGGCGCCTGTAATCCCAGCCACTTGGGAGGCTGAGGCAGGAGAATTGCTTGCACCCGGGAGGTGGAGGTTGCAGTGAGCCAAGATTTCAGCGTTGCACTCCAGCCTGGGCTGTAACAGAGTGAGACTCTGACTCAAAAAAAAAAAAAAAAAAAAAGAGGGCAGACTCTGAAAGGTAGAAATGGAATGTGGGACCCAAGCAACAAGAAGTTGGCAGTGGGTTTTCTTTTTGCTTCACATATTCCAGGTGGGGTGCTAGAGAAGCTGGCAACCTAGAAACTCCAATGGGAGCAAGAAGAAAAAAAAAATAAGGCAAGGAAAGCCTGCCCTTCCCAGACAAAGGACCTGAAAAGGGGCAGCCTAGCAAGACCATAAGCTTGTAGACAGTAATCATTCTATTGTAGCCAAATACCACAGAAGAAACTGCCACTCCCACTTTCAGCCCCACCAGCAAAGAACAAATGGGAGCCTAGAATTTTCACCCTGGATGTAACAAGGTGCCTCAACTACCTCCAGAGAGGCCCCGTAAGAAATCAGGGTATTTCTCTTCATCTGATGGTAATAAGGCACTCTTCCCTTTCCTGACTGGGATTGTGTTAGCAGAGGGCTAGTGAAGGATCAGGATTTTCATCCCCAACCAGGGGTAATAAAGCCTCTCTCATGGGATCAGTGTGTGGAAACAGTAGCAAGGTACCCTTGTCCCTCTCATGCTGATATCAGTAGGGACTTCGAGACCCAATAGGGACTTTGACTTCCCATGACCAACCATTAATAAAGGAGAACCTTCTCCTGCCACAGTGGTATAGGAGGAAGCTGCTGAAACGGGAGATTTAAATAACACACAGTGTCTCATAATATAATTGCAAAAATGTCCAAATTTCATTTCAAAATCACTCATCATACCAACAACAAAGAATATCCCAATCTGAATTTTTTAAAAATTAGCAGACACCAACATGACACAAATGTTAAAATTCTCAGACAAGAATTGTAAATCAGTCATCATATGATTCAGTGAACAATTACATGCAAACTTGAAACAAATGAAAACATACGAAGTCTCAGCAAAGAAATCAAAGTTATAAAGAACAATCAAATGAAATTTTAGAACTAAAAAATACAACAAATGAAATGAAAACAACTTGCTGTATAGGCTCGATAGTAAAATGGAGAGGAAAGAACCAATGAACTTGAAGAATAAAAAAATTACCCAATTAGAACATCAGACAGAAACTACATTGGAAAAAAAAAAGGAATAGTCTAAAGACATAAACCTACATAATAAACTTGGTTTATCCAAACAAAATAAATCCAAAGAAATCCACAACAGGACACATCACAGTCAAACTTCCGAAAACTAAAAACAAAGAAAAAAATCTGAAAGCAGCTGCAGTGAAACAATACCTTATCAATAGGAGAAAAACAATTTGAAAGACAATATATTTCACACCAAAAAGTGTGAATGCCATAAAGAAGTAGCACAGCATTTTCCAAGTGCTGAAAAACAAACAAACAAAATGGCCAACCCAAAATTCTATATCCAGTGAAAATATCCTTCAGAAATGAAGGAGAAACACTTTGGGAGGCCAAGGTGGGTGGATCACCTGAGGTCAGGAGTTTTAGACCAGCCTGGCCAACATGGGGAAACCACGTCTCTAGTAAAACTACAAAAATTAGCTGGGTGTGGTGGTGGGTGCCTGTAATCCCAGCTCGGGAGGGATTACAGGCACTCGGGAGGCTGAGGCAGGAAAATCACTTGAATGCGGGAGGCAGAGGTTGTAGTGAGCCTAGATAGTGCCATTGCACTCCAGCCTGAGCAAGAAGAGTGAAACTCTGTCACCCCAAAATATATTTTAAAAATAATAATAAAATTATATGGAGCGTGTTCTGTGACCAAAATGGACTCAAACTAGAAATAAGTAGCAGAAAAATAACAGAAAAATCTCCTAATACTTGGAAACTAAACAACACACTGCTAAATAATTCATCAATCAAAGAAGAAATCTCACATGAAATCAAAATATGCATTGAACTAAAAGAAAGTGAAAATACAACACATCAAAACTTATGGGACCCGGGCAATGTAGTACTGACACATTAAATTTATAGCACTGAATGATTACATTCTAAAGGAGGAAAAGTCTCAAATTGATAATCCAAACTCTCCTCTCAAAAAACTAGAAAAACAGGATCAAAATAAACCCAAAGCAAACAGAGGGGAAGAAATAATAAATATTAGAGCAGAAATCAATGAAATTTAAATAACTGATTGGACTTGACTAACACAAAGGCATAAATTTAAACTTCGTGCACATATTTGTTGTGAGGATTAAATGAATCGATATGTGCAAAATGTTCATAACACTATGCACCCAGCCAGGCGCGGTGGCTCACGCCTGTAATCCTAACACTTTGGGAGGCCAAGGTGGGCAGATTACCTGAGGTCAGGAGTTCAAGATCAGCCTGGCTAACATGGTGAGACCCCAGCTCTACTAAAATACAAAAATTAGCCAGGCATGATGGCGAATGCCTGTAATCCCAGCTACTTGGGAGGCTAAGACGGGAGAATCACTTGAACCCGGGCGACAGTGGTTGCAGTGAGCCAAGATCATGCCACTGCACTCCAGTCTGGGCAGCTGAGGGAGATGCCATCTCAAAAAAAAAAAAAAAACCGGAACGCACCTTAAAGTAAATGTTCAATAAATGTTAGCTTTTATCATTTGTTAACAAAATATTTGAGTGAGAACAATTGGAGCAAGAAGTTATACAAGCCATTGATTTTTTTAATAAAAATATAAAAGAGTAACTGTTAAGGTGACAAGTTTATTTATTTATTTTATTTTATTTTATTTTATTTTGAGATAGAGTCTTGCTCTGTTGCCCAGGCTGGAGTGCAGTGGTGTGATCTCAGCTGAATGCAAGCTTTACCTCCTGGGTTCACGCCATTCTCCTGCCTCAGCCTCCCAAGTAGCTGGGACTACAGGTGCCCACCACCACGCCCGGCTGAATTTTTTTTTTTTGTATATTTAGTAGAGACGAGGTTTCACCGTGTTAGCCAAGATGGTCTCGATCTCCTGACCTTGTGATCCGCCTGCCTCGGCCTCCCAAAGTACTGGGATTACAGGTGTGAGCCATCGTGCCCGGCCCTTATTCTTTCAAAAGAGTTGTTTTGGGGACTCTATAAACTCACAAAGAAACGTTACATTTCTGTTTATCTACTATCATATTTTCAATTCTCATCCTCATAATAAACCCTATTCACAGTATCAAGAGTACAATGCTAAAATCACCAGGTTCAGCTGAACGCGGTGGCTCACACCTGTAATCCCAGCACTTTGGGAGGTCGAGATGGGCAGATCATGAGGTCAGGAGTTTGAGACCAGCCTGGCCAATATGATGAAACCCCCGTCTCTACTAGAAATACAAAAATTAGCTGGGTACAGTGGCACGCGTCTGTAGTCCCAGCTCCTCAGGAGGCTGAGGCAGGAGAACCACTGGAAACTGGCATGTGGAGGTTGCAGTGAGCTGAGATCATGCCACTGCACTCCCGCCTTGGCGACAGAGTGAGAATGTCTCAAAAAAAAAAAAAAATCACTAGGTTCACTGTCAACAAAACCAGTTTGTTTTTTTTCCAGTTCCTCATCACATATTAATGTCTTTCAACTCTCTGGGTGTGAAGTTAAAACCAGTAAAACATTGATAAACGTGATAGTGAGGCCAGGGATTGTGTGTGTATATTAATTGTTGTATCCCAAATGCTTAGAACAATGCTTGACACTTAGTTGTTGCTCCACAAATATTTGTTGAATGAATGGATGAGTGAATAAGCACAGAAAAATGAATGACCAATATGAAAGGTAAAGGAAAATGGAAGATTTTAACATAAATTCAAAAATTCAAGCCTCACCACCTGCACGAATTCTAATGATTTTAATAGTCAGGATAAGAACTGTAAGAGATGGCTTGAGGCACTTGCTATACAACTTTCAGGCAGGTAGCCAGTGCATGTAAACTTCCTTTACTCCAAAAACCATTCCCCACTCACGCAGCAGTCTTGTACAAAATGACCTCACCACCAGTCATGGTTGATTGGACCAGCGATAAACACTAGACCGAGTTGGATCAAACGGATTCTTTCTCCTGGGGAATCTGAAACTGAGATTCTGCTGGGCATAGTGGAACTGAATATACAGGTGGTCAATTTCTATCAAGAGCTTGGAGAAGCAGAGAAAGCCAGTCTGGAGAGAGAGAAATATGATGTCTTAGAAAAGCAAAGGCAGAAGCTAGAGAGAAAGGATGGCCTATGTTAGTAAGTTTTCTGGTCTTGACTGTAATCCCTCCAGAGGTCCTTCCTGTCTTTGTTCCTGGATATCCTCCCAACAAATTCAACTTGCGGGGGAGAAGGGCAAGTAAGCAGATTTGTTTTCTTATGCACTTAGGCAAAAATCATTGATTAGACATGGAGGAAGGTGATTGATTCATTTTTGGACATGATAAATCTGATTTGTTTTCCTTTTGCAGAAATATGGTATATTTGACCATAGCTGTTCTACACTCTTCTTCATTATATCATTTATTTGTTTGTTTGTTTGTTTCTTGAGACGGAGTTTCACTCTTGTTGCCCAGGCTGGAGTGCAATGGCACGATCTCAGCTCACCGCAACCTCTGCTTCCCGGGTTCAAATGATCCTCCTGCCTCAGCCTCCCAAGTAGCTGGGATTACAGGCACGTACCACCATGCCCAGCTAATTTTGAAATTTTAGTAGAGACAGGGTTTCTCCATGTTGGTCAGGCTGGTCTCGAACTCCCAACCTCAGGTGATCTGCCTGCCTCAGCCTCCCAAAGTGCTGGGATTACAGACATGCTCTTTATTAGATCTTTAATACGTTTCCAGGCCTTGTTCTTCCTGTCCTTTTAGAAGATATCTAATATTACAACAAAGTGTATTTTTTCTACCTTAACCTCTAAAGACAAAATATTCTTAACTTTCTAAATCCATGAGTACGTTATAGTCTCCATCTGTTTATAGTGAATAATCCTCAAGAAGGAATAGCTTTCAAGAAGGGAATGATCATCAGAAACAAACACTGCAGACAGAGGGTTTTTCTCTTGTACTCATGTCTACAGACAAGATGTTATTCTCTTGGAATAGAAGAAAAATGGAACAGAAAACGTGTGTAGAGAGCAGGGAAATTTGAGCTACAGAATATTATACAAGCAGTGAAATGCATGTCATTTTCTAATCGCTTCGTGATGTCAACACCTCTTCACAATACCTTGCAAAGAAAGTCTGCAAATTTCAAACCACCTCTTTGCAAAGTGATTTCTTTATGTCACTAGGCTGCACATACTCACAGCCCACGCTCTTTCAGTTGCTAAGTGCTCTGGATTGCCACAGTATGTTCCAGAGGCTCCAGATTGCTCTCAAATGTGAAAGATGTGCTTCTCATTGGAAATAAAGTTCTTGCCTTTCAAATAGAATATTCTCTAAAAACAAAGAAACAGTACCTACTGGATTTCAACCAGTTCAAATTAAAACCAATTTCCCAAAGCAAGGGAAAGCTCATAAACTCTAAAATTCAATAATATGATCTTACAACTTGGAACTCAGAGATTATTTATAGATTAGTTTTATATTATTAGCTTCCCTTTATTAGGAATGAAAATCATAATATGCCACTAAAAATATTTATTCTTAATATGCACTGATAACTTCTATTGATGAGATGTGTTACAAGAGGTTTTGAGTTTTTTAAGTCAATAACCTAAATGAAATATTAGGCAGTTTAAGGCTGTGATTAAAAAAAGAAGAGGAAACAGTTATGGCAAGAAATAAGAAAGAACAGTTACACTTTATGGGTATATAAACATAAATTTGACCAACATTTATCAAGTGAGAGTACTATAACAGAGTAGGGACCAATTACAGATATAAACTGCAATCCCTAGATCTGAAGAATGTGGAGTCTACTAGAAGAGATTGGCCATTCTTCCATATAAGAAGTTTTCATCAAGTATTTGCCATAAACAAGATGTTTTGCTGGGTACTAAATCTTAATTGTGGCATTGTAGCATTGGATCACTTCAACATATGTCATCAAACTTGTAAACTTTTACTTTAAGATTTGTGTTGCAAACAACATATGTTTTTTGAAAAAGTCCAAACCATACAGAAGCAAAAAGTATAAGACTCTCCATAACTCCCACCACTAGGTGGGGTCGTCACCACCATTACTTTTTTTTCTTTTCTTTTCTTCTTTTTTTTTGAGACGGAGTTTCGCTCTGTCGCCCAGGCTGGAGTGCAGTGGTGCGATCTCCGCTGAATGCAAGCTCTGCCTCCTGGGTTCACGCCATTCTCCTGCCTCAGCCTCCCGAGTAGCTGGGATTACAGGCACCCACCACCACGCCCGGCTAATTTTTTGTATTTTTGGTAGAGATGGGGTTTCACCATGTTAGCCAGGATGGTTCGATCTCCTGACTTCTTTTTTCTTTTTTTTTTTAAGAAGGTGCCTAGGCTGGAGTGCAGTGGCATCATCTCGGCTCACCGCAACCTCCACCTACCAAGTTTAAGCAATTCTCAGTCTCTGGAGTAGCTGGGATTAGAGGCGTGCACTGCCACGCCCAGCTAATTTTTGTTTTTTCAGTAGAAATGGGGTTTCACCATGTTGGCCAGGCTGGTCTTGTTCCCCTGACCTCAAGTAATCCACCTACCTCCGCCTCCCAAAGTGCTAGGATTACAGGTGTGAGGCACCATGTCCGACCCCACCATTACATTTTATGGTATCTTTTCACACTTTTAAAAATAAGCACATACAAATACAAATACTTCAAAAAATATATAGGATTGTACTATACACAGTCAGTATAGCATAATGCTTGAGAGCATAGGCTTTCAGCAACACCACCTTGATTCAAATCCCAGCTCCACTAGTACTTGCTATGTTACATTTTGCAAGTTACTACACATCTCAGTGCCAAAATATTCCAATCTTTAAAATGGGACTAATATTAGTACATAGCATTGTTGTGAAAATTAACACTCACTCACTGAAAGCAAAGCCTGGCATACCACAGAAATTCAGCTGATGTTAGCTATTCTCCTTCAGTTTGTGTTATTTTACTCAATATTATATTGTGGACCTTCTTTCTCCACTTCCTTCTTTTTTTTTAAGACAATACTATTTCACGGTAAGAATTTGTTTTAATACATGCAATGCATTCTCCTGTTATTATACATACAGATTGCCCCAATATATTCACAAAGAATACTGCAAATATTTTTATACCTAAACTTGAATGTTTCAGAAGAGTAAATGCCTAGAAAAGAAATGGATGGGCAGGGCATGGTGGTTCACGCCTGTAATCAGCGCTTTGGGAGGCCGAAGCCAGTGGATGATCTGAGCTCAGGAATCCAAGACCAGCCTGGTCAACATGGTGAAACTCCATCTCTACTAAAAATACAAAAATTAGCTGGGTGTGGTGGTGAGCGCCTATAATCCTAGCTACTAGGGAGGCTGAGGTAGGAGAGTCACTTGAACCCAGAAGGCGGAGGTTGCAGTGAGCCAAGATCACACCATTGCACTCCAGTCTTGGCAACAGAGTGAGACCCTGTCTCCAAAAAAAAAAAAAAAAAAAAAAAGGATCAAAATGGATAAATATTTTAAAGATTATTCTAGATACTTCTGAATTTCCCTTATAAAAAGTGCCAATTTATATTCCCTTTATAATATATGGAAGTGACCTTTTCTGTGTGTGGGGGTGTATACGCATGCACACATGCGAGCACATGAAGGTGAGGGCTGAAAAATGATTATGAAAATATCCTCCTATATTTTCTTATGGCACAGTACTGTTTTGTGTTTCATGCTTGGATTTTTAATAACCTAGATTTTTAGGTATGAAATAAAGTAGAAATCTAACTTATCCATATGTGTAGCCAATTATTTTATTACTATTTACTGAGCCAGTATATCCATTCCCAACTAATTTGAAATGTCACTTATTAGATACTTAATTTCCATATGTGCATAGTTTAGTTTCTACTCATGGTTATTTTCTACTGAAAATATTTCTACTGAAAATTTTCTACTACAAGTGTTAACTTGTTTTTCTCTGACAATACCACATCGCTTTAATTACTATAATGTTGTAGTATATCTATTTACATCACATTTATTTTGAAATTTATTCCTGAGCTCTTATTGTTGCAGATTATGGAAGAGATAGTCAGCTGAACACCCAAAATTTATCCTCTTCTTTTCAAATGTAGTGTTCTTGCCAGAAAGCAGCAGCTGCCTAGCTGGGCACTTTCTTTCTCTCTCTTTCTTTCTTTTTCTTTCTTTCTTTCTGTCTGTCTGTCTGTCTGTCTGTCTTTCTTTCCTTCCTTCCTTCCTTCCTTCCTTCTTTCTTTCTTTTCTTTCTGTCTCTCCCTCTCTCATTTCTCTCCTCTCTCTCTTCTCTCTCCTCTCTCTCTCTCTTTTTTTGAGATGGAGTCTTGCTCTGTTGTCCAGACTGGAGTGCAGTGGCGTGATCTCGGCTCTATAACTTCTGCCTCCTGGGTACAAGCAATTCTCCTGCCTCAGCCTCCCGAGTACCTGGGATTACAGGTATGCACCACCACACCCGGCAAATTTTTTGTATTTTTAGTAGAGACAGGGTTTCGCCATGTTGGCCATGCTGGTCTTGAACTCCTGACCTCAGGCGATCCGCCCACCTTGTCCTCCCAAAGTGCTGAAATTACAGGCATGAGTCACCATGCCTGCCCAGGGGACTACCTTTCTCAGCGCTCCTTACACCTAACTAGGGCCACGTGGCTAACTCTTGCCAATGGTATGTGAGCAAATACAATATGTGTCACTTTCAGGTTGAAGGGATGGGGAAGCAGGTATGCCTTCATCATGGTCATTGCCCCATCTAAGGACCTAAGAGGATGCCAGAGCCACGGAATAGAAGATGCCTGGCTTCCAGAACGATCTTATGGAAGACTGCCTGACCAGGAACTCTTGCATCGGCATGTGAGGTGAGTGAGAAATAAACTCTTCATTGTATAAGTCACAAGGTTTGAGAATTTATCTAATAACGTAACTAATATGCAGATGGTGTATTACCAAATGACTTTTCAAAAGTCCAGTTAGGACTTTAATTGGGATCACATTTTATTTCTACATTAGGTTAAGGAGAACCAACATCTTAACAATATTGACTTTTCATAGCTGGGAGAACTCGCATCTTTCCATTTGTTCTGTTCTTTTTTAATAGCCTTCAATACAGTTTTGTTGTTTTCTTTATACAGATTCTAAATATTTCTTAAGTTTATTCTCATGAGTTTTATACCTTTCTTGTATTGTGGCTACAGTTACATTTTCCATTTGATTATTGTTTGTACATAGAATGTTTGCTTTTGTAAGTTTATCTTCTGTCATCTTACAGGATCTTGTAGGTGATATTGACTCATTGGTTTCATTTCTTGCATTATATATAGCAAATAATGACAGTTTTGCCTCTTCCTTCCCAACAGCGTTTATTTCTTTTATATTATTGCATTAGCTGGGATCTTGAACACAATGTTGAAAAATAGCAGTGGTAGCTTCATTTTCCTGTTCTTCCCTTTAAATAAAATCTTCTAAGTAGTTAATCATTATATAATGTTTCTTTCTTTTGTTTTGTTTTGTTTTGAGACAGGGTCTCACTCTGTCACCCAGGCTGGAGTGCATGGAGTGCAGTGGCACAATCACAGTTCACTGCAGCCATCTGAACCCAGGGAGGTGCACGCCACCATGCCTAGCTAATTTTTGTGGTTTTTGTAGAGATAGAGTTTGGCCATATTGTTCAGGCTGGTCTTGAACTCCTGGGCTCAAGCGATCCACTCACGTTGGCCTCCGAAAGTGCTGGGATTACAGTGCTGGGATTACAGGCGTGAGCTACTGCTCCTGGCCTATAACGTTTCATAATGATTTCTGATAAATGTCTTTTATCAATTTATAGAAATCTCTTTCTATGACTACCTTTTAAAAAGATTTTTTTTTTTTTTGCATTGTTAAATCAAAAAAAAATGTTATTTTTTTTTTTTTTTTTTTTTTTTTTGACAGACTCTCATTCTGTCACCCAGGCTGGAGGGCAGTGGTGAGATATTGGCTTACTGCAACCCCTCCACCCCTCAAGCTTCAAGTGATTCTTCTGCATCAGCCTTCCAAGTAGCTGGGATTACAGGTGCATGATACCACGCCTGGCTAATTAGATCTTGAATTTTATCCAAATACCTTTCCTCTCTCTGTTTAGATAATTTATAATTTTCTTTTTTTTTTTTTTTTTTTTTTTTTAGATGAAGTCTCGCTCTTGTCCCCCAGGCTGGAGTGCAATTGCATGATCTCGGGGCTCACTGCAACCTCCACCCCCCAGACTGAAGCGATTCTCCTGCCTCAGCCTCCCGAGTAGCTGGAATTACAGGTGCCTGCCACCACACCTGGCTCATTTTTGTATTTTTAGTAGAGACGGGGTTTCACCATGTTGGCCAGGCTGGTCTTGAACTCCTGACCTCAGGTGATCCGCCCGCCTTGGCCTCCCAAAGTGTGGGATTACAGGCGTGAGCCACCGTGCCCAGTCAATTTTCTTTCTTTAATATAATATTTATACGATACATGTTAACATCCTAAACAGTAAAATATATATGCCTTTATGTAACCTCTTCTTGGTCATGATATATATCTTTAATGTGCAGCAGTAATCAGTTATTTTTATGTAATATATTTGTGCCTATTTTCACATCAGAGATTGCTTAATAGGGTGTGTGTGTGCGTGTGCGTACTCACCTGCGCATACATGTATATACATCTGTCTAGTATTTTTTTAATTTATTTTTTTATTGGAAATAAAAAGAAATTTCACGGAAAGGCCAGTTTTCATTTCTCCAAAAACTGCATGAAGATAAAGCAAAGCTCTAGTTGATGTGGGTTGTCTAGTATTCTTATTAAGAATATTCTACTCTGTAGAACAAAGTTTAAAAATTCTATGCTTTTCTATAAAGTTAAACATGATATTTCTTCCTTGATGATTTGAAAAACTTACTTGTAAAGTCACTGAAGGAGAGTGTCTTTTGGTAGAGAAAAGTCTTTTATTTTGCACTTTTTCTGTAGTTACTGAATTCTTCAAGTTTCCTACTCCTTCCTGAATTTTTAAATCATTTTTACTTCCCTCGAGAAGTACGAATTTCACTTATTTTTCCAAAACTTTCTTTTTAAAGTTTCATATAATATTCTCTTAATTTTTAAAAGTTTAACTGTATTTGTAGCTTCATGCCTTTTCACATTATTAATATTGCTTATCTAAATCTTTTCCTTTTTTTCTCTTATTGCATAGTCCAAAGTTTGTTTATTTGAACTGGTTGTTTCCCAAAAAAAACCAGCTTTTATTTCAAAAGTCCAAAAAGTGTGAAAATAAAGGAGAAATCATGTATTTATTTTCTTTTAGATTAAAATGTTGATACATTGCTTAAAATTTAGAGTTGCTTCACCTAAAAAGAACTGCCTAAAGGCCAAAGAAAATCATATCAGACACAGTCGTTGACATTTATGCTACCTGAATAAGTTTATCCTATGGGCCTAAATGGGCATTCCATATGTTCAGGTTTGTGGATTGTTTTATTCTATTCTTCCAAGTGCTTATTTATTTTTGGTCTTCTTTATCTGTCAGTTTCTGGGAGAGATATATTTTAAAGTTTTCCACCATTATTATAATTTCTTCAAATTCTCTTTGTCTTCTCAACATTTCTTTATTTCATATAGTTTATCGTTATATTGTTGAGATGATACTGCTCTTTGATTACATCTTTTTAATGGATAGTATCTTTATCAACCTAAATTTTTTTCTGTTTTGAGGATACTTTTTGCATTGGGAGCAACATGTTAAAATGTAACCCTAACACTTGCCAGTGGTTTAGTCAGGGTAGGCACTAAAAGCCCACTGATATTTGAATGACAGACTTCCCAAAACCTTATATATTAATAACTTCAGATTTGACTGTATTCGGAGGAGGGACTGTGCCTTATGAGCACAGTTCTTCCAAAAAGGCAAACCACAAGTTCACTTTTTTTTCTTTTTCTTTTCTTTCTTTCTGTTTTTTTGTTTGTTTGTTTGTTTGTTTTTTGACAGGGTCTCACTGGAGTACAGTGGCATGATCAGTACTCACTGCAACTTCGACCTCCTGGGCTCAAGGATCCTCCCACTTCAGCCTCCTGAGCAGCTGGGACCATAGGCGTGTGCCACCACACCCAGCTAATTTTTTATTTTTATTTTTGTAGAGACAGGGTCTCACTATGTTGCCCAGGCTGGTCTCAAACTCCTGACTTCAAAGTGATCCTCCCACCTTGGCCTCCCAAAATGCTGGAATTACAGGCATGAGCCATGGCGTTCATTCACCCCCTGATGTTCACTTTTTTGCATTACATATCTAGTTCAGTTTATCATTACTTCACACATTCTCAACCCATTTAACAGTTCAGCTGCTGTTTACGTGAGTTGGACTTCAAGTGACAGACAGATTGAAGCTGCTATAATATTATCCAATTCAATCTTTTTCATTCTTGCAGAGTTTGCTATTATTTACCTTCTATTTGTATATGTTTGAACCCAAAATGCCAAAATCCAAGTGTAAATTTTGTGATGCATTTTCTGAGCAGTAGACTTGTATTAAACAAAGAAAAATTCATTTTGAAGTTCTCAGTATGCAAATAGTCATTCAACATAAGAAAATGGTGAAAGTCAGATAAAAGTTGGTATGTTAACAGCTCAGCATAAGAGATATATTATTTCCTCAACTAGTATCAAAGAAAGTCATAGAATAACAATTTTTGACTAAGAGAAATTCAGATGAATAAGATAAAATAATTGAAGTAAAAGTCATAATTACCTTGCATACCATATATTAAATTTCTCAGCTCAGATGTTCTAGTTGAAGTACCCCATTGCATAAAAGAACTTGTTGAGGTAGGGCACAGTGGATCACTCCTGTAATCCCAGCACTTTGGGCGGCCAAGGCAGGTAGATCATCTGAAGTCAAGAGTTCGAGACCAGCCTGACCAAAATGGAGAAACCCCGTCTCTACTAAAATTACATAATTAGCCAGGCATGGTGGCACATGCCTGTAATCCCAGCTACTTGGGATGCTGAGGCAGGAGAATTGCTTGAACCTGGGAGGCAGAGATTGTGGTGAGCCGAGATCATGCCATTGCACTCCAGCCTGGGCAACAAGAGCAAAACTCCATCTCAAAATAATAATAATAATAATAAATTGTTGAAAGTGTTTTTTACACCAAGCGTGGTGGCTCACACCTGTAATCCCAGCACTTTGAGGGGCCGAGATGGGCAGATCATAAGGTCAGGAGACCATGCTGGCTAGCCTGGTGAAACCCCGTCTCTACTAAAAATACAAAAAAATAGCCGGGCGTGGTGGTGGCTACTTGTGTTCCCAGCTGCTCGGGAGGCTGAGGCAGGAGAATGG
>NW_012103998.1:216930-236488 GCF_000951045.1 Mandrillus leucophaeus
AGGCTGAGGCAGGAGAATCACTTGAACCCGGGAGGTGGAGGTTGCAGTGAGCCGAGATCGTGCCACTGCACTCCAGCCTGGGCAACAGAGTGAGATTCTGTCTCAAAAAAAAGAAAGTTCAATGGACAAACAAATGAAATAAATTGGTGTGACTACTAAATTGGTGGAGGCTCTGTTATGTAAGTGGAACATACGCTGTAACTGCAAGAAATTAAGAAATTTTATAAACAAATTCTGCATAACAAAGAATTATTAAGGAGAGACAAGGGAAACATAATTAAAGGAGGAAGTATGTAATTTAGATACTTACAATTTATTTCAGATAAATGAGAAATAAAGCCAGGCATGGTAGCTCATACCTGTAGTCCTAGAACTTTGGGAGGCCAAGGCAAGAGGATCGTTTGGGCCCAGGAGTTCAAGACCAGCCTGGGCAACACAGTGAGATCTCATCTCTATGTAAAAAAAAAAAAAAGATGCCACTCAGGAGGCTGAGGTGGGAGGATTATTGAACTCAGGAGGTCGAGGCTACGGTGAGCTGTGATGGTGAGCTGGAGCCACTCTGCTCCAGACTGAGTAATAGAGCAAGACCGTGTGTCAAAAAGAAAGAAAGAAAGAAAGAAAGAAATAACAAGTAATTTTTAGCATAAGTATGTCCCATTCAATGTTTTTTAGTCTGATGTCCATATGCACAGGCAATTAGAAATAATTACAATTTAACTGGATGTCTTATATTTGTATTAGCTTGATCAGGCAACCCTAAGGGAAGGGCAATTATTTTTTTAATTTCCCAGAACTTAGATTGCTTCTTTTAAAAATAGCAGCCTCTTTTTTTTTATGGTTGTAATAAATCCGTATGAATCGCTCTGTTTTCTGCATTAATTTTGTTGCCTCACAGGAGATTTATTTTCTTTCTATGGTGTGGTATCCTGCTTTCACGCTGTTGGTTTTCCTTAAATGTTTGTGACTTCTTGGTTATGTATTCACACTTATAATTTTAGGTTTAGATTGACCTATTTAGGTAGCTGGAGCATTTCAGCTCATGACATTCCTTGTTTTCTTGGCAATTAATGCAATTCCTGGAGAGGGGAGATAGACTATGTGGCCAGGCAGGCTTTTCTTTAGGGGGCGTAGGTAGCTTGCTGTCCAAATGCAGGTGCTCCCCATTCCCTAAGACCAGGAAAAAGATGTCCTGATTTGCCTGCCACAGTCACAGGTTATACCTCTTTTTCTGGCATAATTATTAATAGTGCTTTCTTTCACTCAAAGTGTCCCAGTTTAGACAATAGATTACATTTTCATCTTTCATACAACAGATGGAAGTTAGCTGGGATATTGTCCCATTTCTCTCTCTGGCCCCAGCACCTGCCTTGGGAGTATTTGGCAGCAAATATCCCAGTTAATTTAGACAGCAGAACTCATAGCTTTAATCTGGGGGCAAATGTTACAGCAAGCACTCGGAGAATAAAAGACTGATACAGTTACCCCACAGCTCTGTAATTAATTATCCTATTGGCTGCCTGCCTTTGCCCTTATTACTTAGGATCTTAGGTTTCCTTATCAGGGGTCATCAGAACTATTGTCTTTCACCTAAATAGGATTGCAGATTTTTGTATCCCCGATGCGTGTTATCATCCATGTCTACCCCATCGGCTTTCCTATTCCACATTAAATTTATCATAGCACTTATAATATTATCTATAGTAACAATAATTATAGGTAAGATGTGAAAACATTTTGGGTCAGGCATGTTCAAAGCTCTTGACTTGTATTAATCCTCACAGGAACAACACTATGAGGGGGTTGTATTATCTCTACTTTCCAAATATGAAAATGGAGGCATAGATCAGGTAAGTAATTTACTCAAGGGCCAGAAGACACAAAGAGAGTAAGCAACTTACCAAGAACCCAGCTCTCACGTTCATATTCTCAATGGCCACCTGAATCCCTCAAGTGTAATGACGACCCTCTTCCAGGCTGATATAGTTTGGATATTTGTCCCCTCCAAATCTCATGCTGAAATGTGATTCCTAGTTTTGGAAATGGAGCCTGATGGGAAGCCTTCCGTTCATGGGGTATAGCCTTTATGAATGGCTTGGTGTCCTCCCCATGGTAATGAGTGACATATCACTCTGTTAGTTCAAGCGACAGCTGATTGTTTAAAAGACTTTGCTCCCTCTCTCACTGTGTGACATGCTGGCGCCCCCTTCACCTTCTACCATGAGTGAAAGCTTCCTGAGGTCCTGACTAGAAGCAGATGCTGATACCATGCTTCTTGTACAATCTGCAGAATGATGAGCCAAAATAAACCTCTTTTCTTTATAAATTACCCAGCGTTGGCTGGGCACAGTGGCTCACGCATGTAATCCCAGCACTTTGGGAGGCTGAGGGAGGTGGATCACCTGAGGTCAGGAGTTCGAGACCAGCCTGGCCAACGTGGTGAAACCCCGTCTCTACTAAAAAATACAAGAATCAGCCAGGTGTGGTGGCCAGTGCCTGTAATCCCACCTACTTGGGAGACTGAGGCAGAAGGCAGAGGTTGCAGTAAGCAGAGATTGAGTCACTGCACTCCAGCCGGAGGGACAAAGCAAGACTCCGTCTCTAAATAAATAAATAACCCAGCCTCGAATATTCTTTTATAGCAACACAAAATGGACTCACACAAAGAGGTATGACTGCTTGGGGTTTAGCACTTCTATATTAATGTGGTTATTTCTGCAGGGTTTTGGAAAGGAAGGAAAAGTTAACACAGGAGCTCAGTTAACTATCATAAACCAGAAGCTTCTCAAACTTTTTTTTCAAACTCAGGTGTTGTGCCTTGTTGAATTAAAGAAGGTTCTGGTCCAAATGATTTGTTGTCATGCAATCAGCTTCAACCTGTTAGTCAACTATTTCTCATATGCACAAACATTCACACACTACCTCCCACTGTCTTATCAATCTGGAAAGCTAGATGAAGATCTGTCATAAAAGCAGGAAAGGTGCCGTGGAGATTTCTACATGACCCTGGACACTCAGCTGCAGGTACATTATGGGCCACTCCAGGGTCATAATAGAGCATCCTTTTATAGTTAATAATCCAAAAATCATATTATTTTAAATCAGAAAGGGGCAGTAACAACCAAGACCAATCTCATCATTTTGCAAATAAGAAATTCCAAAGAGATCGAGTGACTTCCCCATCATCGTATTAGCTATTTACTGTAATTAGTGATAAGGCCAGAATTACCACCCAGTGACCTAACTAACCCAGAGTTCCACTTCATTCTGTCTCATTGCCTCTCTACTTGGTTGCTTTGGGAACAAAATGAACTATCATCAGAATCATATTATTGCGTGTCTAGAAAGGGTTGTTTTATGTAGGTTTGATCTAAATATTCTGGACCCAAATATTATGGACCCAACAAAATATTCTTTTGTAAAAACTACTATCTCAAATTTAAAGGAAGCCTTTAAAAATTGGTTGCCATATCTGTTGAGGCTCTCTACATTATTTTTCAGAGTTTTCTCTGATATGTATGCTGGTACAATAAACCATGATTATTTTCACCCCCAGCATAACACTGACTTTTATTTATTCAAATATATTAACATTTTCATCTCAACTGACTCACTTACCAGGAGCAACAGGTTTTTAGGCCACTGCCTGGAATAATCCATATCACTCCTCTGCTGTGTAAAATAAAGAATATTTCTCCACTATAAGACTCATGAACTTTGAAAAGTTAATGCTTTTTAGCTGGGTGCGGTGGCTCACGCCTGTAATCCCAACATTTTGGGAGGCCAAAGTGAGCGGATCACCTGAGATCAGGAGTTTGAGACTAGCCTGGCCAACATGGCAAAAACCCGTCTCTACTAAAAATACAAAAAAACTAGCCAGGCGTGGTGGTGCGAGCCTGTAGTCCCAGCTACTCGGGAGGCTGAGGCAGCAGAATCACTTGTACCCAGGAGGCAGCAGTTGCAGTGAGCCGAGATCACGCCACTGCACTCCATCCTGGGCAATAGAGGGAGACTTCGTCTCAAAAAAATAGAAATAAAAATACAAAAAAATACAAAAAACTAGCCGGGCATGGTTGTACACACACCTGTAGTCCCAGCTGCTTGACAGGCTAAGGCACAAGAATCGCTTGAACCCAGGAAGCGGAGGCCAACATCATGCCAGTGCACTCCAGCGTGGGCGACAGAGTGAGACTCTGTCTCCAAAAAAAGAAACAAAAAAAAAACTGAATGTTTTTCTTTCTATTTTTCTTGTTTTTCTTTGTTTTATTATTATTATTATTTTTGATAGTCATAGGCTTTCTGTGTTATGGATGCATTCTAAAAATTGCAACGTTTGAAAGGTTTAAAAAATGGGGTGTGAAGGGAGGCTGGGCATGGTGGCTCACGCCTGTAATCCCAGCACTTTGGGAGGCTCAGGCGGGCAGATCACCTGAGGTCATGAGTTCCAGACCAGCCTGGGCAACATGGTGAAACCCCGTTTCTACTAAAAATACAAAAATTAGCCAGGCGTGGTGGTGGGCGCCTGTAATCCCAGCTACTTGGGAGGCCGAGCCAGGAGAATCACTTGAACCCTGGAGGTTGAGGTTGCAGTGAGCTGAGACTGTGCCACTGCACTCCAGCCTGGGCAACAAGAGTGAAACGCCATCTAAAAACAAACAAACAAACAAACCAAAAAAACAGGGGGGAGGGGGCAGGTATGAAGAAAAGGGGAGAGGAATAAGAGGTATTTCACAATTTGTTAATAGATGAATATTTCACATTTCACATTCTGAAAAAATAAAAATAGCTTTCTTGTCCAGGACCAAAAGGAGATGTAGGGAGAAAAAGGAAAAATAAAAATAAGCTGATTAGTTTTTATCACTTGTTATAAGGAAGAAATAGCTAATGACACTAAATACTCTCTATTTAGAAGCATGTTAGAAATTAAATTCTAGGCCGGTGCGGTAGCTCATGCCTGTAATCCCAGTGCGGTAGCTCATGCCTGTAATCCCAGCACTTTGGGAGGTCAAGGCGGGCAGATCACGAGGTCAAGAGATTGAGACCATCCTGGCCAGTATGGTGAAACCCCGTCTCTACCAAAAATACAAAAATTAGCTGGGCGTGGTAGCACGCGACTGTAGTCCCAGCTACTCGGAAGGCTGAGGCAGGAGAATCACTTGCACTCGGGAGGCGGAGGTTGCAGTGAGCCAAGATTGCGCCACTGCACTCCAGCCTGGCAACAGAGCGAGACTCTATCTCAAAAAAAAAAAAAAAAAAGAAATTAAATTCTAAAAAGCCCATTGCTCATAGCTCTAAGTTCAAGATTAAAGCAATAGTTCTTGTTAATTAATGCCTGTCCCTCTATCTTCTCTCCTTAATTGTCTCCAGCTAAGAAAGTATCACAGCTGGAAAATCCACCACTACCATTTCCAGCTCAAATAGGCTTCCAGGACACCCAGGTTGTCCTTAATTCCCTCTGCAGATGTACCGCCTTGTAATCAGCAAAAGCCCTCATTCCACCCCATTCCCAATTACCTGGCCGGTCATTTGCCTGTTGCTGCTGAAGTCTCTAGTTCCTCCTCCTCAAGGGCATCAGAGTAACATTCAACCTAACATCCAGCCTGTACTCCTGCTCATCTTAACTAAAACAACACCTTTCCCTGTTTTATTTTCTTGGTAGCTGTATTTTCTCTGTATATGTATTTAAAAGCTATCTTGTTTGTTTACACATTTGCTGTCTGTCAGTTCTTGTTACAGAGAATGGTGTTCATCTCTTCTACTCAACATGTAACTGCAGTTTCTAGAACAATGCCTGACACTTAGGAGGTGCTTGAAAATATTTGTCGAATAAGTAATTCTACTTAACTCCCTTGAAGCTTCAAAGCATCTTGGAGCCAGATGTGGTGGCTCAGACCTCTAATCCCAACACTTTGGGAGGGCAAGGAGAGAGGATGACTTCACCCCAGGAGTTTGAGATCAGCCTGGGCAACAAAGTGAGACTCCATTTCTACAAAAAAATGAAATAATTAGCCAGGCATGGTGGCATGCACCTGTAGTCCTTGCTAGTCTGGAGGCTGAAGTGGGAGAATTCCTTGAACCCAGGAGTTTGAGGCTGCAGTAAGCTCTGATCGCACCACTGCACTCCAGTAGAGAGCTAGGTCTTGTGTCGTAAAAAATAAATAAATGAATGAAAAGTGTCTTGGGCTCAAGGAGCTTCTTTATTGTTCCATATCAGCTAGCAACTCTCACACTCTGTCCATCTCATCATCACCTGGAAATGCCTCACCTCTGACATTGTAAACCCCATAGACATTTGCTCCAGTTATTAATTCCTTTTTCTCTCTTTCTGTGGTATATTCTCTACTACCTTATTCCCAACAGCCCAGGATTCTAATCGTAACACAAACGCTCCGCCGATTTCATCTAATGGTTTACCTCTCACTTCCCTCTATGGCTGAGGTTAGTAAAAGAGTAGTTGATACCCCACTAGTTTCATTTCCCCTTCTCCCACTCTCTTTCAACCCAGGCACTCTGGCATCAGTTTCCACCACTCTACTAAAACTGCCTTTGCCAACGTCACCACCCCACAATCCCATCACATTGTAAAAAAAAAATTTTAACTTACTTAAAAAAAAGTACTCTAATACCAAGTGTTAGAAATATATGGGAAAACAGGAACTTTTATACAGCTGGAGTGAAAATTGGTATACCAGTGTGGGCAACAAAGTGAGACCTCATCTCTACAATAAAATTTGAAAAAAACATTCAGACATGGTAGTGCATGCCTGTGGTCCCAGCTGCACAAGAAGTTGAGGCAGGAGGATTACTTGAGACTAGGAAGTCAAGGCTGCAGTTAGCCATAATCACACTCACTGCACTCCAGCCTGGGTGACAGAGGGAGACCCTGTCTCAAAAAAAAAAAAAAAAAAAGGACAACCATTTTGGAGAGCAGTTGACAATATCTACAATATCTGGCATAGTTAAAAATATGAATTCCAAAAACATATTCTGCTAGAGAAACAGTCCTATGTCAACACATGAAGACATATGTATGAATGTTTGTCACAGCATTGCTTATAATAGCAGAAATTTGGATGGGCACAGTGGCTCACACCTGTAATTCCAGCACTTTGGGAGGCTGAGGAGGACGGATCATGAGGTCAGAAGTTTGAGACCAGCCTGACCAACATGGTGAAACCCCATCCCTACTGAAAATACAAAAATTAGGCGGGTGTGGTGTCAGGCGCCTGTAATCCCAGTTACTCAGGAGGCTGAGGCAGGAGAATGGCATGAACTCAGGAGGCGGAGGTTGCAGTGAGCTGAGATCATGCCATTGCACTCCAGCATGACGCCATCTCGAGAAAAAAAAAAAAAAAAAGCAGAAATTTGGAAATTACCTATATGTCCATCCACTGTGGTGGAGATTTGTTTCTGAAAATTCCCCTTCCCCTTCTTCATCAGTAATAGAACAATCAAATTTAGGCATGTGGTCACTTAGAATAAAAATTCCTCTTCCCACTCTCCTTTATAGCTGATAATGTGATTAAGTTTTCACCAATGGGTGTAAGCAAAATGGGGGAATGAGGCGTCTTCCCTTTCTCCCTTGTGTTGTAGTAATGCAGATGTGTTCACTAGAGGTGGAATGGCCACCTTGAACTTTGAGGTGACTTTGTACATAAAGGCCTATGCACAGTGGAGTAACATGATGGAGGAAGCTAGGTTCCCTAAACCTAGGACACTCCATACCATCCCTGGAAAACCATCTTTAGGCCAGGCATGGTGGCTCACGCCTGTAATCCCACCGCTTTGGGAGGCTGAGGTGGACAGATCACTTGAGGCCAGAAGTTCGAGACCAGCCTGGCCAACATGGAGAAACCCTGTCTCCACTAAAAATACAAAAATTAGCTGGGCGTGGTGGCAAGTGCCTGTAATCCCAGCTACTTGGGAGGCTGAGGCAGGAGGGCAGGAGAATCACTTGAACCTGGGAGGCAGAGGTTGTGGTGAGTGGAGATCTGAGATCGCGCCACTGCACTCCAGCCTGGGCGACAGAGCGAGACTCCATCTCAAAAACCCAAAAAACAAAAAACAAAAAACAATAAACAAAGAAAAGAAAAGAAATCCATCTTAGGCATGCACACGAGAGAGAAACTTTTCGTATCTTGTTCAACACTCTGTTATTTTGTGGTTTTTTTTCAGTCATCTTTAGCCAAACTTAATCTTAACATTGAAATCAATGTGTTCATAAAATGGACCCAGAAAAGCAATAAATAGACAAACACACAAGAAAGATCTATCAACATGGACCAACCTCAAAACATAATGTTGCAGAATAATGAATAGAAAATTATGCCATTTAAAATTTAAAATACAAGATAGCCTATTATTGTTTATGGATCTATACATATGCATAAAAATATTAAAACATATTAATATAATTCAGAACAACTTCAAGATAATGGTATCTTTAGAGCAAGAACTTTTCTGATTCTATATTGATTAACCAGCTTATCTTATCAGCCAGGATGGTCAAAGCTAAACTAGTTCATCAAGAGCTTCTAAGGATGACCTATCCATCTCTCTAACCCCTCTTATAAACCATTGCCAATGAAATAAAGCCTTGTTCTTCAGTATCTGAGTCACTCCTGGATGACAAAAGGTGAGACAAGCTTTTTCTGGGACATGACTGTGAAAATCAAGCTAAGGAGAATATCCTACACTTCAACAAGAGAAGAAGGCAGGAGAAGTAACCTTGGCTAAGTGGCCACTATAACTGAAATTTATTTATAGTCACCCATTCATCAACTCCTTCCTGAGTATATTCTGAGTTAAGGTTTGAAATATTGACCCTATAAATTAATGTCTATAAAAGAAGAGCTAGTTATTTTTTTTTAACTTTTAATTCAGAGGTACACGTGAAGGTTTGTTACACAGGTAAACTCATGTCACAAGTGTTTGTTGTACAGAATATTTCATCACCCTGGTATTAAGCCTAGTACCCAATAGTTATTTTTTCTGTTTCTCCACCTCCTCCCACCTTCCACCCTCAAGGAGACCCCAGTGTCTGTTGTTCCCCTCTTTGTGTTCATGAGTTCTCATCATTTAGCTCCCACTTATAAGTGAGAACATGCAGTATTTGGTTTTCTGTTCCTACAGTAGTTTGCTAAGGATAATGGCCTCCAGCTCCATCCATGTTCCAGGTTCAACTCCTTTCTACCTGTGTGACCACTAGCTAAACTTCAGTTTTAAAATTTGTAATATACTATTGTTGTAAAAATCGTTTTAACTAAGTGTATATATATCTGGCATATTAAGTAGGAACTCAACAAATGGGGTCATTATTTTCACTGTTATTAGAAACTGGAAAATGCCTAACTGGTTGATTTTCTCCTTCATCTCAAGCTCAGACTTCCTCCACATATAAAAAACAAATGTAGCTCCTGTACTACATTACTTATTATATATGGAGGAAATATGATGGTTTTGATTGAACCCATCATCCAAATAGTGAACATAGTACCCATTAGGTGGCTTTTTAACCATTTCTCCCTCCTTCCTCCTTTTGGAGTCCCCAGTGTCTATTGTTGTTCATCATTTTTTTCTCTCTCTCTTTGAGATGGAATTTCACTCTTGTTGCCCAGGCTGGAGTGTAATGGTGCAATCTCTGCTCACTGCAACCTTCACCTTCCAGGTTCAAGCGATTCTCCTGCCTTAACCTCCCTAGTAGCTGGGATTAGAGGCATGTGCCACCACACCCAGCTAATTTTTGTATTTTTAGTAGAGACAGGGTTTCACCATGTTGGCCAGGCTGGTCTCAAACTCTTGACCTCAGGTGATCCACCCACCTCGGCCTCCCAAAGTGCTGAGATTACAGGCATGAGCCACTGCACCCGGCCTTGTTCCTATCTTTACGTTCACATGTACCCAATACTTAGCTTCCACTTATAAGTGAGAACATGTGGTATTTGGTTTTCTGTTTCTGCATTAACTAACTTAGGACAATGGCCTACAGCTGTATCCACATTGCTGCAAAGGACATGATTTCATTCTTTTTTATGGTTACATAGTATTCCACGGTATGTACGTACTACATATGCTTTATCCAATTCACCCCTGATGGGCACCTAGGAGATTCCGTGTCTTTGGTATTGTGAATAGTGATATGATAACCATGCAAGTGCAGGTATCTTTTGGGTAGAACAATTTATTTTCCTTTGGGTAGATACCCAGTAACAGTATTGCTGGGTCAAATGGTAGTTCTATTTTTAGTTCTTTGAGAACTCTCCAAACTGCTTTCCACGGTGGCTGAACAAATTTACAATCCCACCAACAGTGTATATAAGTATTCCCTTTTCTCTGTAACCTCACCAACATTTGTCATTTTTTTAACTTGTAGTAATAGCTGTTCTGACAAGTATGAGATGGTATCTCATTGTGATTTTTATTTACGTTTCTCTGATGATTAGTAATGTTGAGCATTTTTCATGTGTTTTTTGGCTGCTTTTATGTCTTCTTTTGAGAAGTGCCTATTCATGTCCTTTGCCTACTTCCTAATGGGGTTTTTTTTTCTTGTTTAAGCTCCTTATGATTCTGAGTATTAGACCTTTGTCAGATGCGTAGTTTACAAATATTTTCTCTCACTCTGTAGGTTGTCTGTTTACTCTATTGATAGTTTCTTTTTCTGTGCAAGAAGCTCTTTAGTTTAATTAGTTCCTGCTTGTCAGTTTTTGTTTTTCTTGTGTTTGCTTTTGAGGACTTAGTCATAATTTTTTGTGTAAGCCAATGTCCAGAAGAGTATTTCCTAGGTTTTCTTCTAGGATTTCAATAGTTTGAGGTCTTACATGTAAGTCTGTAATTCATCCTGAGTTAATTTTTGTATATGGTGTAAGGTAGGGGTCAAGTTTCATTCTTCTGCATATGGTTACCCAGTTTCCCCAGCACCATTATTGAATAGAGAGTCCTTACCCCATTGCTTATTCTTGTTGACTTTGTCAAATATTAGTTGGTTGTAGGTAATGCATCTTTATTTCTGGGTTCTCTACTCTGTTCTCTTAATTTATGTGTCTATTTGCATAACAGTGCCATGATGTTTTGGTTACTTTAGCCTTGTAGTATAGTTTGAAATCAGATAATGTGATACCTCTGCCTTTGTGCTTTTTGCTTAGGGTTGCTTTGGCTATTCAGGCTCTTTTTTGGTTCCACACGAATCTTAGAAGCATTTTTTTTTTCTAATTTTGTGAAGAATTGCATTGACGGTTTGATAGAAATAGCACTGAATCTGTAAATTGCTTTAGGCAGTATGGCCATTTTAGGGATATTGATTCTTCCAACCCACGAGCATGGAATGTTTTTCCATTTATTTGTGTCATCTCTGATTTCTTTCAGCAGTGTTTTGTAGTTCTCCTTGTAGAGATCTTTCACCTCCTTGGTTAGATATATTCCTGAGAGAGAGAGAGAGAGAGAGAGAGAGAGAGAGAGAGTGTGTGTATTGTAAATGAGATTATGTTCTTGGTTTGGTTCTCAGCTTAAACATTATTGGTGTATAGAAATGCTACTGATTTTTTCACATTGATTTTGTATCCTGAAACTTTACTGAGGTTGTTTATCAAGTCTAGAAATTTTTTGGTGAAATGTTTAGGGGTTTCCAGGTAGAGAATCATATCATCAGTGAAGAGAGATGGTTTAACTTCTTCTTTTCCTATTTGGATGACTTTTATTTCCTTCTCCTGCCTGGTTGCCCTAGTCAGGACTTTCAGTACTATGTTGCATAGGAGTGGTAAAAGTGGACATCTTTGTCTTTTTCCAGTTCTTGGGGGAATAGTTTCCAACTTTTGCTCATTCAGTATGATATTGGCTGTGACTTTGTCATTGATGGCTCTTATTATCTTGAGGTATATTCCTTTGATTCCTAGTTTGTTAAGGGTTTCTATCACTAAGAGATGTTGGATTTTATTGGCTACTTTCTCTGTATCTATTGAGATGATTGATAGTTTTTGTTTTTAATTCTGTTTATGTGTTGAATCATGTTTATTGATTTGTGTATGTTGAACCATCCTTGCATCTCAGGAATAAAGCCCACTTGATCATGGTGGATTATCTTTTTTGATGTGCTGCTGGATTTAGTTTGCTAGTATTTTGTTGAGAATTTTTGTGTCTATGTTCATGAGGGATATTGGCCTGTAGTTCTGTTTTGCTTTGTTTTGCTTTTGTGTGTGTGTGGTTTCTTTGCCAGATTTTGGTATCAGAATGAGTTTTGCAGAATGAATTAGGGAGAAATCCTTCCTCTTCTGTCTTTTGGAATAGTTTCAGTAAGATTAGTACCAGCTCTTCTTTGTACATCTGGTAGAATTCAGCTGTGACTCCATCTGGTTCAGGACTTTTTTGGTTGGATTCTATTTCATAACTTGTTATTGATCTGTCCAGGTTTTCACTTTCTTTTTGACTCAATCTTAGGAGATTACATGTTTCCAGGAATTTATCCATTTCCTCTAGAATTTTCTAGTTTGTGCACATAGAGATGTTTGTAGTAGGTTCTGAGAATCTTTTGTATATCTATGGGATCAGTTGCAATGTCACTTTTGTCATTTCTGATTGTGCTTATTTAAATCTTCTCTCTCTCTCTCTTTTTTTTTTTTTTTTTTTTTTTTTTTGTTAATCCAGCTAGCAGTCTATCATCTTGTGGTGGTGGTGGTGGTGGTGGTGGTGGTGGTGTTTTTGAGACGGAGTCTCACTGTCACCCAGGCTGGAGTGCAGTGGCATGATCTTGGCTCATTGCAACCTCTGCCTCCTGGGTTCAAGCAATTCTCCCTGCCTCAGCCTCCCGAGTAGCTGGGATTACAGGCGCCCACTACCACACACAGGTAATTTTTTGTATTTTTTAGTAGAGACGGGGTTTCATCATGTTGACCAGGCAGATCTTGAATTCCTGACCTTAGGTGATCGTCCGCCTCGGCCTCCCAAAGTGCTGGGATTACAGGCGTGAGCCACCATGCTCAGCTTCAATCTTGTTTATCCTTTCAAATAACCAACTTTTTGTTTCATTGATCCATTGTATGGTTTTCTTGGTCCAGTTTTGTTTAGTTCTGCTCTAATTATAGTAGTTTTCCCCCCCCTCCTTTTGCTAGCTTTAGGTTTAGTTTGTTCTTGTTTTTCTAGTTCTATTAGGTTGTTAATTTGAGATCTATCTTCTAGATATCAAAGCCGATATTCTTTAATATTGTACTATACCATTTATCACCATTAACGATATTAACTTTCATGGACCAGTCCCATGTATAGGTAAATGAAATGGTTGACTACATTGTGCAATTAAAAGCTACTAAAGGCTGGCACAGTGGCTCATGCCTGTAATCTCAGCACTTTGGGGGGCCGAGGCAGGTGGATCACCTGAGGTCAGGAGTTTGAAACCAGCCTGGCCAACATGGCGAAACCCTGTCTCTACTAAAAATACAAAAAATTAGCCGGGTGTGGTGGTAGGCACCTGTAATCCCAGCTACTTGGGAGGGTGAGGCAGGAGAATTGCCTGAACCTGGGTGACGGAGGTTGCAGTGAGCCAAGATCCGGACATTGCACTCCAACCTGGGTGACAGAGTGAGACTCTGTCTCAAAAAAAAAAAAAAGAAAAAAAGACAGAAAAACAAAAAGTTACTGAAGGATTTACCTGTCCCCAAACACTGTCTCCACATTCTGCAATCGTAATAATATTTATGTTACTTTTTGAGTTATTTTTTTTTCCATAATATTAGTAACGTTTGCCCCCATGGGAGATAATACATTAATCCATAGATTAACAAATTAAACTGCAATTTAATAACTATCTATTAAAACTAGATTTCCAACAGAAGTAGAATTTAAAAACAAAAACAAAACAAAACAAAAACTAGATTCTCTGCAGAAAAATAGGATTAAAAAGAACAAAAACGGCCGTGCACGGTGACTCATGCCGGTAATCCCAGCACTTTGGGAGGCCAAGGTGAGCAAATCACCTGAGATCAGGAGTTTGAGACCAGCCTGACCAATATGGTGAAACCCCATCTCTACTAAAAATATATAAATTAGCCACGCACAGTGGTGGTTGCCTGTAGTCCCAGCTACTCAGGAGGCTGAGGCTGGAGAATAGCTTGAATCTGGGAGGCAGATGTTGCGGTGAGCCAAGATTGTGCCACTGTACTCCAGCCTGGGCAACAGAGCAAGACTCCGTCTCAAAACAAAACAAAACAAAACAAAAAACTTCCCTTGCTCGCCCAGTAACTGGATATTCAAGCTAGGAGTTGAGTCTGAGTATTTAATCGTTGTATTGTACTTTTCTCTCCTATTTCTCACTCTCCTTTCAGCCACTCCTCATATGACATGCGATTATCCATCCTCTTCCTCTGACTCACAGTCCAGGTGGTCACTGCTGCTTTTAAACAGAATCACTGTAGTAAATTGAGTTCATTGGGAAGCAGGCACTGAGACAGAGTTTTTAGCTTGCAGGATGTTTATTAAGGAGCACCCTTGGTGTCAACACATAAGGAACAGAGCAGGGGAGGTGGGGGCAAAGTAAACCCAAGACATTTTCATAGTATCTCCAGGCCTATTAAAGCATATTATAAAATATTCATAGCTCACTCTGAAAAGGTAAATATTTTGAATTGACTGGATATATAAGATCAGCTGAAATTTTGTCTACATTAAATTAATCTTGGCCAGGAGTGATGGTTCATGCCTGTAATCCCAGCACTTTGGGAGGCTGAGGTGGGCAGATCACTTGAGGTCAGGAGTGGCCAACGTGGAGAAACCCCGTCTCTACTAAAACTACAAAAATTAGCAGGGCTTGGTGGCAGGTGCGTGTAGTCCCAGCTACTCAGGAGGCTGAGAGGCAGGAGAATCGCTTGAACCCGGGGGACGGAGGCTGCAGTGAGCCAATATTGCACCATTGCACTGCAGCCTGGGCGACAGAGCGAGACTCCATCTCAAAAATAAAAATAATAATTACTCTTATGCCCTATTTTTGTCCTCAAATTGTATCAAGGCAAATTCACCCAGAACCCGCTATTAAAATGGGATATAATGGTGTTCAGAAGTGATGATCATGGAAACCGTTTTACTGATTCAGGCTAATTAAGTAAAAAAAAATAATAATAGGGGCTATTTTAACTTCCTCAAAGATATGATACATCTTTGAAAATAAAAGGTAAATTGTTCTTGTAAATGTTACAAAAAGGGCTACAGATCCCTTAATAAAGATTATTAGACCTTTATCCATGTACAAGTTCTTTTGTTTGTTTGTTTAATAATGCTACTGCTGGTTGATCAACCAAGCTGTTTTAGGAGCTCCACAGTATATTAGCAAGTCTGTAAAGTAATAGATAATTAGTCCTTAGCCAAAATAAAAAAAGGAGAATGTCACAGCCCCCGCAAATCTGTTACTTGTCAGATGTCTATTACAGTGGCTGCTCCAAATGCCATTAAAGTGAAACATTGAATTCTTGCCTATTTATTCTCACAGTCTGTTTGTCAACTCTTCATATTCTAAAGCTCCATACACTTGTTTTCTTGTTTATTATTACACTATTAATTTCAGCAATTACAATGTATGGCTTAGCTAGAGGAGTTTCTAGAGTATAAATATTAAAAATAGGCCGAGGCCGGGCACAGTGGCTCATACCTATAATCCTAGCACTTTGGGAGGCAGAGGTGGGCAGATCATTTGAGGCCAGGTGTTCAAGACTAGCCTGGTCAACATGGTGAAACCCCATCTCTACTAAAAACACAAAAATTAGCCTGGCATAGTTGCATGTGCTTGTAATCCCAGCTACTCAGGAGGCTGAGGCATGAGAATTGCTTGAACCTGGGAGGCGGCGGTTGCAGTGAGCTGAGATTGCGCCACTGCACTCCAGCCTGGGCAACAGAATGAGACTCTGTCTCAGAAAAATAATAAATAAAAATAAAAATCACATAAATGTATGAAAGGAAAATTGAAGGAATATTATTTTAATAACAGCTGTGAAGTACCGAAGATAGATAAATTTACTAGGGAAAATTAAAAGTAAGTAAACTAGAAAAAACAGGAAGTAGAGGTGATGAAGAAGAATCATCCATCTGCTAAATTAATAACTCTCAATGTGAATTTCAATACAGTATTGTTACTCCACATTATTAAGTTCACTGAGAAGGTATTTTAAGTGGCAACTCCCACTGTTAAGTTTAATTACTTTTACAAAGTAAGCCAGTCAGATTCCTCAGATGCCAGACTCTTAGTTATATTTTTCAGCAGACCATAGCATCTCTAATACCCAGCAAAATCCAGGTTACCACAGACATAACTACTTCTTTGAAGTAGTCCAACCCTGTCTCTTTCACTAAACTAACTCGATTCCCTTGTTAATTTTGTATAAATGTTCTCCATGGAAACAGCTCCTTGTTAGTCATACTGAGAAAGGAGCAAAATAACCTGGCTGCTTGGGTATACCAATTAGAATTATCAGTAGGTTTTTTGTTTTTTTGTTTTTGTTTTCGTTTTTTACTCTCTTGAACTAATGGATTTGCTAGACGTCAAAGGAGACTTAAATGCTTACCAAACACAATCTTCTATATAGATGGTTTTCCCATGAATGAACCCAAGACTTCCTATAAGAATTACAGAATATGCGTTGTTCACTTTGCCAAGTCTTTATCTTGCCTATGATGTAAAGCTGAGCTCTGAGAGGGAAATACTGAGAGAAGGGTCAGCCGGAGGCCCTGAACCAACTTCATAGCTGCAAGGGGAAACTGACTAATCTTAGAAATTTGTTTTTCCTTCCTTGTCCTAGGCTTAATCCAACTGGAGGAAATTGACTGGCATTTCATTATTTTCCTTTACAATAAGCTGGGAGCAAGCTGCAGAGGAAACTAGTTAGGTCAGAGCAGAAAGGAAGCTGCCTAGTACCTTCGTCAGTTTCCTGTTGCATCTGACTGATAGCAGAACCAAGAGGATGTGATGTTATGGTGTTGGGGTTTGATTCTGAGATGCTGCTGATAAAGGCTCCACCTTCCATTCAGTGGTTAGTGATTCATGGTTTTCTACTGACCTAATCTAGCTTCAGACTTCAGAGCTTTCCCTTTAAGAATCCCTTAACTACCCAGACTTTTAACTGCTTATGCTGCGTAAGATATAGAGAGCCTAGAATGAAAATCTATTCTTTATAAACAGCTCCCTGGTAATCTATCAAGCTCCAGAAATACACAAGATCTGTCTCCAGGGAAATTAGTTCCTTCACACTTTGGTCTGTTCACCAGACATTTCCATGGGAAAAATGTCTACTGATTTAGTCAAGTGGCAGGAGTGCGTTAAAGACATTTTGTTAGAATCTGTATCCCAAATATTCCTTTTTTCTCTTTCTTTTTAGAGACAGGGTTTGGCTCTGTCACCCAGGCTGGAGTACAGTGGTGCAATCTCTACTTGCTGCGGCTTCAGCTTCCTGAGCTCAGGCAGTCCACCCAACTCAGCCTCCCGAGTAGCGGGGACTAAGGGTGTGTACTACCACACCCGGCTAATTTTTTTTTTTTTTTTTTTGTATTTTTTGTAGAGACAGGGTTTCACCATGTTGCCCAGGCTGGTCTCAAACTCCTGGACTCAAGCAATCTGCCCACCTTGGACTCCCAAAGTGCTGGGATTACAGGCGTGAGTCACCATGCGATGTCTGGCCCCAAATATTCTTATTGAGTATGTGACCATTCTATTTAAAAATTTTAATGACTTCTCCTTGATTATAGTATAAAATTCTAGTTTCTTTACAAATAATTTGAAAGCCTTATACAATCTATTTCCTACCTACCTTTCTAGACTTATTTCAAATTATTCCACATATTCCACAATTTTTTTCCCCTTTTTTTTTTTTTTGAGACAGAGTTTTGCTCTTGTCACCCAGGTTGGAGTGCAGTGGTGCAATCTCAGCTCACTGCAACCTCCACCTCCTGGATTCAAGAGATTATCCTGCCTCAGCCTCCCAAGTAGCTGGAATTAACAGGCATGCCTCACCCACCATGCCTGGCTAATTTTTGTATTTTTAGTAGAGATGGGTTTTCCCCATGTTGGCCAGGCTGGTCTCAAACTCCTGAGCTCAGGTGATCCGCCTGCCTCGGCCTCCCAAGTGCTGGGATTACAGGTGTGAGCCACCGCACCCGGCCAGGTTTTTTTTTAAAAGAGTCTATGCATAGTGTTGCAAGTTTCTCGGAGCTTGGGCTTAGGCCAGGCTATCATCCTAAATGTCCTCACCATTTCTGTTTTTGTTTGTAATTCAAGTCCAGTTCAAGTTGCTTCTTCCTTAAGTCTTACACAACTACTTCAGATACAAAGAAACTGCACAATCCGTGTAGTATTTATTATCACTATTTCTCACTTGGCCATTAACCACTTCACGGAGGGAGCACATCTTGTGCTATTTTTTTCTTTTTTTTTTTTTGAGACAGAGTCTCACTCTGTCACCCAGGCTGGATTGCAGTGGCACCATCTCGGCTCACTGCAACCTCCACCTCCCGGGTTCAAGTGATTCTCCTGCCTCAGCCTCCCAAGTAGCTGGGATTATAGCTGCCTGCCACCATGCCCGGCTAATTTTTGTATTTTTAGTACAGACGGGATTTCACCATGTTGGCCAGGCTGGTCTCTAACTCCTGACCTCAGGTGATCCACCCACCTCGGCCTCCCAAAGTGCTGGGATTACAGGTATGAGCCACTGCGACCGGCCTCTTGTGCGGTTTTGTTATGCTGTCATGATTCTTAAATCTTGCATTCCTGTTTAAGTTTGTATTACTTTCTAATAATTTCAGGAGGAAGATTATATGTCTTACTTCTTTATATATGCCCGCACACCATATAAAGACTATATAATGTCTTCAATCATATTTTAGATTAATTTATTGAAAGCACAAGTATTAAACAGGAACAAACACAACCATGTATATATTTAAGTAGAATACAATGATCTTGCACTATGATAAAATAATTATTGGCTTGGGTGATTTAAATAGGATAAATTCTTACAGACGCTCAGATTTATAATTTTATCGGAAATGCCTTAACCATTTTAACCAACCAATCAACCAAGTTATTAAACAAGCAAAGCAGACAAAAGTTTCTAAGTTTGGTTGACAATGATGCCTGGTTTGTTGACTGTACCTGTGCAGATACAGCTTCATTGACTGTAACAAATACACTATTTGATTGTAGGATGTTGATAGTGGGGGAGGCTGTACCTGTGTGCAGTTAGAAGGTACATGAGAAATTTCTGTACCTTCTGCTTAATTTTGCTGTGAACTTAAAATTGCTTTGAAAAATAAAGTCTATTAAAACAACAACAACAGGGTGAGTGTGGTGGCTTATGACTGTAATCCCAGCACTTTGGGAGGCCGAGGTGGTGGATCACCTGAGGTCAGGAGTTTGAGACCAGCCTGACCAACATGGTGAAACCCCATCTCTACTAAAAAGACAAAAATTAGCTGGGCGTGGTGGCAGGCACCTGTAATCCCAGCTACTCAGGAGGCTGAGGCATGAGAATTGCTTGAACCTGGGAGGCGGCGGTTGCAGTGAGCTGAGATTGCGCCACTGCACTCCAGCCTGGGCAAC
>NW_012103998.1:236538-244279 GCF_000951045.1 Mandrillus leucophaeus
TGGTGGCAGGCACCTGTAATCCCAGCTACTCAGGAGGCTGAAGCAGGAGAATTGCTTGAAGCCGGGAGGTGGAGGTTGCAGTGAGCTGTGACCGCGTCATTGCACTCCAGACTGGGCAACAGAGCAAGACTCTGTCTCAAAAATAAAATAAAATAAAATAAAATAAAACAACACAACAACAACAAACAAAAACCTTCTCAGCACTTATTGTATTGAACCATTTATGCACCACAGCAGATTGCTCAGTAGTATCTGATCCCCATCTCCAAACCTCAGTCACCAGACAAGTTTCCACAATCATCGCAATAGAAGGAGGAATTCCTGCGTAGGGCATGGCCTGACAAAGAGGGACCTTTGTATATGCACATTGTCTGGGATCCCTGGAGGCTCTGCCTTCACCAGAAGCTTCCAGGAGTGGTTAGAAATCACAGAAGGGCAAGAGGAGCAGACTTTAATGAGAGACCAGAGACAGAGAGAACCCAACAGATAAATTATTGTTTTTCCTATCCATGGACTGTTCTGAGATGTGCTGGATTTCTATAACCTCTCTGGATACCAAACTATCAACTGTGTTTTGTTGTGAAGTTGTGTCTCCAGTAAAATAATATACCATTTTTTATTTGCTCTCCTTCCTTTGTGGACTGACTTTCTTTTTCTTTTCTCTCTTAGTGCCCTCGGATTGTACCTCTCTCCAGAATGATGGATACAAAACTTCTATTTTCTTTTTTTTTTTTTTTTTTTTGAGATAGAGTTTTGCTTTTGTTGCCCAGGCTGGAGTGCAATGACACGGTCTTGGCTCACAGCAACCTCTGCCTCCCAGGTTCAAGTGATTCTCCTGCCTCAGCCTCCCGAGTAGCTGGGATTACAGGCATGCACTACCACACCCTGCTAATTTTGTATTTTTATTAGAGACAGGATTTCTCCATGTTGGTCAAGATGGTCTTGAACTCCCAACTTCAGGTGATCCACCTGCCTCAGCCTCCCAAAGTGCGGGGATTACAGGCGTGAGCCACCACACCCAGCTGTAAGTTCTATTTTCTAGGAAACGTGAACCACTTTCAAATGCCAAACCCTGTGCTAGGTATTAGGGAAAAGACATCATGTTCTAGTGTTACAAATACTTTTAAAAATAGTTTATTTGTTTGCTTTAATGCATTCATATGTTCAAAAAAGCGAAGTCTTGAAAGGATAAACAGTGAAAACCTCCTGTATTAGTCCATTCTCACACTGCTATAAGGACATACCTGAAACTTGGTAATTTATAAAGAAAAGGGGTTTAATTGACTCACAGGTTTGCATGGCTGGGGAAGCCTCAGGAAACTTACAATTATGGTGGAAGGTGAAGGGGAAACAAGGAGTGTCTTACATGATGGCAGGAGAGAGAGAGAGAGAGCAAAGGAAGTCACACTTTTAAACCATCAGATCTTGTGAGAACTCACCATCATGAAAACAGCAAGGGGGAAATCATCCCCATGTTCCAATCACCTCCCACCAGGTCCCTCCCTCAACACGCAAGGATTATAATTTGAGATGAGATTTGGGTGGGGACATAGAGCCAAACCATATTATCTCCCTTTCACCCATGTCCCCCTGACACTCCACGACTCCTGCCTCCTGTTCCCCTCCCAATAATAGAGCTGGGAAATTCTCATATCAATACATAAAATACTTTCACAATATATTTGGCTGCATAGTATTCCAATGTGCAAATGTACCATAATTTATTTACTCATTTCATTATTGATAAAACTTTAGGTTGTTTTACTCTGATTCCATTACAAATAATACAGACATGAATAACATAATATGTAAGCTGCATGTGTATAAGATACAGTTCTAGTCTGGGCTCAGTGGCTCATACCTGCAATTCCAATACTTTGGGTGGCTGAGGAAGGAGGATTGCTTGAGCCCAGGAGTTTGAGAATGGCCGGGAGAACACAGCAAAACCTTGTCTCTACAAAAAGTAAAAATAAAAAAATAAAAGGCTGGGTGCAGTGGCTTACACCTATAATCCCAGCACTTTGGGAGGCCGAGGCGGGTGGATCATCTGAGATCAGGAGTTTGAGGCAAGCCTGGCGAACATGGTGAAACCCTGTCTCTACTAAAAATACAAAAATTAGCTGGGGGTGGTGGTGAGTGCCTGTTAATTCCAGCTACTTGGGAGGCTGAGGCAGGAGAATTGCTTGAATCCGGGAGGCGGAGGTTGCAGTGAGCTGAGATCATGCCACGGCACTCCAGCCTGGGTGACAAGAGTGAAACTCTGTCTCAAAAAACAAACAAACGAAAAACAAAAAAATAGTGCACCTGTGGTTTCAGCTACTCAGGAGGCTGAGATGGGAGCACTGCTTGAACTTGGGAGGTCAAGTTTGCAGTAAGCTATGATCATGCTGCTGTACTCCAGCCTGGGGGACAGAGCAAAACTCTGTCTCAAAAAAAAAAAAATCTAGAA
Organism: Mandrillus leucophaeus; assembly: GCF_000951045.1. Classification (NCBI taxonomy): domain Eukaryota; kingdom Metazoa; phylum Chordata; class Mammalia; order Primates; family Cercopithecidae; genus Mandrillus; species Mandrillus leucophaeus. The sequence continues at coordinate 238,988 of NW_012103998.1, forward strand.
GTGACACTGTTGGGTCAAAGAACATGCAGATTCACAGAAGAGCATCTATTATTACATATCCTCAACAGTACAGCATGTTAACAAAGTTTTTGCTTTTTGTCTAGTTTGTTGGTAAAAAATGGTATCTCAGCATATATTGAAATTATACTTTTTATGAGTGAAGTTAAATATAATTCAGATGTTTGTAAGCCATTTGTTTTTCTGTTTTGGAGAGCTGCTTGTTTTTTGAAGAAATCTTCACCAAGGGAACAATCATTGGAGCCTCTGTTTTTAAAACCTTATGCACCATGACTCAAAGAAAAGTAAACTGAGGATTTTAATACAATTCTCACTATCACTGCTTGAGATATGGAAACTTCTGACATCTCCAAGTTGCAAAGTCTCGTTCCCACACTCAATGAGTTCACAGTCTGGCAATAAAGACAATGGAGAGAAGAGAGTAAATCAGGTTAAAGAGTACCCAGCTGTCCCAATTATAATGCCCAAAGAGGCATGACATACTTGGATGATGAGGGTTCATATTGGTACCCAAATACTCCATCTGATGGGCAGGAGCACTGCAGTTGGCATCTCTAAGCAGTATCAGGGCTAACAGGGAGATGAAAGGTAGTACACTGGTTCTAAGAACTCTCCAGGGTGAGGGTTGACTCTAGCCAGAAGTGGGCAGGGCTGGGACAGGCAGGGACTAAGACATTATAAGCTTTAGAGTAAAGCTATTTCAAACTATTATAGGAATACAGAGAATAGGAAGGGCTTAAATATCTCTAGGAGGCAGGATGGAAGTGAGTTCTAGAAAGGTCTCACACTGAGACGGCTTTTGAACTGGGCCTTGAAGGATAAGATGGAATAACTAGGCAGAGAGGTGGAGATGGCTCCATATGCAAAGGGAATAAAACAAGCAAAGGCATGGAGGTCAGAGATCTTTTTCCTCTGAATGATGATGAATCCAGGGTGGCCAGAAAGCAGGGAGGGCACATGTATGTGTATACACAGGCAAGGGGTATGAAAGATGGGCAGAATGAGAGATGAGGTCACCTTTTAACTAAAAGACAGCTTTTAACTAAAGATTTGTCTTTTTAACTAAAAGCTTTTTCTTTGCGGTTCTCAATTGAACTTAAATTTTCTTATAAATGTTATTTGGCATACATGAAAATCCCTGGCATAAACATGGCTTAGGATAGTATATAAACAATCTGTTTTAGGGAAAATAGAGGAAGAAGCCCACCAGATCAGAAAGAGTTGGCCCCTATTAGTCACAAGCCCTGTTGTTCCTCTCAAATCAAAAATAAATCTTAGGACCAGGGGCGGTAGCACATCTGCCATCCCAGCACTTTGGGAGGCCAAGGTGGCAGGACTGCTTGACCCTAGGAGTTCAAGATCAGCTCCTGACAACATAGCTGTCTCTACTAAAACTAAAAGAAGTTAGCTGGGCACAGTGGTGACTCATGCCTGTAGTCCCAGCTATGCCTGAGGTGAAGTGGGAGGATTGCTTGAGCCCAGGAGGATGAGGCTGCAGTGAGGCAAGATCGCATCACTGTACTCCAGCCTGGATGACAGAGCGAGACGTGTCTCAAATAAAATAAATAAATAAATAAATCCTAGGACATATTGGTTAACGGGTATGTTTATAAGGACAGAGCAACACAGCATCGGGGGTGGAATGAAGCAAAAACTTCTTAAAAAATGGACATGTAGACCAGGCAGAGTGGCTCATGCCTGTAATCCCAGCACTTTGGGAGGCCGAGGCTGGTGCATCACCTGAAGTCAGGACCAGCTTGGCCAACACGGTGAAACCTAGTCTCTACTAAAAATACAAAAAATTAGCCAGGCGTGGTGGCAGGCACCTGTAATCCCAGCTACTCGGGAGGCTGAGGCAGGACAATCACTTGAACCCGAGAGGCAAAGGGTGCAGTGAACCGAGATTATGCCATTGCACTCCAGCCTGGGCAACAAGAGTGAAACTCTGTCTCAAAAAAAAAAAAAGAAAAAAGAAAAATAGACATGTGTACCCCTTTTATATTTATGATAATTAGAACTATTGGAATAAAAAACTATAAAAGCATAGATGCAAAGAGAGGTCAGTGAATGAAATTAGCTACATTACAGAACACTAATGATACCTACTATCTAAAAGCCCAGTAGATTTTACTAATGAATACTCCAGAGCTGTAACCATTTTAAAAAATCTGCTTGGCTTTAACAAGAAAAATACATGATAATTATTTTTTCAAGGAGACATTGCCAAGGTTTATCCATGCCAAAATGCTGATGGAAATTTTAATGTGAAATGAACCACAGAAAAGAGATGATAATGAGAGAGGTTTACAAAGGCCCTGTCATCTGCAGACACTGGCATTCTCTATTTTTCTTTCAGCTCCTCCTCAAACTGTTCTCCCCTAATCCTTGATGTTTATATTATCCACCCCCATAAAATCTAACACTTGACAGGCTCTAGGGATTAAAAACAAGAGCTAAACGCTCAAATTCATACATATAAGATAAAACTAGTGACAGAGGTTCAAAAGACCTCACTGATATCTCATAGCATCAGTCAGCCTTGCCTTGTGGATCCAAGCAAGGGCCATGTCTGGTCAATTCTTTTGTTAAGGACTACTGTCAACATCTTATAGACTTACCTATGACTTGCTTAAGGACTCAGGACAAATCAAACCAAGAACTTTCCAATAGAGTAGTAGGGAAGATAGGGGCTGACTGCAGTGAGGTGGAGCTTCCAAGGGCTAGTTGAGAAGTGGTTACACAGGACAGGATAAGGTTTTGTACTCACAGTCCATCACAGATACTCTGAGTGCTTACTCCACTGCCATTCCCCTTCTTTCCTGCTAATGGAGCCCCGCTTTTGTTCAGGAAAACATTCCCAGCCCATGGGATGAGTGATGATTGATCTAAGTCAATCATGGTGGACTTGAGACTTTGCCAGTACTGGTAGAAGACTGGGCACATGGCCCAGACTTAACCAGTGCATTGTCAGGAGAAGTCAATTGAGGGCATGTGGAAAAAATTTATTCCATGATTAAAAAAAAAAAAAGATGGCTAGGGAAGTGGAAGCCTTTGGCCTCCCTTCCCTCAATCCAGCTTGAATGCCCTTGTATGAAGAGATCTCAAGGCAAGAGCTTCACAAAGACAGACATTGCTGACTTACTGAGGAGGCATGGTGGACTCTGCCTTCTCGATAACATTGTTGAATTACCAAACTAACCTTGAGACCGGCCTCTTGTTGAGTGAACAACAAATATTATTATGCTCTTAGGCCACTATTTGTTGGGATTTCTGTTTCTTGTAGCTGAAAGAACATCCTATACGTATAGAAACCAAACCGATAACCAGGGATGTAGTGGCAAGGTGAAGTCCAAAGGGCCAGGTAGAACAGTAAGTAGGAAAAGAGGACCAGGAGCATCTCAGAATGCAGTATGGGGAACAGGCTGGGAAAATGTTGAGGACGTGCTGGGAGCATGTCTGCTGAGTTCCTGGAGGCTTTCCTCCATGTGCTTCTGGCTATGTGAAACAGGTGATACTGACATTTTAAAGAGTAACTGTGGCGCCAGCCATGGTGGCTCATGCCTGTAATCCCAGCACTTTGAGGGGGCCAGGGTGGGCTGATCACTTGAGGCCAGGAGTTTGAGACCTGCCTAGGCAACATAGCGAAACTCCATCTCTACTGAAAATACAAAAATTAGCTGAGCCTGGTGGCACACGCCTGTAATCCTAGCTACTTGGGAGGCTGAGGCAGGAGAATTGCTTGCACCTGGGAGGCACAGGTTGCAGTGAGCTGAGACAGAGCCACTGCACTCCAACCTAAGTGACAGAGCAAGACTCCATCTCAAACAAAGGGGAAAAAAAAAGTCTACCTTCCTTAGCCTTTTGCCCTACCATCTTGCCACACACAGACATCTCTAGATTTTAGTTCTTTAAGGACAGTTCTATGCCATAACTTTTTGTCTCACATAGTTCTTAGAACATCTTATATGCAATTTTTTTTTTTTTTTTTAGATGGAGTCTCTCTCTGTCACCCAGGCTGGAGTGCAGTGGCGCCATCTCAGCTCACCGCAACCTCCGTCTCCTGGGTTCAAGCGATTCTGCTGCCTCAGCCTCCCGAGTAGCTGGGACTACAGGCGCCCGCCACCATGCCCAGCTAATTTTTGTAATTTTAGTAGAAACAGAGTTTCACCATGCTGGCCAGGATGGTCTTGATCTCTTGACCTCATGATCTGCCTGCCTTGGCGTCCCAAAGTCCTGGGATCACAGTCATGAGTTACCACGCCTGGCTGCAATAATTTTTAATAATCCTTTATTCATAGACATTGATATTTTCTTTTTTGTCCTTTACCTTGTACCTTATATATTTTAGTCAACTAGTCATGACTAACATGTTTGTATAATTTTGTAACTTTATGATGATATTTATGGTTATAAAAATGACCAGTGCTATAGTTTTTATTAAATTAACAAATTTGAGCAACTATATTAATTTGAATTTAAGTCTCTATTTGTTATAATTTTGTTTAAGCGACAGAATCTTATTCTGTTGCCCAGGCTAGAGTGCAGTGGCATGAACACAGCTCACTGCAGCCTCGCCCTCCTGGGCTCAAGATATCCTCCCATGTAGCACCACAGGTGCACACCACCACACTTGGCCAATTTTTAAATTTTTTGTAGAGAAGGGGACTCACCATGTTGTCTAGGATGGTCTCGAACTCCTGGCCTCAAGCAATCTTCCCACCTCAGCTTCCCAAAGTGCTGGTATTTCAGGAATAAGCCATCATGCCCAGGCTATAATTATTTTTAAAACAGTAATTTGTAACTAGCTCTACCTTTATAATTTCACAACCAGATTTTTAAATTGCTAAAACAGAACCAACTTCCTGGTTCATAGCGTTATCATTTTACGTGGAGACCACTGTATTAATCCTAATTGGCACCCTTGTATTCTTGGCATGTTCTTCATTCCACGACTTTGCTCTTATCATTCTCTCTATCCATCTCTCTATCAAGAATGCTCTCTTGTCTTCCCTTAACTGATTCTTAAACATTCTTCAAAGTCCAAGTCTCACATGTCACGTGAGTCTCTTCCTGACCACTGTAATCCACTGTGGTTTCCCTTTCTTTCAAGTCTCTACTGCACTTATGATCTGCGTCACTCATTATGCATCTTTGGCCTTGTGCTGTTACACTGTTAGTCTTCTTTGTACGTGTGTGTGTAACCGAAATGTTTCCAAGACCTCCGCCCTTCTCTTTAGTGTTTAATAAAATAAATAAAGCCGGCTGGGCGTGGTG
>NW_012103998.1:244689-250191 GCF_000951045.1 Mandrillus leucophaeus
TTGAATTTACTGACACTTGCTCCAAACCTCTACTCCCAGCTTAATTATTGATCCTCTTTCACCATCTTGCCTCCTACACTCGCTATCCTCTAATTTTTTTTTTCTTTTTTTTTTTTTTTGAGACGGAGTCTCACTCTTGTTGCCCAGGCTGGAGTGCAATGGCACAATCTTGGCTCACCACAACTTCTGCCTTCTGGGTTTAAATGATTCTCCTGCCTCAGCCTCCCGAGTAGTTGGGATTACAGGCATGCACCACCACACCCAGCTAATTTCGTATTTTTAGTAGAGATGGGGTTTCACTCAGGCTAGTCACTAACTCCCGACCTCAGGTGATCACCAGCCTTGGCCTCCCAAAGTGTTGGGATTGCAGGCGTGAGCCACAGTACCCGGCGTTTTTTTTTTTTAGATGAAGTCTTGCTCTGTTGCCCAGCCTGGAGTGCAGTGGCACAATCTTAGCTCACTGCAACCTTCACCTCCCGGGTTCAAGCAATTCTCCTGCTTCAGCCTCCCAAGTAGCTGGGATTACAGGCGCTCGCCACCACACCCCGCTAATTTATGTATTATTTTTAGTGGAGATGGGGTTTCACCATGTTGGCCAGGCTGGTCTTGAACTCCTGACCTCAAGTGATTCGCCCCCCCAGGCCTCCCAAAGTTCTGGGATTACAGGTGTGAGCCACCGTGCCCAGCCACTTACCTCAATTCCCCAGATGCCTGAAAGGGTGAGGCAGCGAACCTATGGAGGTCACTCCTACTTTTGGAACCTGACAAGATCTAAATGAAACCTGAAAACCTGAGTGGCGTCATCCTGGGAGATACACAGTGTGATGGACTGAAACACATTGTGTTAATTATTAAGGCATTATTACTAATAATAATTGTATTAAATATTAATAACTATTCATTAACTATTAATGATTGTGTTTATTGTTAGATGTAAGTGATCCATGGGTGAAAACCAGGGAGTGGCCTGTGGTGTTATGATATATATTCCACAGTTCCTGGCTCAGAATTCCCACAGCCCTTGTTATAGTCTTTTTTTTTTTTTTTTTTTTTTTGAGATGGAGTTTCGCTCTTGTTGCCCAGACTGAAGTGCAGTGGCACGATCTCAGCTCACTACAACTGTTACCAGACTAAACTGAGGGCCGGGCTGCTATTTTTCATGGCCCAATAACGAGATGCAGATGAACTGGGTAGGAAGAGAGTTTTTATTTCTGTAACTGGTTACAGGGAGAAGGCCTGGAAATTATCGCCAGACCAACTCCAAATTACAAAGTTTTCCAGAGCTTATATACCTTCTAAGCTATATTCATCTAAAGACATAAGTGATGAACTTCTTTTAATCCATAACTAGGGTCTGAGTCCTGAAGACCTTCTTCAGTAAGTTTACTTAATCTAAATGGGTCTAGGTTTTGGGGTGATGACCCTTATCTCTCTTTTTTCTTTGAGAAGGAGTTCTGCTCTTGTTGCCTGGGCTGAAGTGCAGTGGCGCAATCTCTGCTCACTGCAACCTCCACCTCCTGGATTCAAGCGATTCTCCTGCCTCAGCCTCCCAAGTAGCTGGGATACAGGCATGCACCACCATGCCCGGCTAATTTTTTTTTTTTTTTTTTTTTTTCAGAGATGGAGTCTTGCTCTGTCGCCCAGACTGGAATGCAGTGGCGCAATCTCAGCTCACCGCAACCCCCGCCTCCTGGGTTCAAGCAATTCTCCTGCCTCAGCCTCCCGAGTAGCTGGAATTAGAGGCACGTGCCACCACGCCCAGCTAATTTTTGTATTCTTCGTGGAGACGGGGTTTCATCATGTTGGCCAGGATGGTCTGGATCTCCTGACCTCGTGATCTGCCCGCCTCAGCCTCCCAAAGTGTTGAGATTACAGGCATGAGCCACTGTGCCCAGCCAGTTGCCCTTATCTTGTTTCCTGCTAAATCATAAAGGTTTGGGGAGTTCCTTTTGACCCCAATAAACTTGTTTGTGGAGGCCTGGGGAGTTTCTTCAGACCCCCAATAAAACTTGTTTAATCCTAAAAAGGTCCTATTAAGAATTGCTTCATTATTTTGTCATGCTTCAAGGCCCAGAAAAGCTAGCCAAAACTCTTGGTGGGCTTTTGTTACATTCCAGCCTTTGTATAAGGATACTGGCTCTTTCAGCTTTTAATATGGAACGTAACTACTTAGTCAGTCCTGAAACAGTTGTTACAGAGGCCTGCATCTGACAACCTCCGCCTCCTGTGTTCAAGCGATTCTCCTGCCTCAGCCTCCCGAGTAGCTGGGACTACAGACATGTGCCACCATACCTGGCTAATTTTGTATTTTTAGTAGAGACAGGGTTGCACCATGTTGGCCAGGCGGATCTCAAACTCTGACCTCAGGTTATCCCTGGTCCTGGGCCTCCCAAAGTGCTGGGATTACAGGCACAAGACACGGAGCCTGGCCATTACAATTTTTTGATGTAATGTGGGGTGTGTTAGGCCTCAGGGATAGGCCTCTGACCTCCTGCCTCCTTCTCCCCTGCCTCAAGGCAGGACTCTAATTCTTCCTGCCCCACCCCACCTTTCTGACTGTGGGTCTTAGGACTCTTCCCAGAGAGGATCCTGCCCATACCCTGGGGAAAGGAATGTTGACATCATAAAGGTTCCACAAAAACCCAAAAGGAGGGCCTGACATGGTTGCTCATGCCTATAATCCCAGCACTTTGGTAGGCCAAGGTGGATGGATCACCTGAGGTCAGGAGTTCGAGAGCAGCCTGGCCAACGTGGTGAAACGGCATCTCCACTAAAAATACAAAAAGTTAGCCGGGCATGGTGGCAGGTGCCTGTAATCCCAGCTATTCTGGAGGCTGAGGCAGGAGAATCGCTTGAACCCTGGAGGCAGAGGTTGCAGTGAGTTGAGATTGCACCACGGCACTCCAGCCTGGACAACAAGGGTGAAACGCTGTCTCAAAAAACAAAAGGACAGAGTTCAGTGAGCTTCCAGATAGCTGAACATGTGGAGGGTCCTGATCGGTGGTACAGTCATGGAGGGTATGGAAGTTCCATGCACCTTCTCTATATCTCACCCCATGTGCTTCTCCATCTGTATGCTACGTCTCTTACTCTGCAGGTAATAAATTAGTTGCCTATTCAATGTTCACTCTATTTCTCTTTTTTTTGTATGAGACAGGGTCTCACTCTATTGCTCAGGCTAGAGTGCAGTGATGCCATCATAGCTCATTGCAGTCTCAAACTCTGGGATCAAGTGACCCTCCTCCCCCAGCCTCACAAGTAACTGGGACTATAGGTGCCTGCCACCATGCTTAGCTAATTTTTATTTATTTATTTATTTATTTAGATCTCACTATGTTGCCCAGGCTGTTCTTGAACTCCTGGGCTCAAGCAATCCTTCCACGTTAGCCTCCCAAAGTGCTGAGATTAAGCATGAGCCACTGCACCCAGCATCTCTTTGCTGAACTCTGATTTTACTCAGTATCCCAATCTCTTCCACATCTACTGCTGAGAGCTCCATTCCAATTGTTCTTATTAGTTATGATTGGCAGTGACTGGTTTAGCTATGGGCATGCGATGCATTCCGGCCAATTAAATGTAAAAGGAAATCTTTCGGGCTGCTTCTGAAAAAGGTTCCCTCCTTTCAAGAGAGATAAACAGAGACAGAGCATCTCTTCCTCTAAAATTGTCCTGTCCAAAGGTGATACATGGAACTGCTGTAGCCTTCTCATAACTAAGGGGGCATTCCTTAAGAACAGAGAAAATAAAACATACAGTGAAAAAGGAAAAGTTGGGGGGAAGAAACCTCATCTTTATTGTTGGCCCATCAACATATTTAATCTTGAACATTCCCACCTTTGGACATTTTGAATATAATATTATTTATGCCCATTCCAAGTTCAGTTTTCTGTTATTTACAGCAGAAAATATCCTAATGGACACTTTGGCTTCTCTCTCTCCGGTGACTCCCACCTGTCACCATTGCAAGGACTTCCTCTCCTTCTAACATCTGTAGCCTTCTTTGAGTCCCAGGATCTCCAAACCTATTTTTCCTCAACATCAGAGAATAACTCCAAAATTATATGAATTTACTATGGGGAACAATTCCCTTTTGTTTCCATTTCTCCAATCCAGCTTCCAGGGTCCACTCCCCACCACCTCATCACCAAAAGACCCACTTAATGAGTTTGCTTAAAGAATTCTTTCCCAGAGATTAGACCCTAAAGACCTGGAGTCATACTACCTAAGTTTGAACACCAGCTCCACGTCTTGCTAGTTGTGTAAACTTTGATAAGGCATTTAATTTTTCTGAGGCTCATCTTCATCTGCCAAATGTCAAATGATTTTTAATTTTTATATAGACAGGGTCTCACTATGTTGACAAGGCTGGTCTTGAACTCCTGGACTCAAGCAATCCTGCTGCCTCAGCCTCTGAAAGTGCTGGGATTACAGGTATGAGCCAAATAATAATTGAAGAATTGGTGTGACGCTCAAATGATGTCATCCACACAAAGACCTTATAATAGTGCCTGGCACTCGTAAACATTCAAGATAAAAATGCTGATTGGAAGTAAAGGAAACCAGATAGAGCAGCAGAAAAGAAACTTTCCATTCTGTGTGCTAGTTGCTCACAGAATGGAAAGCCCAGCACAATAGCGAGGCTCAGAAAAGACAAGGACCAGGGCAGCCTTGGGAATCCAAATAGCAAGAAGTAATCTTTTTCAGTCTTTTTGCTTCTCTGCTTGAGATTCAAACTCCTGGAGACAAGCATCTGATTGGTCTGGCTTTGGCTGTGTGTTCAGCTCTTATTTGGCTAGCAGAGTACCTTGGTTCTTGGGGCACCCAGATCGTCTCCAATAGTGCTCCAAGGCAAACTAGAAAAGGTGTCACAAGAAAAAGGAATAAAGTGAAAAACAAACAGCCTAACACCATTAGTTATTTTATATTTGTTATATTTATAGGACAAGATTATGTATTATACATATCACATTGCATAGTATCCTTTATTTTTTATTTGTTTATTTATTTTTGAGATGGAGTCTTGCTCTGTCGTCCAGGCTGGAGTGCACTGGCACAATCTTGGCTCACTGCAACCTCCACCTCCTGGGTTCAAGCGATTCTCCTGCCTCAGGCTGGGATTACAGGTGTGTGCCACCAGGCCCAGCTAATTTTTGTATTTTTGTCGAGACTATCCAAGACACTTCTGCTCTTTTACAATTTTAATAGTCGGTTTATTCTCAATCTGAAGCCAGTTTTCATACTTATGACTCCTGAAGTCATTTTTCCTTCTCCTAATGTCATCCCACTGCATTGATCAAGATCTCCTAATCTAGAAAGGAAAGAGAAGAGACCCACAAAAGAATAAAGTCAAACACTTTGGTTGCAAAGACTGCTGGCTAAAAATTACTCTTTAATTTCACTTTTTTTTTTTGAGATAGGGTCTCTTTCTGTCAACCAGGCCTAGGCTCAAGCAGGTTGCCCTCCTCAGCCTCTCAAGTATCTGGGACCACAGGCACACACCAC
>NW_012103998.1:250241-251841 GCF_000951045.1 Mandrillus leucophaeus
TGGCACAATCTTGGCTCACTGCAACCTCCACCTCCTGGGTTCAAGCGATTCTCCTGCCTCAGGCTGGGATTACAGGTGTGTGCCACCAGGCCCAGCTAATTTTTGTATTTTTGTCGAGACTATCCAAGACACTTCTGCTCTTTTACAATTTTAATAGTCGATTTATTCTCAATCTGAAGCCAGTTTTCATACTTATGACTCCTGAAGTCATTTTTCCTTCTCCTAATGTCATCCCACTGCATTGATCAAGATCTCCTAATCTAGAAAGGAAAGAGAAGAGACCCACAAAAGAATAAAGTCAAACACTTTGGTTGCAAAGACTGCTGGCTAAAAATTACTCTTTAATTTCACTTTTTTTTTTGAGATAGGGTCTCTTTCTGTCAACCAGGCCTAGGCTCAAGCAGGTTGCCCTCCTCAGCCTCTCAAGTATCTGGGACCACAGGCACACACCACCACACCTGACCTCAAGTGATCCTCCCGCCTCGACCTCCCAAAGTGTTGGGATTACAGGCGTGAGCCACCATGGCCGGCTGGATCATTTGTATTTTCAAAACTCAGTCCAAAGGAAAACACATGTTCTTGTCTCAGGTTTTTTAAGGCCAAGAAGCCTGTCAATGATAATTATGGAGGGATATTACAAGGCTGTTATAGCCCTTGAAGGGTGGGAGAGGCAGAGTAAGGGTGAGGCTGTTAACCAAAAAATGCCAGTATTAAAGAAAAACATTAGAGGAAAGCATATACAACTGAGGACGCAATTATCAGCCTGTCTTATCCATCCTTCTGTCAATTTTGCAGATTCTAGAACTACAGAATGAAGTAAAAAAGGGTAAGGAGGAATGGATAGGAAAGCATCTTAATGGTCTAACTGGTTCTCTTGTTTAATTTTCAAAAGAGAAACCCTTTTGACCTCAAGCATGGTCGAAAAGATTCCATGTTGCATTTATAGGCAAAAACCTTAGAGAAAGCATTAACTTCACTGTTTTTCACTTCTTTCATTCCCACATGTTCAACCACCGATTTATGTCCATTTTCTCTTATAAACATGTTTTTCCTTCACATCCATTCCTATTGTCAGAGTCAGCCTGGAGATCAGTCATCTTGTGGCTGTACTGCCATCACAGTCGTCTCCCATGATCTTATTCTTGCTGCATTCTTTTCTGTGGAATCACAGCACGAGTCAGCTTCCTCCAGCATCATTTTGGCCTCACGCCTTTCAAATCACACTTAAGCTCCTGATCCAGATGTGAGAGCAATCTGGCTGAGACATTTGCTGTCCCTTTGTTCATCAGCGCTGACTCGGCTGAGCTGACTGGGGAGGCAGATGTCCCCTTCCTTCCTCACCGCTCTCTGCACACCCCACCCCCCAACCCCCTGGAGCTGCACACATGGAGACATTGGCAAACAAACGGGAAGGGAAGCCATGATCTCGAGCGAAATTGTCTAGGGTAAGAGGATAGCTGGGAGCTGGGACTAAGAACTAGGAAACTCTAACGTTAAAGTGGTGAGGGCTGAGCCTAAAAGGAAGCAGAAAAATAGATGTTAGGAGGAGGGTAGGAGGAAAATCAGAAAAATGTGGTGTTGTGGAAGCCAAGGGAAAAGA
>NW_012103998.1:252601-254702 GCF_000951045.1 Mandrillus leucophaeus
AGGTACCTAGAGTAGTCTAACTCATGGAGACAGAAAGTAGAGGGTGGTTGCCAGAGGCTGTGAGAAGGTGGTAAACAGGAGTTATTGTGCAATGGGTATAGAGTTTCAGTCTTGCACGATGAAAAGAGCTCTGTGAGCCAGGCACTGTGGTTCCCTAATCCCAGCACTTTGGGAGGGAAAGGTGAAAGGATTGCTTGAGCTCAGGAGTTCGAGATCAACCTGGGCAATAGAGGAAGACCTCATCTCTACTAAATCCCGCCCTCCCCATAAAAAAATCCCCAAAGCTGGCCAGGCATGGGGGCATGTGCCTGTAGTCCCAGCTACTTGGGAGGCTGCAGCAGGAGGATTGTTTGATCCCAGGAGCTCCAGGCTGCAGTGAATTACGATCATGCCACTGCACTCCATCCAACCTGGGAGGCAAAGTAACACCCTTTCTCAAAAAAAAGAAAGGAAGGAAGGAAGGGAGGGAGGGAGTGAAGGAGGGAGGGAGGGAGGGAGAGACGGAGGGAGGGGGAGAGAGAGAGAGAGAGAAAGAAAGAAAGAAGGAGTTTTATGGATGGTGGTGATCACACAGCAATGTGAAGGCACTTAATGTCATTAAACTGTACTCTTAAAAGTAGTTTTACCACAATTTTTAGAAAAAGTAGAGAGGTCAACAGATTCAGATGCTGCTGAAAGGTCAGGGATAGGGAGGACTGAAAATAACCCTTGTGTTTAGCATCATAGAGATTGCCAGTGACAAGTGTGAGCAGGATCCTGCCTACATTCTGGATGACTTCAATCAATATTCACATGTAAACATTTATGCATATTTTCTGGCTTATAACTGGCTTTCAGTAAAAGTGGATCATGATAGATTCAGGCTGTCTGTGGTCCACGGCTAACCTCTTCCTCCTGTCGCTGCCTTCACTTGCATTTCATTCTCCTTGGCATACTCCTGGTTCCTATGCACATTTCACTATTTTCTCCATAAAGCTGAACGGGTCTTAAATGTCCTGTTTTCCCTAGTAGGATGCTGATTCCTCCTTTCTGCCAACCCACCTCTCTCTGTTGCTTCCAAACAGGCACTAAATACTTCCCCCCTCCAAGGCCGTTTCCTAGATTAATTCTATTTGGCTTCAAAAATTCTTACCATTATCTTCATCTCCTTTATCCTAATAATTTTTTTCTCATAAAGATCTTTTTTTTTCTTTTGAGACAGAGTCTTATTCTGTCACCCAGGCTGGAGTGCAATGACACAATCTCGGCTCACTGCAACCTCCAACTCCCGGGTTCAAGAGATTCTCCTGTCTTAGCCTCCTGAGTAGCTGGGATTACCGGCACCCGCCACCATGCCCAACTAATCATTTTTTGTATTTTTAGTAGAGACAAGTTTTCATCATATTGGCCAGGCTGGTCTGGAACTCCTGACCTCAGGTGATCCACCCGCCTAGGCCTCCCAAAGTGCTGGGATTACAGGCATGAGCCACCGTGCCCAGTTAGAAAGATCTTAAAATAGCATTTATCACTGATTCAGTAATTACTTAAGGAATTTAGCATTCCATAAACATGAATAAAGCCACTACTGCATACCAGGTGTTGTGATAGCTGCTAGAGATACAGTTCTTGACCTCAAACAGCTCATAGTCCAGTAGGGAAAAATGTATCTTCTGTACCGTCTACACAGACATTTTTGTCCTGAGGTTAAATTTAAAAATACAAATGGCAAAGAAAATATATCTCTCTAGAGAAAGATTTACAACTCTTTTGGGAGACAATATAGCATTACAGTTTCAGTAGGAACTCCTTTTCCTTGCTGATAACTTTAGTATAAACTGGCCAGGCATGGTGGCTCATGCCTGTAATCCCAAAACTTTGGGAGGCTAAGGCAGACAGATCACCTAAGGTCAGGAGTTGAAGACCAGCCTGGCCAGCATGGCAAACCCTGTCTCTACTAAAAATACAATAATTAGCCAGGCGTGATGGCGGACACCTATAATCCCAGTTACTAGGGAGGCTGAGGTAAGAGAATTGCTTGAACCCAGGAGGCGGACGTTGCAGTGAGCTGAGATCATGCCATTACACTCCAGCCTGGGTGACAAGAGCAAAACTCCATCTAAAA
>NW_012103998.1:259232-264976 GCF_000951045.1 Mandrillus leucophaeus
TGGGACTACAGGCGCTCCCCACCACACTCAGCTAATTTTTGTACTTTTAGTAGAGACAGGGTTTTCACCATGTTGGTCAGGCTGGTTTTGAACTCCTTACCTCATGATCTGCCCACCTCAGCCTCCTAAAAGTGCTGGAATTACAGGCATGAGCCACCATGCCCGGTCATAATCCTTGTTACCTTCTTATCACTGTTTCCATACCTTACTAATTCATAAGTTCTTGAGGGCAATCATTAAGTCTAATTCATCTATGTTTTCCTTACAGCACCTATGACAGTACCTTGCACAAAACAAATGTTCAGCAACTATTTTTTGAATTCTATAATACTGTAAATTGGGACCATATTTACTTAGCCAATTATAGAACATTTTATTGAGCTACATTTTAATAGTATACTTTAAGTTTTTACCAAAGGTTGCTGTCATAGCCATATTAGATTCATTAAAATATTTTCTGTAAAATGTTACTGAAAACCTTGTTGAATACCTTATTCACTATGCCCTATATGAGTTCTTTTCAGAATTCAGTACTAGCAAAAATTTCACTTCTGAACTGGTTTGCTTTTTCTCCCTTCTGAACCCAAGATTCGTATAATGGATTGTGCTTCTCCTTGCTGTTCTGGTGCTAGGAAACTCAAAGTCAATTGAACTATTTAATTTGAACAATTTAAGCCACATGTTTATCCATATGGTTATAATGGTTGTGTTTTTCTTTTTCCCGGATCCTGACTTTTCTTCTTATAATGACTAATAAAACAGTTTGCCAGGCTCTGTGCCAAGTGATTTACATGAGTTATCTCATTTAATCTTCACAACAATCTTGGGTTCTATAGATGAAAAAAGCTGAGGCTTAGAGTACTTATCAAACAGTTAGTAAATATTGGAGCCTGGATTGAACCCAGGCAGTCTGGCTTCCCCACTATGCTGTATTTTAATATCTTATCATGTGGAGTATTATCTCTTAAAACAATTTCAAGAAAGAGGAGGAGAAATATATGTATGTATGCTTATCAGTACATAAGTATATTTATATAAAATGATTTGAATTGAATTAAAAACAAATTACAGTAGGTGTTGATGACCTATCTCACACATTATATTCGGTGTTTTTGTTTGTTTTGAGTCTTGCTCTGTTGCCCAGGCTGGAATGCAGTGGTGTGATCTCCGCTCATAGAAACCTCCACCTCCCAGATTCAAGTGATTCTCCTGCCTCGGCCTCCCAAGTAGCTGGCACCACAGGCACATGCCACCACGCCCAGCTAATTTTGTGTGTGCGTATTTTTAGTAGAGATGGGGTTTCACCATGTTGGCCAGACTGGTCTCGAACTCCTGGTCTCAAGTCACACATTATATTTGGTAGTCATTATGAAACCTACAGAGTCCACTACCCTTTGATTATTTGATGTAAATGAGTAGGACATAAATGATAGAGTATTTTTATTTTTTATTTATTTATTTTTTTTTTTTGAGGCGGAGTCTCGCTCTGTCGCCCAGGCTGGAGTGCAGTGGCCGGATCTCAGCTCACTGCAAGCTCCGCCTCCCGGGTTTACGCCATTCTCCTGCCTCAGCCTCCCGAGTAGCTGGGACTACAGGCGCCCGCCACCTCGCCCGGCTAGTTTTTTGTATTTTTTAGTAGAGACGGGGTTTCACCGTGTTAGCCAGGATGGTCTCGATCTCCTGACCTCGTGATCTACCCGTCTCGGCCTCCCAAAGTGCTAGGATTACAGGCTTGAGCCACCGCACCCGGCCTGTATTTTTTTTAATTAAAAGAAAATTTTTGCCGGGCGCGGTGGCTCATGCCTGTAATCCCAGCACTTTGGGGGGCCGAGACGGGTGGATCATGAGGTCAGGAAATTGAGACCATCCTGGCTAACACGGTGAAACCTCGTCTCTACTAAAAATACAAAAATTAGCTGGGTGTGGTGGCGGGCGCCTGTAGTCCCAGCTACACGGGAGGCTGAGGCAGGAGAATGGTGTAAACCCGGGAGGCGGAGCTTGCAGTGAGTGGAGATTGCACCGCTGCACTCCAGCCTGGGCGACACAGCCAGACTCTGTCTCTAGGGTTCAAGCGATTCTCGTACTGCAGCCTCCCAAATAGCTGGGATTATAGGTGTGCGCCACCACACCCAGCTAATTCTTGTATTTTTTTTAGTAGACACAGGGTTTTGAGGCAAGAAAATAGGGTTTGGAGGTGGGGAACATAAGGCCGATTCGTATTTCAGCTATGAGAGGAAATGTCCTCTCCATAGGGCATACACCGAGTAAATGTCTTTGTAACTTTACTTCATCCTCTTCACTCACATAGGGTGTACCCCAAGTAGAGGGTATTTAAACTCACAAGAACTCTGTCTGTAACAGGGCCTCTGAGCCCCTATGCTCAGGCCTGCTCCCACACTGCAGAATGTACTTTCATTTTCAATAAAACCCTTCATTCTTTCCTTGCTTTGTTTGTGTGTTTTGTCCAATTCTTTGTTCAAGATGCCAAGAACCTGGTCATCTTCTACTGGTAACAGTTTCACCATGTTGGCCAGGCTTGTCTTCCACCTCAAGTGATCTGCTGGCCTCAGCCTCCCAAAGTGCTGGGATTATGGGCGCGAACCACTGTGCCCAGCCAAGCATTTTTAAATGCAGTTTTAATACACAATTAAATCTAAGATGTAAGCAATTTTATTTTAAATTTTCATCAGAATATCAGTCTGGATAAAGAATATCTCAAATTTTCAAGTTCAAATTGTGGCCCAGCACACTGCAGTAAATTTCAGAGAGAGAGTTCCCAACTGCACTGCAATAAAATTTCTTAGATAATACTTGCCATGTTTTAATATAAGATTGGCTCCCAATTGGGAATTGGATCGTGGGTTCCTGGCTCTTTCAGACACTCAAGTTGAGCTCATCGGGAGATTTTTATATCATTTAACACATAAATAACTCTGCATTCTCTGTCAGCCAAGATTGGTTTTACATTTTTATAGAGACAATTTGTAAAGAAAAAGGAATTACTGGAATTTATTCCCAAGACAAATTCAACCCTTCTCTTTTTCATTTTGAAAGGGATTAATAGAAAAAGCACACATTGACCGCAGCATATTATCAAAATTGTCCGAAATCAAATGAACAAAATTTAGTGCAGTTAAGAGCAACAGAAAAAATATGCTTTCTAAAGATAAGAAAATGATGGCCTAAGATGGTTGCAAAACCAAAAAGAGGCACAGGGTTCCTAAAGATGTGCGTGAACCAACACCACTAAAGGCCTGCAAAATTCAGGTGTGTGTTTGTCGAAGCAAAGGTTTGCCATGCAGGAATTGCAAGATGGTTTTGTGCATTGACGAATTCTACGGTGATGATGGGATATGGGTAGAGGAAGTAGCTGATTGGCTTTGTCTAAATATTCTCCTGCAGGCCGCGTTCAACAGTATGCTGGGTGTTTAGACTCAGTGAGTCTTTCAGAACCTCATTTGTTGTTTTCATCATTCAGTGACATCTACTGGGTGCCCACTAACTGCCATCCACTGTGCTGGGCTGGCAGGATTTCAAGGTGAATAAAACAAGGAACTGAGAAAGGAGGTGGGGCTGGGCATGGTGGCTTATGCCTGTAATCCCAGCACTTTGGGAGGCTGAGGCTGGAGGATCACTTGAGCCCAGGAATTCGAGACCAGCCTGGGCAACATAGTGAGACCCTGTCTCTATAGAGTAATAATAATGATGAAAGGGGGGAAAAGAAAACCAGAAAAGGAGGTGGTATGATCAGGTTTCAGAAAAATCGTCTCATACTGCTCAAACCCCAAGAGCTTGTTTTTTGGTTTTGGGGGGTTTTTTGTTTATTTGTTTTGTTTTGAGACAGGGTCTTGCTCTATTGCCCAGGCTGGAGTGCAGTGCCTCTATCATAGCTCACTGCAGCCTTAAATTTCTGAGCTCAAGTGATCCTCTCACCTCGGCCTCCCAGAGTTCTGAGATTACAAGTGTGAGCCTCCTCACCTGTCCCCAAGAGGCTGTTTGACATGAAAAAGATTCATCAGTTTGTACTGGAAAGTTTTAAGAACTTGGATTGTGAACTGAGACTCCATTAGTGATAAACACCCACAATGGAGCGTAAGTCACAGATCACAAGACTCTGGGAACATAGATTTAGAGCAAAGAGAACTGTATTTGTTTGAAACATGGTACCTTCTCCAAAGATACTTTTATTGATTTCTCTTTAAATTAATCCCACCCTACCCCAATAGTCCATATTTACCCTTCAGCTAAGAATCCTGCTTCCTTTGCTTATACTTATTTGCTCACCTACATCTCTGATTCCTTCATATTGGTCTCGAAATTAAAAACACAGAGTTTGGAGTCAAGGAGACCTAGGTTCAAATTTTGGCTCAGCCTCTAGTTACGTGACATTGGGCAAACTGCTTATCCTTTCTGAGCCTTAAATTTCTCATCTAGAAAATTAAGGCAATAATAGTAACTGTCTCACAAGTTGTTACAAAGATTAAATGAGACAATATATAGCAAACAGCTAGCCCAATTAATTATAGCTAACAGAACTGTATTCTGATAGTATCTGCTCTCATATCTAAGTGGCATACTATGTTTTTGAGGTTGGCTTGCTTCATTTTTTCCAATATTCTGTTTAATTTTGATATGTAATTCATTTTTATTCTAAAAATAATACAATAGCATTATGTTAAATTTGGAAATTAGAGAAAAAGTAGCAATCTCTTTTAATTTTGCCATCCTAACACAACCATTAAAAGCATCTTGTCTGGCCAGGCACGGTGGCTCATGCCTGTAATCCCAACACTTTGGGAGCCTGAGGTGGGTGGATCACCTGAGGTCAGGAGTTCCAGACCAGCCTGGCTAACATGGCGAAACCCCGTCTCTATGAAAAATACAAAAATTAGCCGGGTGCAGTAGCGGGCGCCTGTAATTCCAGCTACTCGGGAGGCTGAGGCAGAAGAATCCGATTGAACTCAGGAGGCGGAGGTTACAGTGAGCCGAGATTGCACCACTGTACTCCAGCCTGGGGAATAAGAGAGAAACTCCATCTCAATTAAAAAAAAAAAAAGCATCTTGTTATATTTCCTTCCAAGTTTTTGTTGCAAGCAATTCTTTTTCCATAGTTACATATATGTTATATAGATACAGACAGAAATCTTAACTTCATATCTTAAGCATGTTTTCATGTTTCTTCACTGTTCTAGTGCAGATAGCACATGGTAAGTGTTTAATAAATATTTACTTGAATGAGTCAACACGGTACAGTCAAACCTGTATCTCTGAAAATTGCTTATATCAAGAATTTCTTTTTCTTTTTTATTTTTGAGATGGAGTTTTGCTTTTGTTGCCCAGGCTGGAGTGCAATGGCGCGATCTTGGCTCACCACAACCTCCATCTCCCGGGTTCAAGAGATTCTCCTACCTCAGCCTCCCTACTAGGTGGGACTACAGGAATGCGCCACCATGCCCAGCTGATTTGGACCATGCCCAACCAAGAAAATATTTTTATGTAACAAATTTACTTAATAAGATACATTTACAGGCTGGGTGCGGTGACTCACACCTGTAATCCCAACACTTCAGGAGGTCGAGGAGGGTGGAATATTTGAGGTCAGGAGTTTGAGACCAGCCTGACCAACATTGTGAAACCCCATCTCTACTGAAAAAAAAAAAAAAAAAAAAAAAAAATTAGCTAGGTGTGGTGGCAGGTGTATGACCAGGTTTCAGAAACACTGTCTCGGCCGGGTGCGGTGGCTC
>NW_012103998.1:265030-266081 GCF_000951045.1 Mandrillus leucophaeus
AAAAAAAAAAAAAAAAAAAAAAAATTAGTGTAAACTTACTACTCTGGCCATGTTATATGTCTACAGCATAACTTTTACAACAGAGCTTTTCAGTACTAGTTTCATCAGCTCCCATAGACATAGTCTATGTTCCAGTAAAACTAAATTATGTTCCTATTTCTAAAATACAACTGATGATTATAAGGCACACCATGAATTAATGAACATTTCAAAGAAAAAATGACACAACCATAGTACATTCAGATGGTGGTTATAAGACATGTACCAATTACACAAATTTGAAAATGTTAAAATGGAAGAGGGGAGCAGAAGGGTAAAGTGTGCATCTTCAGTTAAAATATATACAGTGTTTGTTGCTCTCAGAAAATGCTTTGCATTTCCTGGGCTCCAAACATTTGCGTGTGATTTTCCTTCCATTTGGAACATCTCTCCTCTCCCTTCCTCTACATACAACCTACCCAGTTTCTAAGGATTTCTTCCTCTCATCAAACCTGTCCTGATCCTACCAACCAAATGTGATCTTTTGTTTGTTGGTTGGTTCAGCCAACAAACAGGTATTGAATGCCTACTATATGTCAGGCACTGTTCCAGGCATCAAGGATAAAATGGTAGACAAGACAGGCATAGTGTCCTGTCTTCATGGAGTTTCTTACACGGGGAGACATAAAAAGCAAGTGGATCAACAAATAAATGAAATAATTGTAAATTGTAATGAATGCTTTGATGAAACAAACAAGGTGCTGAGACAGAGAACTATATAGGGGCGTGTCAGCTGTGGCAGATGGTCAGGAAAGATCTCTACAGGGAAGTAAAGTAAGCTGAGAGCTAAAGGGAGAGGAGCAGTTATATGTGCATGTATGGAGAGAGGCACATTCTAAGCACAGGGAACAACATGTGCAAAAGCCATGAGGTGGGGTTGCGTTTGATGTGTTTGAGAAATCCGGCTTTTCATTCCTTGGAACCTCCAGAATATTTCATATCTTCCTTTGAGGTTAATATTCGTTTGCCTTGATCATAATCCTTGTTATTTTCTTTCCTTTTCTTTTCTTTT
>NW_012103998.1:275866-293973 GCF_000951045.1 Mandrillus leucophaeus
CTAAAAAATAACAAAAAACTAGCCAGGCGATGTGGCGGACGCCTGTAGTCCCAGCTACTCGGGAGGCTGAGGCAGGAGAATGGCGTGAACTCGGGAGGCGGAGCTTGCAGTGAGCTGAGATCCGGCCACTGCACTCCAGCCTGGGCGACAGAGCAAGACTCCGTCTCAAAAAAAAAGAAAAACTGTCTCATACTGCTGAAACCCCAAGAGCCTGTTTTTAGTCTGTGTTTGGTTTTGTTTTTGTTTTGAGATAGGGTCTTGCTCTATTGCCCAGGCTGGAGTGCAGTGCCTCCATCATAGCTCACTGCAGCCTTATATTTCTGAGCTCAAGTGATCCTCTCACCTTGGCCTCCCAAAGTTCTGAATTACAAGTGTAAGCCTCCTCATCTGGCCCCAAGAGCATGTTTGACATGCTCAGCTACTTAGGAGACTGAGGCAGGAGAATCGCTTGAACTGGAGAAGCAGAGTTTGCAGTGAACTGAGATCACACCATTTCACTCCAGCCTGGGCAACAGAGGGAGACTCAAAAAAAAAAAAAGGGGGGGGGGTGGTATGGGCAGTTATTATACAGAATAACTAACTATATATTATTATAGTTCAATAGTACTTTCTTGGTAAGAATTAAAATTATATGTGGCACTATGTTTACAGATATCTACTTACGTCGCATATAGCTAAAATTGAAAGGGCAAAAAGTTCTTCTAAGCTTAGGTATCCCTTGGTTTGATATGCTTTGCTTGAATGTAATGAATGTGAAAGCCAGATTGCTTACTGAACACCTTGATTCTGGCTCATGGCAGATAGCAGAGGAAGAACTGAAAAAACAAAAACAAAAAACACCCCACACTTTTATGTTACATTATCCTAAAAATTCATGAGACAGTGTGGTGGTTTTGTTGTTGCTATTGTTATTTGTTTATTGTTTTGGGAAGAAGATTCAATCTGAAAAGGCTGGAATTTTCCAAAAGCTTGTATTTGCCCTAACACTTCCCATCCTGAAACATCTGACAAGGCTTCTAATTGCATTGCTAGGCACAGGAAGCCACATGTAATGTAAGCCTCATACTTTTTAAATGATCAAGGCGAATTATGACTTGGAATAAAGGAATAACAGGGAATTAGCGCCTTTGCAAAATAAAATACTCTATTCTGAATTTACTGACATTTCATCTATTATTCTGAATTAGAACATGGAGTAACTTGCAATTATGCCATTTCTGGTTGGCAAAAAAGTGCCATATCTCAGTTCAGTCATTTTCTAATGCTTATCTGTCATATAGGGGTTGAAAATTTTAAAAAGAAATTTTGTGATTCCCTTTTGGAAACCACAAAGGTTCTGAATTACTTGAAATGGTAGAGAGTTACCTCTTCAAGTAAAAACTCTAATTGCAAACAGAACCTTGAGACTATAGTACACATGCAATGTTTGGCAATGCATCTGGTTTTTCTCCTTTGATGAAGAAAGAAGCTCAACACGTCACTATGTGTCACAGCTTTCGATATCATCTTGCATAGTCTATAAAGTCCCTGCCAATAGTCCTGAAAGACGTTTTACCTATAGCTGCAGAAGTCATCAATTTCTCCAGATCTTGGGCTTCCACTCATTGGTGATTACAGAGATTTTTGTCAAGAAATAAAAGCAGAATACATGAATAAGGCAAGGTTTTTGTTCAGCATAAGATCCTGAGGTTGCCATTTTGGAAACTGACCAGAAAAAAAAAAAAATTCCTTGAGTCTTTTTGGCTAAGCTGCCACTGTGGGAGAGGATATTGAGAACAGACAAATATGAACAACTTTTCCACGCCAGAGGATATTCTCCTGACTCTGTTTAAGAGTGATGAAACATGTCGATTTCTCACAAGGTAGAAATCTACAGACTTCCGGAAACACTGCAGAATACTTCTAAAGGTTAAACTAGTTTGACCTTAAAATTGGAATGGTGATGTTAACCATTTCCTTGCTGACATATACAACATAGATGATGCAGACTTTGCAAAGATGACCAACTTTGTAGATGTGAGGAAATGATGCAACTGCATTAGTTTGACAGGTCCTAGAGAAATCTAGTGCGTCTGTACTTAAACTTATTCATTTGCGACAACATACTTTTGTTAATCTGGGCTTTCTTATATTTGTTGCTATCAAAATTGATAGACTTATCACAAATGACCAGCATATTACCGTGTAAGACTATGCTGTAATTTCTTCTCAAATCTAGTAATGGCAGCCTTCATGTTGAAATTTGCTTTGGGGGAAGAATTTTAATTTTTTTCTTATGTATTTGCTCACTGAATTTATTTTAGATTACTCCATTTACGTGAATAAACAAGAATGAGAGGAGGAAATTTTTATAGAATTTTTTTTTTTCTGTGTGAAGAAGTCAATTTCTAATACAATAAGATAAAGTATGTGCCAAAATTAGGGGGAATGTTTATGTGTATTTTTGTGAGAAAGTTATTCTTATCTTTGATCAGGTCAAAGTGAGGTGAATGACCCTCCCCCACCAATAAACAGGGTTAAGAATTGCTCATCTAAAACATCCACTTTAGGCCGGGGACAATGACTCACACCTATAATCACAGCACTTTGGGATGCCAAGGCTGGAGTATTCCTTGAGTCCAGGAGTTTGAGACCAGCCTGGGCAACACAGTGAGACCCCATCTCTACAAAAAATACAAAAATTAGCCAGGCTTGATGGCATGCAGCTGTTGTACCAGCTACCTGAGAGGTTAAGAGGATCCCTTGAGCCTGGGAGGTAGAGGCTGCAGTGAACTATTATCATGCCATTGCACTCCAGCCTGGGAGACAGATGGAGACCCTGTCTCAATAAATAAATAGTGACTTTATTTTATAGTGAATAAGCAGAGCCCCTGGAACATAAAACATTTGCCTAAGGTGACATAGCTAGTAAGTTTTAGGACTGGAATTTGAATCCAGTTCTTTTATGCCTAAGGCATAAGAGACATGTACTATATGTACTACTATACATGTAGCCATTACATTTCCTCACTGGGGCATCCCGTAGTGACATGAGAAAGTTATCTGGAACCAGACTAAATCAAATCAAACCAAACCAAAACAAAAAAACAACCAACCAAACAAAAAAATTACGTGAAAGTGAAGTCTTTTTTTCCAAATGTGTGACTATCAGATTTTCTCAACCTTGACTTCCTACCTGTCCAAACCTGTGCCAACTGCCAGCTGCTTGGAAAATCCATCTGCCACCTACCCCATCCTGTTCCTGCTTGTTCTTCTTCTTTAATGACAGATGTCCCAGTTACAAATCCAATAGCAGATTTAAGCATCTGAAATAACCAACACCAACCTTTTACCTGGGTGTGTCTCTATTCTCAAAACCCAAACTCTGGCTTTTCCTGGTGTGTCACTTTGCCATTGTCTGAACTCTGCATATAATACTTTATACTAGAGTTTGGTGAGTTCTTGGGGCTATGTGTTGAAATAGACCCATTCCTCTAAAGAGAAAAAGGTAGAGGAAGCTAATTTAAAGCTTTTTGAATTTTCAAGTATAAAAAAGTCATACATTTTCACATTTAATTCAATAAAATATCTTTTCATAGCCTGAATTTTTTTTTTTTTTAGTTCAAGAATTTCTCTTTTTTTCTTTCTTTGTTTCTTTCTTTTTATTTTCTTTCTTTTTTTTTTTTTTTTGAGATGGAGTCTCGCTGTTGTCACCCAGGCTGGAGTGCAATGGTAAAATCTTAGTTCACGGCAACCTCCGCTTCCCAGGTTCAAGGGATTCTCCTGCGTCAGCCTCCCAAATAGCTGGGATTACAGGCATGCACCACCATGTCCAGCTAATTTTTTTTGTGGTTTTAGTAGAGATGGTGTTTCACCATGGTGGCCAGGCTGGTTTCGAACTCCTAACCTCAGGTGATCCGCCCACCTCAGCCTCCCAAAGTGCTGAGATTATAGGCGTGAGTCACCGCGCCTGGCCAAGAATTTCTTTTCAATTGCTGATCAAAACAACAAAACAGAGTTGAGATTTTGACTCTTAGTACCTCCTGTCTGCCATTTTGAAGATGTAGTAGGCTATCTGAATTACGTCTGTTGTTAGTATATGAACAATAAATAACAATATTTGCTATCAATATCAATATGGTGCTGCGATGCTGAGAGCTATATAAGCATGCCTCTGGCCTCCTTACAACCATTCTGCAAAGTAGAAAGTATTATCCCAATCTGCAGATGAGAAAATGGAGATCAAAGAAGTTAAGTGACTTGCTAAGTAGGAATACATGGTTATAAGTGACAGAGTCAGATTTGGAACCCAGGAGTAAATATTTTTTTAAAAGTCATATTAAGCCCAGCATGTGGACAAAACCTTTCTTTCCATGAATGAGTATAACTTAAAGGTAGTCTAGGAAAAACAGGTACCTACTGCTGGGAACCCCAATGGCCTTTGTTAGTTTCCAGTCCAATTTCCCCACCGTAAGCGGGAATCCTTTAGTTTGTAGCAGTAGTGGGTGAAATCAAGGTGGGTGGTTTGGGAGGATAAACTAAAATGGAAGTCCCATCTGGGAAGTTAAGTCCCATCCAGGGAAATGGTGGCAGAGGCAGCCATCCTGTATCTGATTTCTCACAAAAATGCACATAAACACCTCCCTACCCCCAATTTTGGTAAACACTTTATCTTAATGCATTAGAAATTGACATCCTTCATATGGAAAAAAAAAAAAATCTTAGAAAAAATTTTCTTTCTTTATGTTTGTTTATTCACATAAATGGAGTAATCTGAAATAAATCCAGTGTGTGCAAACACAAAAAAATCAAAACTCTTCACTCAAAGCAGCATGAGCAGACTCCACTTGCGTGAAAACACTGCGGCATCCAGCAATGGAGATGGGAAATTAAATGATCTATATGGTAGCTGACTGGGCAGGACCCCAACCATGGGTGGCACCCCTTCACTCCAGTGACTCCTACGCACGTTTTGGGAAAGACTTTGCAGGGAGGTAGGGAAGGTTCACAAAACACAGGTCACAGAGTATTAGGCAGCCAACAAATAGAATAATCATACAGACTCTATAGCAACAGGAACAAGTATTTATGATAATGATAAATGAAGAACATAATACACATCTACCTGTATACTATTAAAACATATATGAATATGAAATAGAGGCTAAAAAGAAATACTCCAAAATGATACAAGTTACTGTGTTGGAGTTGTAAAGTTACGGGCAATTTTCTTTCATTTCTAAATTTTGTATGATGTTGTTAATGTATGATTTTAAAAGTGTTTACCAAAAAAAGATAAAAGAAGAGATAAATTAATATTTTATATTATATGAGAAAAGTAGAAAGTTCTTAAAAACATAATGACTTTTTCTTCCATTCTTATCATCTTTTCAAAGTCTACTTAAAGCTTCTTCTCATTCCAATTCATTCTCTGTTTTGAATAAAACTGGTCAGTCCCCCTCAGGCTCAATTCCAGCATAGTTTGAGCCTGTTGTATTTTGCTAGCTTGGTGTCACTTGTGTGAGCCATAGAGACTTGTCTTAGTCTGAGTTGGAAGTACGTGATCTGCAGGAAAAAGCTGAGATACTCAGTTTGCAAAATAGCAAAAGGCATGAATCAGATACAAAAAGAAAGGCAGTGTTTCTCAGGTAAGCAAATAAAAAACCTTGGATGCCAGACTTAGCAAGATTGTTTTAGATAGGAGAAGTTGGAACACCAATGCTAGGGAAAGAAATAGAATACTTCACATTTAGTTGGTTTACAGTATAAACAAAATTAAATTTAATTCTGGAGACTATTTCAAAATACAGTTGTTCAGAATTTACAGTGTGTCTCTATTGTGAAATAGAGTGTTTAACCTTTCCAATAAAAGTTCAGCACTAATCTTAATCTTGTTATGCAAAAATACTAGACCCAAATTTCATGTAACTCTACAGCCAAAACTATTAATACTTTAAAAACAAGGGGCTGGGCGTGGTGGCTCATGCCTGTAATCCCAGCACTTTGGGAGACCGAGGCAGGTAGATTACCTGAGGTCCATAGTTTGAGACCAGCCTGACTAACATGTTGAAACCTCATTTCTACTAAAAATACAAAATTAGTCAGGCATGGTGGTACATGCCTGTAATCCCAGCTACTTGGGAGGCTGAGGCAGGAGAATCGCTTGAACCTAGGAGGCGGAGGTTGCAGTGAGCTGAGATCACACCACTGCACTCCAGCCTGGGCAACAAGGACAACACTCCATCTCAAAAAACTAACCAACCAAACAAACAAAAACAAAAATAAAAAACTAGGGCCCAGGCAGTAACCAGATAACTAATTTAAAATTTCAGTTTTCAAAATATTGCCATGCAGCCAAGAATCATAAGGAATGACACGCCCCATGTACAATTTTGCAAAGGACTAGAGGCTATTTCAAGATATTCTGATTTCTTTTTTTATTATTATCTCTTTATCAAACCACTTATAAAAAGAGAGGCACCTGCCTTTTATAGCTACATATAATAGATTCATTGTCTTCTAAAACTGAATTACTGTTAATAAACAATTAACATTTGAAGTAAATATGTCAAAAGCTATAAACCGAACAGAAATAGGTTGACTACCTTGCAAATTCTGCTGAGTGCTAAGATATTTGGTCAAACTACATATTATGCATTCACTGAGGCCAGGGATTGCCACTTAAGGTACTGCTGCATTCTCTATAGCGCTCAATGCTAGATTCCTAATTAGGCACCAGTAAGTGCCCATTGACTTGTCTCTTAAGCAATGTAATCTGCTTTGATTTCCTACTCCTACTACTTCTCCCAGCTAGAAGTCCCCCTCTTAGCCTGAGCAGCATATTCAAACTTTTATCTTAGGCTCTTAGCTTTTTCTAAGTTATGGCCAGGCCTTCTTCACCCCTGATAAACACTAAGCCCTTTGAGGACTGGGACATTGCCTGTGTCATGATTCCATTCTTTACAGTGCCTGGGTCATTTTAGACATGAAATGTAAATTGTTTGAAGGAATTATTGAAGGAAATGGTAGTTGAAAAGTATATATGAGGCTGGGTGCGGTGGCTCATGCCTGTAATCCCAGCACTTTGGGAGGCCAAGCCGGGGCTGGGGGTGGAGGGTGGATCACTTGAGGTCAGTAGTTCGAGACCAGTCTCGCCAACATGGTGAAACCCTGTCTCTACTAAAAATACAAAAATTAGCTGGGCTTGGTGGCGCACGCCTATGGTCTCAGCTACTTGTGAGGCTGAGGCACGAGAATAGCTTGAACCCAGGAGGTGGAGGTTGCAGAGAGCCAGGATCCACTACCTCACTCCAGCCTGGCAACAGAGCAAGACTCTCTCAAAAAAAGAAAAAAAAAAGTGTATATGACAGATAACTTCTAGTTTCCAATCCTAAAATTGAGTACCTCCGATAAAATAAATTTAGATTTATAGCTGTACTTGTAAATACAGGGTATAGAAAGCAGGTAAATAAGAATCTGTGGTTCATATGCTTTGATCCCCTTACAGGAGAATCTTTTCAGATCACAGACGACATGTATTTTTGTTCACGGTAGCTACTACTGACCCTTCATATTCCGAATGTTAGGTAATACTTATGATGAATAATACACTAAGAAATAAACATTGATTTTTTTTTGGCCTAAATGGGGCTGCAAATCTTCGAGCAAAAAATGTTTATTTTTCTGCTTTACTTGTTTCTAAATATTGTAGTGCATCTCCATAGAAGACAGATGACTTCTTTTGAGCATTATAAACTCTGCTTTCCTAGATGCATTTTCATCAAAGTATTTTTTTCCATGACTTTTGCAGTCACGGTGTGCGGGAGTGGAAGGAAGAACACTAACGTTTATTCATTGCCTATAAAGTGCCAATTATTGGTGGGCACTTTTATATTTGGTGTCATGTTGAATCCTCATAAAAGGCCCTATGAGATATGAACATTTTACATATGAAGCAACTGAAGCTCAGGAAGATTAACTATCTTTCTCAATGTCTTACAATTAATAGTGGAGCCAAGATCTAAACCCAGGTTCAAGTTCCTTTCACTTTTTTTTTTTTTTTAGAGTTAGAATCTCATTCTGTTGCCCAGGCTGGAGTGCAATGACACAATCATAGCTCACTGTAATCTTGAACTCCTTTGCCCAAGTGATCCTCCTGCCTCAATGTCCTGAGTAGCTGGGACTATGGGTTCAAGCCACTGCATCAGGCTAATTTTTTTTTTTCTTTTTTAGAGACCAGGTCTTACCATGTTACTCAGGATAGTCTGGAACTTCGGGCCTCAAGCGATCCTATCACCTTGACCTCCCAAAGTGCTGGGATTACAGGCATGAACCACCACACCTGTCCCACTTTGAATTCTATATTCTACTGCATCATGCTAACATTTTTTAGAACATTTATGTGAAATAAAAAAGGCCTGAAATATTTTATTCCATCATGCCTAGCAGATGATAGAAAGTAGTAAGGGAATAAAGCATGATGCACAGAGACGCACCGACTGCCTTATCGGTGGGTTCATTTAAAATGATGTGAATGATCCCAACATGTAAAATAACTTTTTATTTTATTTTATCTTATTTTTTATTTTTTCATTACACACCATGATTCTTCAAAAATCTTTCTAAACAGATTACATTATGAAGTGTTTTTTTCTCAACACTATAAGAAAATGATCTTGTAAACAACACAAGTAGTCTTCGTAAACGTCTTTGCGTTTGCAGAAGGTAGCAGCGCTTCTGATGCCTTCCAATCAAACTAGAATTTAAGGATAAGTAATTGTTATGAGCTCTAGAAAACACTTTTAATTGTGATTTGTCTAATGACTTTGAGTATCAGGGTGCCCAAAGAAATAGGATATCCTACCCGATGGCAATTTTTTCCCCGCCTAGAGGGAAAGCACCTTTAATTGCACAGATCTATAGTTCAGAGTAGGAATATAAAAAAGAGAAAATTTACATTAAATAAACACATGAGATGGAACAACATCTTGAACTTTTCAGATTATTTCCACATTGAGAAAGTGGAGGGAGAAGGGAACTGACATTTATTGCATATTATAGTCTGCTTTAATAGGATATCCTGGATTTACCAGGTCAATATTTTATATAGAGTTAAGTAGGTTTCCGGTATGGTTCACTCACTGTTGCCCACTGCTACACTCTTGCACTACAGAGATAAAATGTCAAGAAAAATATTTTGGCCGGGCGCACAGTGGCTCACGCCTGTAATTCCAGACTTTGGGAGACTGAGGCTGGTGGATCACGAGGTCAGGAGATCGAGACCATCCTGGCCAACATGGTGAAACCCCGTCTCTACTAAAAATACAAAAATTAGATGGGTGTGGTGGCACGTGCCTGTAATCCCAGCTACTTGGGAGGCTGAGGCAGGAGGATCACTTGAACCCGAGAGGCAGGGGTTGTGGTGAGCCAAGATCATGCCACTGTACTCCAGCCTGGCGACAGAGCGAGACTCCATCTCAAAAAAGGAAAAAACAAAGTATTTTTAAAGTATATTTACAGCTTATATTAATCTCTTCTTTGAGCCTGAGGCTAGAAACCAATTATGGGCTAAGTGATGTGACTTCTATATTAGATATACTTACAGAAAGCCCGCATTTTTAACAGTGTGCTTTGAAAAATTCAGGCTTGTACAGACAGGTCAGATAATACAGTGGTTTCAAATAGCCATTAAACAGCACAGTGTTTTGGATCCCATTCTCTTTCTTTTTTTAACCGTATGATTAACATGCAATAAACTGCACATCTTTAAAGTGTCCGATTTGATAAGCGTACACCCATAAAACCATCACCGCAATCATTAAAAAAAGAGAACACATTTGTCATCCCTCACAAGTGTCATGCGCCTTGGTAATCCTTCCCTCCTCCACACCCAGGCAACCACTGATCTGCTTTTTGTCACTATAGTTTGCATTTTCTATTGTTTTATAACAATGTAACCATACAGTGTGTGCTCTTTATTTGGTCTCACTTTTTTCACTCAGCATAATTATTTTGAAATTCACTCACGTTGTTGGATGTATCAGTAATTCATTCCTTTTTGTTGCTGAGTAGTATCCTATAGTATCTATTTTTTTATCCCTTCACTTGTCCCTTTTTTTGGTTTGCCCTCCTCTACTTGTCAAAATTTATACTTTCTCTGATTTTCTATTTATTTATTTATTTATTTATTTATTTATTTTTTGAGACAGAGTCTCGCTTTGTCTCCCATGCTAGAGTGCAGTGGTATGACCTCGGCTCACTGCAATCTCTGCCTCCCAGGTTCAAGCAATTCTCCTGCCTCAGCCTCCCAAGTAGCTGGGATTACAGGCATCCACCACCATGCCAGGCTAATTTTTGTATTTTTAGTAGAGGCACGGTTTCACCATGTTGGCCAGGCTGGTTTCAAACTCCTGACCTCAAATGATCTGCCCGTCTTAGCCTCCAAAAGTGCTGAGATTACAGGCATGAGCCACTACGCCCGGCCTTTTCTGATTTTCAGTTTCTGATTATGCCCTTGGCATTTACCCAGGTAGAGTGGACACCAGTGGTTTCTGACTGTCCTGCATCCCACCCCCCCGACTCCTGTTACTTCTGCTAGAAGCACCCACCAGTCCTTTGGACAACAGCGTCTTCCCCATTCCATGTAGTCTGGTGGGATCCTTCTGATTAGCATGACCCAGGCCAATCAGAGTCTTTCCTTGGAATTTTCTAAATGGACCTCCTTCCTCTTGGATTAGGTGTGACGTCAGAGCTGTCAGTGAACTTATAAAGAATGAGGTTGGCACATAGACAGAAGCCCAGATGAGAGACAATCTTCCTGAATCTGACTGGTGATAAAGCCCACTCATCCCTGGCTTTCTGCATTTTAATTAAGTGGGTGCCCCGCATCTACCACCCTGCTTATGGTAAGAGCACCTGTTTTTTGTTTTGGGAGGACCTCTCTTCCCATACTTTCAGCGCATGTGATTCAGCTGAGGCAGACTCCACCCGTCTTTGGGGGTGAAGCATATGTCCAGGCCCTAGCCAATCACTCATCTGCCTTGACCACAGTGATAGTCAGTGATTTAAGCTGAGCTAGGTAAAGCTAATACTTGTGCTACTAAGGATGGTACTCCCTTTTTCCTGTGGGACTTGAACCTGGAAGCTTAGAGATATAAATATTACAGACATCTTTTGACCTAATGGGTGGACAGCCAAGGCCACCAAAAGCAGAACTGAAAGGAGAGAAACCAGGTTCTGATGACATTGGGACAGCTGTTGGCTAAGATGACCTTAAAGTCTGCGCCATCCCTAGTCTTTTTTTTTTTTTTTTCTTGAGATAGTCTTGCTCTGTCACCCGTGCTGGAGTACAGTGGCATGATCTCAGCTCACTGCAACCTCTACCTCCTGGGTTCAAGCAATTCTCCTGTCTTGGCCTCCCAAGTAGCTGGGACTACTGGCGCATGCCACCACACCCAGCTAATATTTGTACTTTTAGTAGAGATGGGATTTCACCATATTCGTCAGGCTGGTCTCGAACCCCTGACCTCAGGTGATCCACCCACCTCTGCTTTCCAAAGTGCTGGGAATTACAGGCGTGAGCCACCATACCCGGCCCCTAGTCTTTTCAATCACACAACAACAAAATCCCCTTTCTGTATGGTTTGAGTTGTTATTCATGTTGCAACAGAAAAACTTGAGATACAATGTGTTACATTCATTATCTCATTTAATCCTTACAACCTGGCAAGTAAACTGTTAACCCAGTTTTACATATGGAGAAACTCTTAGTTAAGTAATTTAGCAAAATCTCAAGGTAACAAAATCAGGACTCTCATTCAATCCAACTGATTGCAAAGCCCTATTACTATGCAATGTTGCTTCAGGGCCAGAACCCTGACCTGCTTAATTTATGCTTTTCTACTCTTTCTTTCTATTACATGAAGTTTAACACTAACAACATCTGCAGCTTTCTTATTGCTGAAATAAAACTTGTACAAGACTTAATTCTCCCTTTTCCCTGCTTCTTACCTTTTCTGTCTTCTTTCCCCTCTTCCTTGTTTTTTATTTTTCCATTTTTCCAATATCTATATTCCAAATATTTGCTCTAGTCTTCACAGATCATATCAATTCTAGGATGGTCCTGGGAGTCATGTAGGCTTGGGCAAGGCAAAGTTAGTTTATTGAAATTTGCACTTCTGAACTGCTAATACTAGAAGACTACAAATCAGTCCTATCAGCTTACCTAAAAGCATATCACTGGGCCAGATTTCAAAGATGACAAACCATCCCTTCCTTCTCCCATTAAAAGGATGAAAAGGGCCGGGCACGGTGGCTCACACCTGTAATCCCAGCACTTTGGGAGGCCAAGGCAGGTGGACCACCTGAGGTCAGGAGTTTGAGACCAGCCTGACCAACATGGAGAAACCCCCATCTCTACTAAAAATACAAAATTAGCCAGGCGTGGTGATGCACGCCTGTAATCCCAGCTACTTGAGAGGTTGAGGCAGGAGAATTGCTTAAACCTGGGAGGCGGAGGTTGCGGTGAGCTGAGATTACACCACTGCACTCCAGCCTGGGCAACAAGAGTGAAACTCTGTCTCAAAATAAATAAATAAATAAATAAAAAGATGAAAAAAGGCCAGGCAAGGAGGCTCACGCCTATAATCCCAGCACTTTGGGAGGCCAAGGCGAGCGGATCATTTGAGGTCAGAAATTTGAGACCAGCCTGGCCAACATGGTGAAATCCCTCTTCTACCAAAAATTAGCTGTGCGTGGTGGCAGTTGCCTGTAATCCCAGCTACTTGGGAGGCTAATGCAGGATAATCACTGGAACCCAGGTGGCGGAGCTCGCAGTGAGCCGAGATCATGCCACTGCTCACCACCCTGGGTGACAGAGGGAGACTCCATGTCAAAAAAACAAAAACAAAAACATGAAAAGATGAAAAAAGATAATAAGTCCCACAAGCCCCTGGGGAAATGGCCAATTGCCACCTTTTTCTTCTTAACCTGCTTAAGAAGGGAAAACCTATACTGCCCCAGTTCCCACTTTCCAACTTTTTTTTTTTTAAGCAAGACATTTATTAAAGCTTAAAGATGGCTTCATCACGCCTGTAATCCCAGCACTTTGGGAGGCCGAGGCAGGTGGATCACTAGAGGTCAGGGGTTTGAGACCAGCCTGGCCAACATGGTGAAACACTGTCTCTACTAAAATACAAAAATTAGCCAGACATGGTGGCAGGCACCTGTAGTCCCAGCTCTCTCAAGGCTGAGGCAGGAGAATTGCTTGAACCTGGAAGGTGGAAGTTGCAGTGAGTTGAGATCGTGCCATTGCACTCCAGCCTGGGTAACAGAGCAAGACTCTATCTCAAAATCTCAAAACAAAACAAAAACAAAAAACGATGGCTTCATGTTGTGCTTCATTTTTTTCAAAAAGCTCAAATAAACTTTACATGTATTTTATTTGATTAAGGCCCACATCTGGTTTTTCTCAGAGACAGAACATCAATCTAGTTAAGAGGTATTAATATCACATTTAAAAAAGAAAAGAAGAAAAAACTAGTTAATCCCATCTTAATCTCATAATAGAGACGTGTATGCAGTCTTACTGGAAGCCTGGAAACTAACTCTCCCTGAGCATTTTGTCAGCAACTAGAGAAAAATTTCATTTTAAAATAAAATGTTTGAAAATTATGTCCTCCTTAACTGCCAAGATTGAGTTTGGTTCCTGGATTCATTTCCCTTGTAAGGACACATGACATCACTCTGCTGAAAGCTTTTTATAATGTTCCCTGGACTAGACCAAATGTCTCAGATGTTATTCATCCTCTAGGGTTAAATCTGGTACACCAAATTTGAAATTTTACATGTAAATAGGGAAGAAATTTCCCTCTCCAAATTTGTAACTTGTAAATCTATGGAGTTATTCTGATAATGATCTCAAATAGATCTGCTCTGTAAAATCTCTACAGTTAAGCTTTAAGTGACAGGGTACAACTGTATCATTATGCAATGGTACATAGCTGTTTTGTAGGTGTTGGGATGGTACAAAATATTAAAAATAAATGTTGAGGCCTGGCTAGATGTTTCATTTTTGAAGCAGGTTTTAAAAAGCCTTTGACAAAACTCTTTTCTTGCCTACAGCTTCATTTTTGCCAAAAGTAAAATTATTTTTCTCAAGTGATATTTGGGGGAAAATAGTTGATTGCTGTCCTTAGCTTAATTTGCTTTACTCTTCTTTGCAATCAAACAAACAAACAAACAGACTTTCTATATGATTCAGCCTAGTAAAATAGGGAATGAATCCAGACAAAACGTGTTTTTTCTATTTGGTTGGTTATCTAATTTCTTTGAGAATTTTTAAGAAATACGAATTGATAATTAGAAATAGTCCGGAAATTCAGACATATGGAAAATTGTTTTGTAAATAAAGCTATGTATTGATGTTCTATAGAGCAGTGGTTCTCAAACTTTATTGTGCAGCAGAATCTTAGTAGATCTTGGTAAACAGTTTGCTGGGCCCCACCCCAGAGTTTCTGATTCAGTTGGTCTGAAGTGGGAACTGAGAATTTGCATTTCTAAGAAATTCTGAGGTCACATTGCTGAGAACCACTGATGTAGAGCAATTGAAAACCAGTTTAAGTGTTTCTTGTTTGTATCTTATCTGAATGTTTCATATTTGTTTCCCAGACAGTGTCATTTTCAGAATGTGAATCCCAGCCAAGATTTTCTGGACTTATTACCTTTAACTCTCTTTGTCCAAAGTTCAATGACCTTCAAAATTTTCTCCCCTCAATATTTTTATATATGTCTCATGATACAGTTACTCTATGGTGAAAACATTTTGGGATATACTTGTTTCACTGGAAAGAAAATTATTTTTTAATCTCAGAACTTCTAAGAGCCTTAAATGTGTAAATGTATATTGTGAACTTCCAAAAGGGAGATAAAGTATGTGGCATTCCTCAAGTGGATTTGATATTGGAATTCTTTCTCAATCTTTTTCCTCCACTAAGCACTATGTATTATCTATTAATCACAGTTAGGGAAATAGTCTATGTAAATAATTTTATAATTTAACATGTTTTACAAGGTAAAAAAAAAAAAAAAGCCTATATTATAACCTACGGAAAAAACAACTAACACGCTCACAACATTACATACAATTTTTTTTTTTTCAGACGGAGTCTTGCTGTCACCCAAGCTGGAGTACAGTGGTGTGATCTCAGCTCACTACAACCTCCACCTCCCGGGTTCAAGTGATTCTCTTGCCTCAGCCTACTGAGTAGCTGGGATTACAGGCTCCCACCACCACGCCTGGCTAATTTTTGTATTTTTAGCAGAGACAGGGTTTTGTTATTTTGGCCATCCTGGTCTCAAACTCATGAGCTCAAATGATTCGCCTGCCTCGATCTCCCAAAGTGCTGGGATTACAGGCGTGAGCTACCGCGCCTGGCTAAATTTTAAATCAGTTTAGAAAAGTAATTAAATAGGCTAGGGGGCTGGGTGCTGTGGCTCACATCTGTAATCCTAGCACTTTGGATCATTAGAGTTTATGAGTTCGAGACCAGCCTGGCCAACATTTCGAAACCCCGCCTCTACTAAAAATACAAAAATTAGCCGGGTGTGGTGACACGCGCCTGTAATCTCAGCTATTCCAGAGCCTGAGGCAGGAGAATTGCTTGAACCTGGGAGACGGAGATTGCAGTGAGCCGAGATTGTGTCACTGCACTCCAGCCTGGGTGACAGAGCAAGACTCTGTCTAAAAATAAATAAATAAATAAATAAAAATTTTAAAATAGATAAATAAATGGGCCGGGGTGGTGGCTCCTGTCTGTAATCTCAGCGCTTTAGGAGGTCGAGGTTGGAGGATTGTTTGATGTCAAGAGTTTAATACCAGCCCGGGCTGTCGGTATAGTGAGACTCCATCTCATTTAAATAAATAAATAAATAAATAATGAAATAAATATTGTGCAATCCGTAATTTTTTTTTTTCATTGAAAGAACAAATCCTCTGGGCGCGGTGGCTCACGCCTGTAATTCCAAAATTTGGGGAGGCTGATGAGGGTGAATCATCTGAAGTCAGGGTTTGAGAGCAGCCTGGCCAACATGGTGAAACTCCGTCTCTACTAAAAACGTAAAAAATTAGCTGGGCGTGGTGGCGGATGCCTGTAATCCCAGCTACTTAGGAGGCTGAGGCAGGAGAATCGCTTGAACCTGGGAGACGGAGGTTGCAGTCAGCCGAGACCGCGCAACTGCACTCCAGCCTGGGCAACAAGAGCAAAATTCTGTCGAAAGAAAGAGAGAGGAAGGAAGGAAGGGAGGAAGGGAGGAAGGGAGGAAGGAAGGGAGGGAGGGAGGGAGGGAGAGAAAGAAAGAAAAAAAGAAAGAAAGAAAGAACGAATCAATCAAATAATCACCTCAGTTTTCATTATGAATTTCCCTTTTTTGGGGGGGGAGGGGACGGTGTCTCACTCAGTCTTCCAGGCTGGCGTGCGGTGGCGCAATCTCAGTTCACCGCAAACTCCGTCTCCCAGGCTTAATGGATCCTCCCACCTCAGCCTCCCAATTACGAATTCTTTGTTATGCTAATGACAGATGTAGAAAGAGGAGAGGGTGAGACAGAATAATCTTTTTATTTCTCATGGAGTAAATCTAATCTAATGATATGAAGGTTTAAGTATTAATGCTGAAACTCAGAATGCCATTTCATAGACTCCCTTTTTTGGTGATTTTTTGATATTTACTAAAGTACTAATTTAGATGAGGCAAGTATATGAAAATCCTTGCATATAAATAGGCCTTGTATAAATATCAGTGTTTCTCTTTAACTTAAAAAGAACTCTGAAAGTGATGCTACGTCTTGCTATATTATAAGGTTCCAAGTTTGACTTGAACAAATTTAAAAAGCCTCATTAACAGTGCTTTTAAACAAAGCGCACTTGTTCTAACGGAAAGCTTATTATGTATATTTGCATTCTTGGTTGTAAACAAGTGTTAAATACGTGTAGAGCATAATTGTTGCTAATTTACGGGTCCTGGTAATTTTAGAGGCATGAGAGAAGCCTGATTGACACGATCGTTGGACATAACTGTAGATGCATTCAACTTTGCCCAACAAAATAAGAGAAAGATGTCAGCATACAACATTTTTAAGGGGGAAAGGATTCATCCCTAAATACAAAAAGATAATTCTCCGAAGTTCTCAGCACATACTGTGATTTGAAACTTCAATGCAGCTTCTACTTCCGGGTGTTAACGTGGAAAAAAAATTTCTCCCTTCACAGGACTTTTATGTGGTTTTTTTTTCTTGTTTATGTTGTCTACATCCGGTCCCTACTCTCTTCTTTCAATCCTCTCATTATCTCCCTCTAGGGGTTTAAGTTCGTTTTTACTTTATGCTTTTATCCTTATTAGTGGAAAGAAGTGGGTCAGTATTACTTTAGTTTGTCTTCACTGCCACTCTACTGTTCATTCCTGAACTAGCTTTTAGCTTCTGGGAAAGGAGAAAGTCAAAACAGTTGGAGAAACTGGGCCAACCTCTCGCGGCCCGCCTCCCCCAAGAAAACAAAACCTAACCCGTGCAACAGTAGTCCTTTCTGTTTTCGTAGCACCTTGTATTTCTCCGCTCATGACGTTCAGATTTTTATGATAGCTGTTAACCACCTTTCATCCCAGCTAGACTCTCCGTCCTTACAGGACTCAGCATATTGCCGGGCACATGATAATATATACAAAACACTGTACTGTAGTTTAAATGAATAGATGCGGTGTGTGTGCAGGACTGCGGCACTAGTACCCACGTACCCACATACAACAAAGGAGAAAAGTTGCAGCCATCAACATCTTTCAGTGTGGGTCTTTTGACATGGACTCTCTAGAAAGCCAGTGGAGAACCGTGGCATGGACACACCTTGTACAATAATTACTTGTATAACAGAAGCACGAGTTTTCGTTTGGCAGGGGGAAGTCGAGGGGCAGGGGGGAAGTTGGAGGGGCTGAATTATTCACATGATTTCTCCCCCAGTCGCTGCGGACAGGCACTATTCCGCTGGGGTCCCCTGGCCCCCTCCCACCGTTCCCCCTACGCCCGTATTTAGGAGTCGGGAGTTTCCCGGGGACTCCCGCCCCGCCCTGCAGGCCCCTCCCCC
>NW_012103998.1:295363-300327 GCF_000951045.1 Mandrillus leucophaeus
GGGGGCTGGCGTGCGCCTGTCATCCCTGGGGTCCAGCGAGGACCCTGGGTCGCCCGGGGATTTCCGGGGCTCGGGTGGGGTGTGAGTGTCTGCGAGCTGCTTCTCGGCAGGCGCCGACAGATACAGACGCAGCCGCCTCCGGTGCTCGCTGCAGCTTTGGTCTGCGGGGGAGGCCGGTCTCCCCGCGAGGCGGAGGACGGGAAAGAGGCAGAAAGTCCCCCGAGACACAAAGGTCCCCCTTGGCGGGGGTGGAGCTGGAG
Source organism: Mandrillus leucophaeus (assembly GCF_000951045.1). Lineage (NCBI taxonomy): Eukaryota > Metazoa > Chordata > Mammalia > Primates > Cercopithecidae > Mandrillus > Mandrillus leucophaeus. Next base: position 295,624 of record NW_012103998.1, read on the forward strand.
GCGCGGGCGACGCTGCCCGGGAGGGGAAGGAAGGGGCGCGGGTCCGCGGGAGGTGGGAGAGGAGGCGGCGGTCGCGGCGCCTGCAGCTTCTTGGAAACGCCGGGGCTATGCGCGGGTGGGGAGCGCGGAGGAGGAGGAGGAGGAGCCCGCGCGTGGGGAGCGGGCAGAGACAAAGATCAGGGCAGCCTCCTGCCGGCGGGTCACACCCCGGAGTGTTGGTCAGGAGCGGAGGTAGAGGGAATGTGGGAAACCCAGCATAACGATGGGGAGGGAAAAATGGGGGGAGGAGGGTGCCTCGTGCTGTCGTCTCCGTCGCAGTTGCTTTTCTCAGCTTTTCTGTACGCGATGCTTTTGCTCCCCAACTCAGCTGGATAGCTCCAGATTCCCTCCCTCCTATCACCCCCACACTGCCACATTGACTCTCCTGTGGTTTTTCCCCTCATTCTCCCCCTACTTTTCACCCACTCCTTTTCGGGTAAGCCGTATTTTGCTTTCAGCTTGGGGAACGTTTGTTAATGACAGGATGCCTGAGCTTGTTCTGACCCTGAACTGCCTTGAACTCCTCTCTCTTCCTCCCACCCTTTCCTTTTCTGGGATCTATAATGTCACATGGCCGTTAACAATTAGCTTTTCTTTTGCAAAAGTGACAAAAAGCATTTAGCTGAAATCTGTGGCTCTTGCCTCCTTTATATGAATATATCCACCAAAGACACCTCGTTGGTCATGTTCTATCACCTCTTCGTCAAATTAGTATCAGGTCCTAACAGGTCACTTTCAACATAAAGAAGAGGCAAGTTTTGTTTTGAGACTTGATCATTCCTAGGGTCAGCAAAGTGTATTCCAGGCAGCCAGACCTTCAGTCACTTATCAGGAAATGCTTGACCTAAAGACAGACAATTCTTTCCCCAAACTTTGCTGTTTCTTTTTTGAGTCTTTGTTGAAAGATTTCTTTTAAAAGGCAAGTGTGAGAAGATCCCAGTAACAAATCTGACTTACTCTGTTTTAGACTTTCTTAACTCTTGAGCAGAAGAAAATGAATGGACTTTGAAGACCTTTGACACCTTGAGTAGACAAAGCTTCCCTTGAAACTAGAAATAAAACTAAACTAAATTTTAAGGGAAAAAATTTGCTAGTGGTAATATAATTGGTTTTGTTTCTTTTTTTTTTTTTTTTGAGTATGAGGTTTTGACATTTGTTAAACGTTGGGGTGTTGCTTTGTTAATGAAGTCATTTCAGTTTTTGCAACTCTAACATCTGCATGCTTCCATAAACAGTGAGTTGGAACAAAAGATAATGTGACTATATTTAAGGGATAGTCCTTAAATTCTTTTTTATGTTATGAGAGAGAATGCTGGACTGTAAAGAATGTTACTTTATCTGGTAAACCGTCTCATAGGCCAGAAGCACCAACAGTTTGGTTGGCTTTAAAACAACGCGAGTCTTTGAATTTAAGCTTATGTAAAATTACTATGCAGATATAGGTTATTTATTTTTACAGTGAAAATAAAACGCTATTGAGGTATACATGGAAAGAAAATAAAAGCAAAGCCTGTTTGATGTAGGGACGTTAACGTTAATATCACTGTACGAACAGTCATAGCTTGCTGCTCACTGCCATTAAAGGGTTGACATATAAACATTGTGGAAGAGATTTCAGTTTCAGGACTAGTATCTGAATTATGGGACTCCCTACCGCACCCCACCACTTAAAACATTTTAGAGACTTTTGTGAAATTAACAGGTCATATAATTAATAATTGTTGTTTTATGTATATTTATTGAAAGACAATATTGAGGATACATTGATTTTTTTTTCCTGCATATTTATCAGTATCGAATTAGAAAATTGAACTTTCAGTGTCACTGGATGGAAAGCTACCAAAAAGTAGCAAGGTTTCCGAATGGTGGGATTTATTGGTGATTAAACATTTTTTTCCTGTATTTTACAAGTTTCACATTACATTTACAATGAGAAAAAAATGTAAATGTAGAATTAAAGTTTTGTTAATACCATAATTTGCCTATTGCTGTACTAAAAGAAGCTTCTATAAAATGTGTCATCTCATCCTTAGATTCAGGCCTGAAAGTAACTTTCAGTGTTAGGTATTTGAAATAATGCAGCCTGTCATATGTACTCTGGTTACCAGAATGAAAAAAACAAAAAGAGATACATATATAGTAAGGACACATGAAATTGGAGGAATCGATCCCCATTGTAGCTTCCTATACCAGTAGTCTCTTTCTAATAAGTCACTGCTTTTATTAAAAAAAAAATAGAAAATTTAAATTTTATTTGCCCTGTAGCACAGGATAGCTGTGTTGACTAAGCACAGATTTTAATGCATATGTTTGTTGATATATTTAGTTTTTGGATACTAGTTCAGTCCTGCAATTATGGTGGAACGAGATGGCGTATAAAATCATTTTGTTTGCTTTGTCAAGGCTTGTTTTTCTCTTTATTTTCAGCAATATTTTCCTTCTTTTCTTTCACTGAAAAACAATGCAACTATTTTATGGTGAACAATGGAAGCTGTAATGGCAACTGAGGTAGCTATTCAAAAGTGGAAATGACGATGTCCCTTAATATTATAACAGTTATCTGTGAACACAAAAATTTTTACTCTATGATTTTATTTGTTATTGTCTACTAATGTTGAATATTTATAAGGCATTACATTTTGAATCTTTATTGATGTTTCCTAGTCTTTAGAAAATTTTACCGTCATGCGCTGGCATTCTTTTACATGGCATTTAGATTTCCAGGATGTTCTTTGTATTGTTTGTTTGTTTGTTTGTTTGTTTGTTTTGTTTGTTTTAGACTTTCAGGATGGATAATTACTTTATTGCTATGTTGTAAAAATTATATTCTCTAGGGAATTTTACCTATTTAAAAAATGGTCTGTTTTCATACCTGGGAAGGATGAATAGTTTTAGGTTCTTTTGAATTTTGAATGTATAAACTTTTAAATAGGAAATCAGCATTTAAAGTATATTTCATAAAGTGATTATGGTATTTTGCATTTTAAATACAGAAGATAAACAGTAGGTTTATGGCACTTAAAAATGTGCTTTATGTAGCATTTTTGCAGTGAAAAAAACTGCCTGTAATAGCGAACCTAGTGTAGTTCACTAGCATTTAGTCTACAATGTTGGCAATTTCTTTGAACTGATGGGGAGAGGACCAGTTAGACTGGCTTTTAAGAGTTTATATTGTCATCAGTGGATTCTTTGTCATTATTTTGCTTCCAGTATAGTTAGTTGGTGGTTACTTTTGATATCTGTGAAATATTGACCTGGCAAGAGGAATAGCCAAGGGCCAGAAAAGTGTATTGAATATACCTGAGTGTAGTTTATTGTTCCTAGCCTGTCTTCCTCTCCCTGTTGGTCAACATGGAAAATCAATAGACATCTACCAGTAAATCTAATTAATAATGTTACCATCTTCTGCAGTAACCTGTGATACTGAATACTGTTTGAGGATGTAGAATTACAGACCTGTGGCATATTGGGATGAGGTGAAAATTATCTTGCTCTCCAAAGTCTCCTTTTGAAAATATTTTTTGATACCGCCTTAGTTTACTTGGTCTACTATAACAAAATACCATATATTGAGGTGGCTTAAAACACAGACGTATTTTCTCACACGTCCGGGGCTGGAAGTCTGAAATCAGGGAAGCACCTGCCCTCTCAGCTGTCTTCTCCCTGGACACTCTTAAGACCTTTCCTCCCTGCCTGCAGGTGAAGTGGGAGGGAGATAGGAGGAGGGAGGGGAGGGAGAGGTGAGGATGTCTTTTTCTTTTCTACTTAAAAGGGCACAAATCCTGGCATGAGAGGGTCTCACTCTTAGGACCTAATCTAAACCTAATTGCTTCCCAAAGGCCCACCTCTAATAGCCATCACACTGGGAGGTTTGGACTTCAACATGTGAATTTTGGGGGTATACAGATCTTCAGTCCATAACATAAACTTTGTGAAAGAAATTAACGTTAATTAATTACCTCTGCTAGGCACTATGCTAGGTATTATTTTGTGAAATCCTCACAATAAGTGCTTCATATAGGTATTCTGCCTGTTTTCAAACGAAGAGACAAAGACCTTAGGATAAGTCATTGTTTCCAGGGACCGACCTCTATGGTGACATTGACATTCCAGTTTAGGCATTCAGACCACTACTCTACACTGTCTCCATGAGGATGAGATGTTAAAAAGTCAATGTTACTGTCTGCACTTTATAAACAGGGAGTGAGAAATTAGAAAAGCTCATCAAAATAAGATTTAAAGTACATTGAACTGGTTTTACTACATTAAAAGATTGCAGTATATAAAATATGTAAGGTAGGACATGCTGCTCAAAATGAATTAAAAATCAAGATGCTAAAAAGATTTAAAACATTTATATGGGCCAGGCGTGGTAGTTCACTCCTGTAATCCCAGCAGTTTGAGAGGCCAAGGCGGGTGGATCACAAGGTAAAGAGTTCCAGACCAGCCCGGCCAACATGTTGAAACCCTGTCTCTACTAAGAATACAAAACTTAGCTGCGCGTGGTGGTACATGCCTGTAATCCTAGCTGCTTGGGAGGGTGAGGCAGGAGAATCGCTAGAACCTGGGAGGCGGAGGTTGCAGTGAGCCAAGATCGCACCATTGCACTCCAACCTGGCGACAGAGCAAGACTGTCTCGGGGGGAAATAAAATTATAGATTTTTT
>NW_012103998.1:301122-304959 GCF_000951045.1 Mandrillus leucophaeus
GGTTTCCCCACGTTGGTCAGGCTGGTCTTGAACTCCTGACCTCATGATCTGCCTGCCTTGGCCTCCCAAAGTGCTGGAATTACAGGCGTGAACCACTGCGCCCAGTCTATACTTGCAAGAAATTATCAAGTAACAGTATTGAAGCCCGTATCACTCCAAATTTAGACTCGCTCTTCTTTAAATTAGTTAATATGTATTTTTTAGTATTATTTAAAATAAGTATTTTTTGAAGTATAACAACTTTAGATTTTAGTATTTTGTATTATTGACTTGTAATGTTATTTCTGGTGGAAAAAGAAGCTTTTCATTGAGAATGTGTGTGTGTGTGTGTTTGTGTTTGTTAAGATACAGGGTCTCACTGCCACCCAGGTTGATTGCAGTGGTGTGATCACTGCTTCCTGTAGCCTTGACCTCTGGGGCTTCAGTGGTCTTCCCACCTCAGCCTCCCAAGTAGCTGGGACTACAGGTTCAGCGCCACTAGTCCTGGCTAAATTTTGTATTTTTAGTAGAGATGGGGTTTTACCATGTTGCCCAAGCTGTTCTTGAACTCCTGGGCTCAAGCAATCTGCCTGCCTCAGCCCAAAGTGCTGGAATTACAAGTGTGAGCCACTGTGCCCAGATTTTTCATTGATTCTGAAGTAAAATTGGATTCCTTAGTCAAACTTCAGCCCTTTGAGTCTGACCTATTAAATTAGTTTTTTTTTTTTTTTTTTTTTTTGGAGACAGAGTCTCACTTGTCGCCCAGGCTGGAGTACAATGGTGCGATCTTGGCTCACTGCAACCTCTACCTCCTGGGTTCAAGAGATTCTGTCTGCCTCAGCCTCTCGAGTAACTGGAATTACAGGTGTCTGCCACTATGCCCTGCTAATTTTTGTAGTTTTTAGTAGAGATGGTGTTTCACTGTCTTGGCCAGGCTGGTCTTGAACTCCTGACCTCGTGATCCATCCGCCTAGGCTTCCCAAAGTGCTGGGATTAAAGGTGTGAGCCACTGTGCCCGGCCTTAAATTAGTTTTAAGAAGTAGTCCTTTATGGCTCAATTTGAGTTAAAATTAATTTTGCAATTCAGGTGTGTAGTTGGTAAGTATTTTTAAAGCATTTATTATGTCTTCAGTATTGTATTAGCCATTATCTGTGTTGTAACAATATAATTTAATGCGGCAATATTGTAACATAACATAACAGCAATGTTGGTTGTCTTGAGTGTTCTGTCCACGGCCTTCTTTCCAGGTTTTTGTGTTTCTGGCAATCTCATCTATATTTAGGGCTTTGTTCTTATCACCCATATGCAATAATCTCCAACTCTTTATTTCTAATCTAGACCTTTTTTTCTGAGTTGCATTCTAGCTTCCTACTCGATATTGCCTTAGTGTGCTCACTTACCTAAGCTGAACTCAAATCCCCTACTTCTATTCCCACTCTCAGTGAATGGTACCACTGTCAGCCTAGTCACATAAGCCAGAAACTTTGGCAGCTTCTTTCTTATGCTTTTCTGTTATGCTCATTTCCCCTTAGTCCAGTTAGTCACACCAAGTCCTGTTAATTTTAATTCCTAAATATCTTTTAAATTTATTTTTTCCTGTGTCACTGTCTTACGTAAGGGTTTTGGAATGTCTTATCTGATTTACTGGCTCCAGTTTTGTCCCATTTTAATCTAACCATATTCTTTCTTTATGTTTATATATGTATCTTATCATTTCATCCTTTTTTCCGTGCTGCAATCCATTCAGCCATCCATGTCTGAAGTACCTGCCTACTCTGTACTAGACACTATGGTAGGTGCTAGGATACAAAGATGAAGAAACTGGTATGTTAATATTACAATGCTATGACACTTGTAGAGAAATTCTCATTTTTGAGCCCAAATATTGCTTCCTCCAACGTGATCTTTGTTCCATTCTGACAGAGCTATGGTGGTTCTGCTATATAGTATTTGTATATACTGTAGTACTTAATATGTTACACTGTAATTTATTATTTTCACGTCTCTCCCTCTTTTGGCTGGCTTTGTGCCCCAGAAGAGGCCGTGTTTTTTTCATTTCTGTATTTCTTCCCATATTATCATATTGTTAAATTGAATAAAGTGATGGAATTAGGAGAAACAACACCAAGGTGGTAAATTAAGGTCAGAGTAGGCTTAGAAGCAATCAAGAATACATTTTGATACAGTAGATAATAAAAAGCTTTTAGGTTTCGAATACTGGAACTATACAGTTTGGTGGTATTTGTGTGAGAGCAATCTAGAACAGTTTGTAGGCCAGCTTCTAGGGACAGAAACTTGGCATTATTGAGACTTTTTAATTGCATGTGAGCTGTACTAACTTGTTAGTGAAAATGGAGAGAAAAGGGGTGTGGCCTTCAAAGATTGTTGTCTTTTAGACAAAATGGAAATGTAAAATTATAATGTTAATATGTAAAGAAAATACTCATTTCTGAAGGTCTGAAAACATTAGTCAACATAGCAAGAGTAAAATTTGGTTTAACCGAAAAAAACTGGCCGGCCGCGGTGGCTCACACCTGTAATCCCAGCACTTCGGGAGGTCAGGGTGGTCAGATCACTTGAGGTCAGGAGTTCAAGACCAGCCTGGGCAACATGGCGAAACCCCATCTCTACTAAAACTACAAAAATTAGCTGAGTGTGGTGGCGCATACCTGTAATCCCAGCTACTCAGGAGGCTGAGGCAGGAGAATTGCTTGAACCTGGGAGGCTGAAATTGCAGTGAGCCAAGATCTTGCCACTGCACTCCAGCCTGGTGACAGAATGAGACTTCATCTCAAAACAAAAAAACAAAAAAACTTCTTCTATAGTAGGTGTGTTATAAATAATAGATTTATTTTAAACGTTCGTTTGGGATTATGGCTTGGTAACATGTTGTTTGAAGTGTGACATTTCAAATGAATTTTCATAATTTGTGGGAGTCAGTGCCTTTTTAAATTCCTCAACTTTACATAGTCTTCTTAAAACACTTTTTATATTAAGCTTTTGAGATCATGGTTTATTAACCAACATTTTTCATTTTGGTAACCGTGGAGTATTCTGTTTTGCAATAATTTTTGCCCATAAGTTGGTGAGCATGGATTTTTTTTTGTTGATCCCTCCCTTCTCCAGATATCATTTGCATTTCCATTTTGCTCTGATCCCTTTTCTTCTAAGCTATAAAATGGTTGAAACATTTATTTCAGGTACAATTTTTTGGAAAAGATGTGCAACTTAGGTTTCTATTGTATAAAGTTTAGAATTGGTTATATGTTTTCAATTTTCTTTTCATAAAGACTACTTCAGTAATAACTGATAATAACCATATTACTATAAGCTCATTACTTTAACTCCTGGCTGGGCAAGGTGGCTCATGCCTGTAATCCCAGCATTTAGGGAGGCAGACTGGGGAGGATCACTTGAGCCTAGGAGTTTGAGGCCAGCCTGGGCAACATAGGGAGACCCCATGCCTACAAAAATATTTTAAAAAATTAGTTGAGCATGATGGCACATGCCTGCAGTTCCAGCTACCCAGGAGGCTGAGGCAGAAGGCTCTCTTGAGTCTGATAGGTCGAAGTTGCAGTGAGCTGCGATCATGCCACTGCACTGCAGACTGGGTGACAGAGTAAGAACCTGTCTCAAAATAAAACAAAACAAAACCAGAAAACCCTCAAAACAAAAAAAAAGCTCTTGAAGGTCAGTTTCTTCTTAAAGACGAGGAAGTAACAGAACCTACTTGATAGGGTTGTGGGAATTAAATGAAATAAAGCGTGTGATATAGTTTGGATGTCCCCTCCAAATGTCATGTTGAAAAGTAATCCCCATTGTTAGAAGTGGGACTTAGGCAGGCTCAGTGGCTCATG
>NW_012103998.1:310053-311499 GCF_000951045.1 Mandrillus leucophaeus
TTTTTTGTAGAGATAGGGTCTCACTATGTTGCCCAGGCTAGTCTTGAACTACTTTACACAAGTGATTCTCGAGCCTCAGCCTCCCAAAGCACTGGGATTACAGGTGTGAGCCACCATGCCCCGCCTCACATTTTTCTGAAATCCAAATAGAATAACTGGTTATAAAGCTTACCCATCGAAAGAAGAAACTGACTTTGCATTTTATTCTTTGTCATAAAATCTGCCTGGATGCTTAGTATTGTATTGTTGTTTACTATTATATGTTATTCCAGAGTAATGGCTTTAACCTGAACTTCAGAATCATTCTTGTTGACTAAAAGAAGAAAAAATCTAAAGGCATGCTTGTGTGTATGTAATCTCAAACTCTGTTTCTGAATGAGAATCTCTGGGTTTGGGTTTTTAATGTTTCAGACAATTCTTGATGGGTCCTGGAGTTTTAGAAACACTGTTCTAGAGTTTAGCACAGTGTTAAGGGAAGGAATCACTCATACATTAAATTTAAAGTAGATTCATACTTCTAGTGGGTTGGTTGGTCCTTGGTTGCTGGATTCTATGTGCTATTGGACCCAAAGAATGACGGCACTGCTAGGACGAAGCTCTTGAGATTTTTGATGAAATGATTCATGAACCTGTAACCATTTAATTGAAAAGTGGAACACAGGTCCATGGAACAGTTACAGGTGTGGATGTCACCGTCAATACACATCTCGAAGCTGTGAAAATGACCCCGAAGACAGAAAACCTGTACAGTTGGAAACACAAATTTGAGGAAGTAACGTTAAATATTTTACTCTACCAGACAGTTTACCTCTGGATACACTACTTGTGGATGTTGAACCTAAGGTAAAACCTAAGAAAAGGGAAGGTGTTTGTTACAGGAAGAGGCCAGTGCAGAAGCAGAGGTAGAGGAAGAGCACATGGCCATGGCAGAGGAAGAGGGGGTCCTAGGTGATAAAGTCTCTTAAGATTACTGTTTCAAGGTAATATATGATTTGAGATATTTTCTGTACAGGTTTTCTTCGCTTATGTCAGTTTTTATTTAAATTGTTTTTTTCTATTAAAAAATTTACCGTTATGCAGTATGTCCATGTAATCTGTCAGCTTTTTTGTTGTTGTTTTGTTTTTCATTTTGAGACAGGGCCTCTTTCTGTCTCCCAGGCTGGAGTGCAGTGGCACGATCTCAGCTCACTGCAGCCTCTGCCTCATGGACTCAAGATCCTCCCACTTCAGCCTCCTGAGTAGCTGGGACTACAGGTGCTGCCGCCATGCTTGGCTAATTTTTAAAAGATTTTTGTGGAGAATAGAGATGAGATTTCACTATATTGTGCAGGCTGGTCTCAAACTTCTGGGCTCAAGTGATCCTCGCACCTTGGCCTCCCAAAGTGCCGAGATTGCAGGCATGTGGCACTGTGCGTGGCCGGTATGTCAGTTTTTTTTTTTTTTTTT
>NW_012103998.1:313739-314969 GCF_000951045.1 Mandrillus leucophaeus
AAAAAAGTGGGGCCTGGTGGTGGGAGGTGTTTGGTTCATGGGGCAGATCCCTCATGAATGGCTTAGCACCATCCTCTTGGTGATGAGTGAGTTCATGTGAGATCCAGTTGTTTTAAAGTTTGTAGCTGCTTCTCTGCCCTCTCTTGTTCCTCCTCTCACCATGTGACATGCCTGCTCCCACTTGGTTTTGCACCATGAGTAAAAGCTTCCCAAGGCCTCCCCAGATGCCAAGCAGATGTTGGCATTATGCTTGTACAGCCTGCAGAACCATGAGGCAATTAAACCTCTTTTCTTTATAAATTACCCAGTCTCAGGGATTCCTTTATGCAGTGTAAGAACAGCCCAACACAGCATGTAAAACATTGATTATTTTTGCTATGACTCTGTATAGGAACTATTGGTAGTGGTAATAAAATTGTTTAATCTATTGCTTCATGTTGAAGGAATGTCTAAATCAGTGATTCACAAGGACAGTTGAATCAGAATCATCTCTGGCTTTTTGAACTTTGCATATTTCCCAGATTTTCTTACATGCCTCTACTCCCACCAGATTTGAGCGTAACTGTAGCAGTGGGTTTGCATTATTAATGGGTGTGTGTTGCATCCTTCTTGTATGTTTGGGGGTGGAGGTGTCACATATAGACATACCAGTAGACTAAGATGTGCATTCTTGTTTCTAATCTAATGACCATTAGGAACAAATAGGTCATAATCTTTTGTAAGCATATCTATAAGCTTTCCTTAGGGCCAACCAAATATTTCTTTGAACCATTTTCCCTGTTCTGTTTCACTTCTTTAGGCCTGTGCTTTATCATTTACTTGACATCTTAATAGTCTAGACAGTATTTGCTTTCCTTGTTAGTGACTCTTGTATGTGACTCTAGAGTTTTTCTTGTTTTTTTATGTACAGATGAGATGTCACTATGTTGCCCAGGCTGCAACTCCTGAGCTCAAGTAATCCTCCCACCTTGGCCTCCCAAACTGCTAGGATTACAGGCGTGAGCTACCACACCTGGCTGATTGTTTTTCTTTTTCACTTTTATTATTATTTTTTTTTTTAGAGAAAAGGTCTTACTCTGTTGCCCAGGCTGGAGCACAGCAGTGCAGTCCCGGTTCATTGCAGCCTCAACCTACTGGACTCAAGCAATCCTCCCACCTCAGGTTCCTAAGCAGCTGGGACCACAGGCGCACACCACCATGCCCGGCTAATTTTTTACTTTTTTTTTTTTT
>NW_012103998.1:318459-320679 GCF_000951045.1 Mandrillus leucophaeus
GATACGGGGTCTGTGTTGCCCAGGTTGGTCTTGAACTCCTGGGCTCAAGCAGTCCTCTTGCCTCAGCCTCCCAAAGCGCTAGCATTACAGGCATTAGCCACCATGCTCAGCTGTTCCTGTCTTAGGTCCATGTGTGCTCAATGTTTAGCTCCCAAATATAAGTGAGAACATGCAGTATTGGGTTTTCTGTTCTTGCAGTAATTCACTGAGAATAATGGTCTCCAACTGCATCCATGTTGCTGCAAAGAACAAGATCTCATTCTTTTTTTATAACTATATAGTACTCCATGGTGTATATGTACCATGTTTTCTTTATCCAATTCACCATCGGTGGGCACCTAGGTTGATTCCATGTCTTTGCTATTGTGAATAGTGCTGCCATAAACCTATGAATACATGAGTCTTTTTGATAAAATTATTTGTTTTCTTTTGGGTATATACCCAGTAATGTGATTGTTGAATTGAATGGTAGTTCAGTTTTTAACTCTTTGAGAAATCTCCAGCTGCTTTCCACAGTGGCTGACTTAACTTATATCCCCACCAACAGCGTGTAAGCTTTCCCTTTTCTCTGCAGCCTTGCCAGTATCTGTTGTTTTTTGCCTTTTAATAATAGCCATTCTGACTGGTGTGAGATGGTATTTTGTTGTGGTTTTCATTGCATTTATCTCATGATTAGTAATGCTGAACATTTTTTTCATGTGTGTGTTGGCTGCTTGTATGTCTTCTTTTGAGAAGTGTCTGTTCATGTCCTTTGTCTACTTCTTAATGGGGTTGTTTTTTTTCTTGTGGATTTAAGTTCCATATGGATTCTGAATATTAGTCCTTTGTTGGATGCATGGTTTGCAAATCTTTTCTCCCATTCTGAAGGCTGTCTGTATACTCTTGATAATTTCTTCTGCCATGCAGAAGGTCTTTAGTTTCATTAGGTCCCACTTGTCAATTTTTGTTTTCATTGCAGTTGTTTTTGGGGACTTAGCCATAAATTCTTTGCCAATGCTGATGTCTGGAAGAGTGTTTCCTAGGTTTTCTTCTAGGATTTTATAGTTTAATGTCTTTAATTCATCTTGAGTTAATTTTTGTATATGACGAAAGGTAGGGGCCCACTTTCATTCTTCTGCGTATGCCTATCCAGTTATCCCAGCACCATTTATTGAATGGAGAGTCTTTTTCCCATTGTTTATTTTTGGCAACTTTGTTGAAGATCAGATGGTTGTGGTTATGCAACTTTATTTCTGGATTCTCCATTCTGTTCCGTTGGTCTGTGTGTCTGTTTTTGTATTAGTACCATGCTGTTTTGGTTACTTTAGCCCTACAGTTTAGTTTTAAGTTGGGTAGTATGATTCCTCTGGCTTTGTTCTTTCTGCTTAGGGTTGCTTTGGCTATTTGGACTCTTGTTGGTTCTGTATGAATCTTAGAAGAGTTTTTTTTGTTTGTTTGTTTGTTTTGAGACGGAGTCTCGGTCTGTCCCCCAGGCTGGCATGCAGTGGCGCAGTCTCAGCTCACTGCAAGCTCCGTCTCCTGGGTTCACACCATTCTCCTGACTCAGCCTCCTGAGTAGCTGGGACTATAGGGGTCCGCCACCACGCCCAGCTAATGTTTTGTATTGTTAGTAGAGACGAGGTTTCACCTTGTTAGCCAGGATGATCTTGATCTGCTGACCTCGTGATCTGCCCGCCTCGGCCTCCCAAAGTGCTGGGATTTATAGGTGTGAGTCACCACGCCTAGCCGGTTTTTTTTTTTTTTTCCTAATTTTGTGAAGAATTACGTTGATAGTTTGATAGGAATAGCATTGAATCTGTATGTTGCTTTTGGCAGTATGGATATTTTAATGATATTGATTCTTCTAATTAATGAGCATGGAATGTTTTTACGTTTGTGTCATCACTGATTTCTTTCAGCAGCGTTTTGTAGTTATTCTAGAGATCTTTCACCTCCTTGGTTAGATGTAATACTAGGCACTTCATTTTTTGGGGGGCTTTTGTAAATAATATTGTGTTTTTAATTTGGCTCTCAGCTAGAATGTTGTTGTATAGAAATGCTACTGATTTTTATTCATTGATTTTGTATCCTGAACCTTTACTGAAGTCGTTTCCAGTTCTAGGAGCCTTTTGGTAGAGTCTTAGAGTCTTTAAGGGTTTTCTAGATACATAATTGCATCTGCAGAGAGAGAGTTTGATTTCTTCTTTCTCTGTTGAGATGCCTTTGATTTTTTTTTTTTTT
>NW_012103998.1:323069-324328 GCF_000951045.1 Mandrillus leucophaeus
TCTTGGCCTCCCAAAGTGCTGGGATTACAGGCTTGAGCCACCGCGCCCGGCCCGGTATGTCAGTTTTTAACAAAGAAATGTGTGGAAAAATTTTTGAAGTAAAGGCAAAGTGATTAAAACTTTCTGCCTGGGTGCGATGGCTTGTGTCTGTAATCCAGCACTTTGGGAGGCTGAGGTGGGCAGATCTGCTGAGCCCAGGAGTTTAAGACTAGCCTGGGCAACATGGCAAAATGCCATCTCTTTAAAAAGTATTTTATAAAATTGGCCAGGTGTGGTGGCACATGACTGTAGTCCTGGCTACTCCTCTGGAAGGTAAAGGCTGCAGTGAGCTGTGATTGTGCCACTGCTCCCCAGCCAGGGCAACAGAGTTAGAGACCCCATCTCAAAACAAAACAAAAACCAAAAAACCTTCCCATCGTTCCATCTGATTTTTCTCCCTTTTTTTGTTCTACTTTGAGCCTTTTAGTTTTACCAGGGGTTGGCAGTTTTCTTAATTTTATGTATAATTGTCTTTTGTTTCAATTATTTTATGTTTTTTCCTTTAGTGGATGTTTTTGTCTGACTCTTGTTTCTTATCGGTGATACTGTTTCCTATCTGTATGGTCTCGGTTATTAGTTTTAGAAAATTATTTTTAAAATGCAAGAATGTATAATCATATAAAAAATGTACAATGTACATTCTCTAGCACAGTGGTTATTATCTTCACATATTATCTTGGCTTTTCTCCAGTATGTTTTGTGTTTTTATTTAAGATCCTTTTTATGTTTTTTTTTTAAGGTACCAAATAATTATGGCTGTTAGTGTTTACGAAAGAGGCTTAACCATTTCATATTGTTTGATAATTATTACTTTTCAGTTTTCATTATTTTGTTTTAAAAATAATTTCAACTTTTATTTGTGATTCAGGGCATACAAGTGCAGGTTCGTTACATGGGTATATTGCGTGATGCTGAGGTTTGGGGTGTGGATGATCCTGTCACTCTGGTAGTGAGCATAGTATGTGATAGGTAGTTTTTCAGCCCATGTCCACATTTGCCAACCCCTTCTAGTCATCCCCAGTGTCTATTGTTACCATCTTTTTTTGTTCTTTGAGATGGAGTCTCACTCTGTCGCCTAGGCTGGAGTGCAGTGGCATTATCTTGGCCCACTGCAACCTCCACCTCCTGGGTTCAAGCAGCTCTTCTGCCTCAGCCTCCTGAGTAGCTGGGACTACAGGTACCCACCACCATGCCCAGCTAAGTTTTGTATTTTTAGTAGA
>NW_012103998.1:329838-331787 GCF_000951045.1 Mandrillus leucophaeus
ATGTTGAATAGGAGTGGTGAGAGTGGGCATCTTTTTTTCTTGTTCCAGTTCTCAAGGGAATTGTTCCAACTTTTGCCCATTCATGAAGAGATGCTGGGTTCTATCGAAAGCTTTTGCTGTGTCTCTTGAGAAGATGATATGTTTTTCGTTTTTAATTCTGTTTATGTGGTGAATCACATTTATTGTTTTCACAAGTTGAAGCAACCTTGCACCTCAGGAACAAAGCTTACTTAATTGTGGTGAATTAACATTTTGATGTGCTGCTGGATTCCATTTGCTAGTATTTTGAGGGTTTTTGTTCCTATGTTCATCAGGGATATTGTTCTGACGTTTTCTTTTTTCATTGTATCTCTGCCAGATTTTGGTATCAGGCTGATGCTGGCTCCCTAGAATGAGTTAGGGAGGAAGCCCTCCTTGATTTTTTGGAATAGTTTCAGTAGGATTGGTACCAATTTTTCTTTGTACGTCTGGTAGAATTCGGCTGTGAATCCATCTGGTCCCAGACTTTTTTTGGTTGGTAGGATTTTTTTTTTTAATTACTGATTCAGTTTTGGAACTTGTTATTTGTCTGTTCAGGTTTTCACTTCCTTCCTGGTTTAATCTTGGGAGGTTGTGTGTTTCCAGGAATTTATCCTTTTCCTCTAGATTTTCTAATTTGCGTGCACAGAGGTGTTGATAGTAGGCTGAATATCTTTTGTATTTCTGTTTTCACTATTTTAAATTGGTGCTGTGACAAACTTGAACATGTGATAGCCCTTTCCCCCATCCCCACCATTTTGCATTTCCTTAGGGTAGATAGATATCTAGAAGTGGAATTCCCAAATCAAAGTCTGTGAACCTTTTTCTGATATTCTCTGTTGTATCAGTACCACGAGTAATGTGCCACATCTGTTTTTAGTGATATGATTATCTAAAATGTTTACTTTTGATCATTGGTTTTAGAAAAATATATTTGAATTTCTTTGATTTCTGGGATGTTGGTCCTCCTCCCACCCCCATTATCCCCACAAATTGCTAAGGAGGAGACTTTGACTGCTCCCTGAATCCTGGCATCTTTTTAAGATTTTTTCTGATATTTGGTTTCTATCAAATTATTATATATAAATAAAAAAAACTAGATGACTTGGTGATCCATCTCTTTTTGTATTCATTCCAGCTTATTTTAATTGTCAATACTTTGTAATGTATTTTAATATCTGGTATGGCAAAACACTTAATTTTTTCTTCTAATGATTTTGATATTCTTATATATATATATTTTTAATTCTACTTTAGTAAATGGCAGGCAAAAAAAATGTAGACCTGCAGGTGGTAGTACAGTTTATGGGAGGAAAATTGCAGGTGGTACTTTCAGCTCCCTGAAAGTCTCTATTGTTTTCTTCAAAACTGGTCTCCCTGCTATAAAATTTGAACTGGAGGCATGTCAGCTTATCTATAAGAGTTGCATCAGGAATTGAAATAGACTTCCTGTTACCTGTTGTCTAAGTTGTACCCTGTAAAGAGTATCTTTTTTTTTGGTAGGAAAAAATGGTTTTGTACATGGGATGAAACAATATAAACTCAAAACTTAAAACTTTTAAGGGTTAGTTCTGTCACTCATCTCTTTAAAAAGTTTAAACTAATATCCAGTCAAAACCAACAAGGTATCGCCCTTGAAGTGTTATCTGTATGGATTTCCAAGGAGACCATAGGACTGTATACTGTCTTGGAATGTCCTCAGGAGGCTTAGAGAGCATCTTGATAAAAGGTTAGGTGGCTTATGATAGAGTGTATTAGTTTATTTGTGTTATTACCAAAGGTGAACTTATGGTTAAAGATGAATTTAGGATTATCATGAAGAGGAGAGAGTAACATTTAGCTGAGGGTATTAAGTAGATGTCTCAGATGAAGTGATGCTGAAGGTAATTAGCTTTACAAATAGATGAGAGAAGAGAACCACTTCCTAGGTA
>NW_012103998.1:333151-338340 GCF_000951045.1 Mandrillus leucophaeus
GATGCTTTTATTTAGCTATAAATATCAGTATATCTTATAATCAAGAATATAAACATTAATTGTGTTTCTGTAAGTTATTTTTGCATTTCTTTAGCCTTTATCTCCCTGCTAATGTAAGTGATCATAAATCACTTTCCATTTAACAGTAATTCAGTAAACTTACATACAGGTTCTGGTCATACGTTAATTTTAGCAGCTGTACTGCATTTCAGCACTTTAAATTCAACTGAGTTTGACTTGAAATACTTTCGTTTTACTAAACTTAGATTTTTTTTGGTACATAATTGTCCCTAGGTTCGAGCTACTTTGTCTCATAGTATGTATTCATGTTTCAGAAATTAATATCTTTTTCTTTCTTAGTATTTGAACCCGTCAGATTCTTCCACTATTGTAACCGTTTTAAGTTCTTTTTAAAATTAAACTTATTTTTGGGGATAGATAAAACTCAAGTATATAGAAAGATGTACACAAAGTCTTATTTCCTCCTTTGCTTGCTACTTTGTTTTCCTCCCATACTTTTTGGTATCCTGTTTATCCTTCCAGTGTTTGCCTTTTGTAGTTACAAACAAACGTATATTTTATTCTGGAGGTCTTTCCATATGTAGATAAAGATCTTTATTTTTAATAGCTGCATAGTGAATGTACCATAGTTTCGTCACTCAGTCCTTTGTGGCTATTTGGGTTGTTTCCTGTTTTTTGCTGTTATAGTGCCAAATGAATAACAATATACATGTAACATTTTCTATTTGAACAAGCCATTGTAGAGCTTTAGGTCACCAATTTTCTTCCTCTGTCAGCTGAGAGAACCTAGAAGCAACAATAATCCCTGTAGCAATGAGCACACCTGGTGCCCAGATCTTGGTTTCTAACACCATTCTCTAGTAAAAGGAACCAGGCCTCTGTGGAGAAATGGCTGATTCTAGGACTGGGGCAGGCAATAAAACTGTAAGATTAACCTGGAGTATCTTGTAATGCTGGAAAGGAAGGAACTATTCAAACAAAAACAGTGAATGAGTTATGTCAAAGGGACACAGCCAACTGAAAGAGTTCCCAGTAGCCAATACTGGAATAATTTGAGCAACAAAAAAGTAATATTGAATTATAACCCACAGTATAAAATAATATCCATGAGTTCATGCTGATAGAAATAAATCATTTACTAAATAAATAAATGGGGAAGAATAGACAAATCTGTGCAGAATTAGATACACAGCCCTCAAGGAAGTATAATACAACTCGCCACTTTTCAAGTGTGAGCTACATGAGGTGACTTCTTGCCAGTGAGTACCATAGTAATGTAAGATCTTACCAGCAGAAACTGAGTGTGTGGTCTAAGGGAATTCTGTTTACGATTTTTCTGTAAATCTAAAACGATACTAAAAGTTCACTTTTAAAAAACTGCTTCTGTAATTCTGCTAGATACTGCCAAATTGCCATTTTGTACTACCACCTAAATGTGCAACAGGCCTGTTTCCCATAACCTCAGCAACTGAATGTGCTGTCAGACTTTTTGAATTTTGCATTTGATAGACGAGAAGTGGTGTAACTCAGGTTATTGTATTTTTCTCATTATCAATGACATTGGACATTTTTTCATCTGTTCAAGGGGCATTTTACGTTTTTTCCCTTCTTTGAACTCTGATGTCCTTTATTTTTCTCTTAGGTCATTGGTCTGTTTTCAGGAATTTTCTGTTGGGAGATTAGCCCTTTACTTGTGATGTGGGTTGCAAATATGTATATTTTAGGTTATGATGTTTTTTCATGCATAACTTTCGACTTTTATATGGTAAAGTAATTTTTTCTTTTATGGTTTTGGATTTTGAAATATATTTAGAAAAGTCTTCACCACTCCAGGGTTATAAAGAAGTTCATCCACGTTTTCTTCTAATACTTGTGGTTGTGTTTTTCACATATGGATTTTAAAATTTGGATCCTTCAGTTCCTCTCAATCTTTGAGGCATTTTAAATACTTACCCCTTGCTTTCTAGTTACACCTGCATCAGCATGATTGTGGCCATATAGGTGATTTAAATGACTTACAGTAAAAGAATACTTAGGCATTTACTCTCGGTAAGAAGTCTTAACTTTCTGATTACTGATAAGTGATTATTATAGTAAATGGAAACTCCTTTAGAGTTTCTTTTCACTGTTAAATTGTATATTTCATAGTACTTTTTCTGCTGATTTATCAGTATTGTGGATTATTCATGTATCAATTGGTTTTATCCTTATCCTGTTTCTCATAGGATTCCTTTTTAGATTATTAAGCCTCTCTGTGATCTGTTTCTCATCTTCCTTAGAACGCCTACTGGTTTTATGGTCCTCTGATTACTAAACTCTATTTTATAATCTTCAGAAGTTTAATTAGTAGGCCAGTTTACTGTTGTAACTCATTAAGAAACTGGCCAATAGTGTTAGTGGATACTACCTAATAAAGGGTGATGATTTATCTTAGTCTTTTATAACAGTATTAATATTTTCCCCACATTGCTTGTGATGAGACTATTGTCACTGAACTGAGCTTTTAATAGACATTTGGGAAGCTGTCTGGTAATACTGTGGAATGTTGGCTCCCGGAAAATACCACCAAAAATTATCTGTTGAGTATATTGCTTATAAGCATTTGTAGGGGGCCATGCGGGTGTTGATAAGAATGGCAAACCAGAAAGGAACATCAAAGTTGGGGTGTTTATTATTGAGGGTTTGGAGTCTGGTTTAAGTATTTCAATGCAAAACTTTACTAGAATTAGATGAGGATCATGATATAATAGTTTAAGATTGGACAGACATACCAAGGCAAGAGTTTTGAGGTAAGCTTTTTCAGTGTCTTAGAAAGTGAACAATCATTTGCTGCTATTTATTGAAAAATTGAATAGTCTGATGTTGGTTTATGTGGGTTTTTCGGGAAGTTCCTGAAATGAACAATGAAGTTTTTTGTAACTCTTATCTGCCTGAGCAAGAGTTTCCTGGAATAGCAAAGTCATGTTGTTGAAGACAGTTGTATAGTGATAGTTAATATAGATTGTAAACTCAGTGTAGACAGTTTCAGTTCTCAGTGTCCATTTAGAACCACAAGAAACTTGAACATGTATTTATAAAAAGTCTGATTCTTAGGCTAGTTTGCAAAGACAGTGCATTCTCTTGGTTAATAGTTTGACTTTCAATTTTTTCTCCTGAGGAGTGAGGTCTGACTTTAACAATTCGGTGTCAGACATGCCCAAGTAGACAGTTGGATAGGTGAGTCTGAAGCTTCATAAAGAGGTCAGGATCACTGTAATACCAGCAATTTGGGAGGCCAAGGCAGGTGGATCACCTGAGGTCAGGAGCTCGAGACCAGCCAGGCCAACATGGTGACACCCCATCTCTACTAAAAATACAAAAAATTAGCCAGGCGTTGTGGTGGGTGCCTGTAATCCCAGCTACTCAGGAGGCTGAGACAGGAGAATCACTTGAACCCAGGATGCAGAGGTTGTGGTGAGCCGAGATCGTGCCATTGCACTCCAGCCTAGGCAACAAGAGCAAAACTCTGTCTCAAAAAAAAAAAAAAAAAAAAAGGTTAGGATCAGAGATGGAAATTTGGGAGTTACTGCGTATAGATGTTGTCCACCCAGAATGAGCCTGCCTAAGGAGGAAACATAGAAGAAAAATGCTTGTGCCAGGACTTAGGCCACACTGGTGTGTGTATGTGTGGCTGAGGGTGGGGTAAAAGGGTGGAATAAATTTACAAAGGGGTGGCCAGAGAGGTTGGAAGAAAACCAGGATATTGTTATAGAGAAGCCAAGGAAAATGTTTTTAGGATGATGAAGGACTGGTCAAACTCCTATAATTATAGGCAGAAGCAGTGAAGATAACTGGTGTAGGTTAGTTGAGGAAATTTCTACCTGAAAGCTCTATGTTTAACTCATTTTTGTGTGTATATGTATACACACAGGCACACAGTATGGGTTAGGGAAAGGGTCATGATATAATTGTGGATATTGGAGCTGGTTTGAAGTATACATAGGGAAGAGTGGGAGACCAAACAACAGAGAAATAGAGTAAGATGATTGGCCAGTGTTGAGGCCCATTTGGGTTCGCTGATCAGACTGCTCTGTTGTGTGACTGACTATTCAGCAGTGCTGAGATGAGCTGGTGCTGATGTGGAGAAAGTCTTAGGTGGATTAGGATTGGGATGGACTAGGATATATTTGTGCATTACAGTAGACCCAAGTATATGTACCTTTCTGCCTTTGGAGTGGCTGTAGCACTGTGTTGCTTCATTTATTTCTGATGGGCTCTCCTGATGACCTCACTTGTTTGAAAGCTTACTGCTTGACTGGTATTCAGCCCATCTGAACTTATTTTACTTCAGTTGAGAAGTAAATTAGTTCCCCCCTTTTCCTGGTTTCCACAGAGTCGTGAGATCTCCGGTGTTGCTTCTTAGGAAGAAGGGGCATTTGACTAAATTTATAAAGGAAGTATAAGAATTTGCCAGGAGGTCAGAGAATGGGATGAAGGGGAAGGGATTAATTGTTCCTGGTAGAGGGATATGCTTGTACAAAGTTAAGAGGTCTGAGCAAAGCACCTTAAGGGAATAGAAGCTACAAATAATTTCTTTGGGGCAATGAAGCGCTTACTCACTGTGTATCTCTGGAGATGGAGCTGAAAAGTAGTGGGGTCAGAACACAAAGTTCTTGTAAGCCTAGGTGAAGAATGACCTGTTGGCCCCAGAGATTTTTACTTAACAGTTTTTCTATGCATGTGCAAAATAAAGGCTGTTCACAGAGCTATTCAGTTCATGACATTCTTCATGTAAGAATTGTCTAGTGGGAAAATCTGTTTGCAGATTAGTTATCTGAATTTGATAATATTTTCTTAGAAATAATAATTTTACCAATTTGGCTGCCATGTTACTCCATAAAAGTTACTTAATTTCTCATTTTGGCTGTGATTGGGGAAAAGGTTAGTGATACATAGCTTGCAGTTTTATATACAGTACATAAATTGGATGTTCATAATTTGGGAGTATACAGTGACAAAAATAGTATATGTTAAATGCTTACTGTGTGTTAGGTACAATACATGCATTCTGATTTAGATCTCACATCCTTTTGAAGTAATTGTTTTTTGTTGTTGTTTTTTGTTGTTTGAGATGGAGTCTTGCTCTGTCGCCCAGGCTGGAGTGCAATGGCGGGATCTTGGCTCACTGC
>NW_012103998.1:338625-343387 GCF_000951045.1 Mandrillus leucophaeus
TCCGCCTCCCAGATTCAAAGAGATTCTCCTGCCTCAGCCTCCCTAGTAGCTGCAATTACAGGTGCCCGCCACCATGCCCGGCTAACTTTTTGTATTTTTGGTAGAGACAGGATTTCGCCATGTTGGCCAGGCTGGTATCCAACTCCTGGCCTCAGGTGATCTGCCTGCCTAGGCCTCCCAAAGTGCTGGGAATACAGGCACTTTGGGAGCCACCACACCTGGCTTTCTTAGTTACTTTCTCTGAAGAGGAGACTAATGCAGTTTTCTCAGTGTCATACTTCTCACTCTCTTCAGTGTTCAAATGAAGGAATCAGGATTTAAACCTAGGTTAGGCTTACCCTAGAACTTACTCTCATTTTCTCTTAAAGAAAGAGAACTTCCTATGTGCTATATAAACCCTTTTTCACTAGTGCCAAAGTTGTGTGTACCATAATTAACATTTCACTGTAGGTGTTAATTAAATGTAGGGGTGTGTTAACCTCTAAGCTTTTGAGAAGACTGAACAGATAGTAAGCAATAATGAAGCAAAGAGAGAATCTAGGCTCATATAGCCAATCTTTGGTAAACTAGAATCCATTTAATTCACCTAATGGAAAATTCAGATAGCCCAAACAGTATCCTGTTTGTCAGAATTCTGGTTAATTCAAATATTACTGTTTTTAAATGTTTTTCTATATCCTCATAGGAAATCTTTCAACATGGTTTAAAGACTGTCGTTTGTAATGTATATGCATGTTTTACTCTCTTTTTCTTCACTTTGTGTTAATACTTTATTTTTTTCTATTTATAATATACTGAGGTTTCCTAAATAAGTCAAATGAGAAGAATAGTTCTACAAATAAAAATGAAAACCTCTGAAAAAATGTTGTGGCTGTGGAGTTTTTTTCAGTTGGTTATTCAGGTATACCTTTTCTCTTACTGTTTTGGTGAAAATCTACAACTTGGCCTTTACCTTAGATCTTATAAAGATGTAGAGTATGCTTGGAAATTGGTTCATTGTTATGCTGCCTTCCTGTTAGGATTGGTATGTGAGCAATTTCTAATTTTCCACTTAGCAAGTAATGTGAAGGAGGATTAGAGTGCCTCCTACCTGTCACCAAATCACAAAAAAGCTTTTCCGAAGATAATGGTAGTTTTATAGTTTTGAGATCAATTGATTTGGCCCTAGGAAGACTCTATTTTGAGGTCTTTTTTCACTATCTTTGAAATTAACTGGCCATATAAGGGAGAGATTTTTTTTCCTTCACAGCTCTTCTTCCCCCAAAGAAAACCTTTACCAGAAGATTGAAGAATGCTGGCATTTTTAATATGTTGCCAAGTCTTCTACTGTTGCCAAGGAAAGTTGGCCACTACTTAGTGGAATTTGTCTTATAAAGGCTTTAGTAGTGTTAGTTTTTAAAAAATGTTATAAATATTATTGTCATAGATTACAGAATGACAAAATAGCATTTGTCCAGTTCAGATGCCTCTTGGAGAGAAAGACTAGAAAGTTGTTCTCACACACACACACACACACACACACTCTCTCTCTCTCTCTCTCTCTGTGTCTCTCTCTTTCTCCTTCCCCCGTCTTTTTAACACGATAAGCAAATCATATTTACCTTGTGCCAAGTATGCTAATAACATTCTTAATGAAACCTACATGAATATTTAGAAAGTAGGTGATTTTATGAGATTTGCAGTTTAAAAACATAAAAGGCGATACATAATACTATTTGGTCATGACTGAAAAATATGTCATGTGATAATTCAGTTATTTTTGAAGGGAAATGAAATTTCATTTTTTTAATTATTATTGAGACGGAATTTTGCTCTTGTTGCCCAGGCTGGAGTGCAATGGCCTGATCTCGGCTTACCACAATCTCCGCCTCCTGGGTTCAAGCAATTCTGCTGCCTCAGCCTCCTGAATAGCTGGGATTATAATGTTGGTCAGGCTGGCCTCGAACTCCCGACCTCAGGTGATCCGTCCACCTCAGCCTCCCAAAGTGTTGCGATTACAGGCTTGAGCCACTGTGCCCAGCCGAAATTTCATTCTTAACAGTAGCTGTCAAATATGGCCTTTTAAATATTTAAATGTATATTTAATTCTTCCTGTTAAAATTTTGAGGACCCTTAGAATGCTGTTTTAATTTTTTATTGTTGGAGTTAGGAGGTGGTTAAAGGGTGAATAATTAGCTGGGCTTCACAGGATATCTTTATGTCAGTGGGTCATCATATGTCACCGTGTGAAGTCTGATCTTTTCAGCAGTTCATTTTGCGATAATCTGGTATTGTAGAATCTCTTATGCTAATTAGAGGATAAAGTATAAATGTTAACTTAGAAGTACATAATGAGAAATAATCTGGCTTGATATAACAATGTTTTAAGGGGGGGATGTGAGTGATGCAGTGGGGGCAGGAAGGGACATAAAGATTTAAAAAAAAATGTTTCTTTCCTTAAGAAGTTTATGATACGATGAAACCCAGGAAGTTTTTATTTACATAGCCAACTTGATCCTGGTAAGTAAATCAATTTAGAAGACCTGATTTCAGATCTGAGGGTTGGTTGAGAATAGCTTTAGGGTAGTGAGTTTTCAACCTTTTTGGTCTCAGGACCTCTTTATACTCTTAAATGTTACTGAAACAGAATATGAAAACAGAACTTTTAGGTTACAAACAATTGTAATTTACTTAAAAATAACAAATATTACGAAGTTAACAAATCTTAAAATTAACAAATCTTAAAAAACTATTTTCAAAAATGTGAGAATAGCATTGTTTTACATATTTGCAAGTCTCTTTAATGTCTAGCTGAATAGAAAACAGCCGGATTCACACATCTGCTTTTGCCTTTTAGTTTATTACAATATTCAATGTGGTCTCTGGAAAACTCCATTGTACACTCGTGTGAGAGAAGTGTAAAAAGGCAAATAACTTAATATTTTACAAAAATAGTTTTTACTTCAGGATGCTCCCATAAAGGTTCCCCAGACCCCACATACTTGGAGAATCTCTGCTTTAGAGCAAAATCAAGTGGGTTGCCTATCCTACCTTTGATCTTACTCTGAATTGGATATTCTTACAGGCTGTTTCTCTCAAGCTGTAGTAACTCATTAAATTCCATTTCTGGAATCTACTCACAGGTAACTTCTGTGACTAGTTGGAGCCATAGGCTTTGTTGGAAATGGCAAGGCTTGCTAGCTGTGTCATTTCAGGTAAATGTATTCACATTTTGGAATGTTTTCTCTTTTGTAAAATGGGTTGGGTAATACCAATTCATAAGACTTTGGTGTGAATCAAATAAAAAATTAAAGCAATATGCAATTGCTAATCAAATCTTGCTGTTAGTAGGAGTTGGAAGAAAACATTGCCTGACATACATTCCAGTTTTCTCATGTACATTTTGATTAAATTTGCAGAATATCCTGAACTCTTGATAAGATTTGTGTCGTCCTTATTTATAAGTTACTCTGCAGGGACTTATTTTTAAAATGCCCTCCGTTTTGTCCTTCTGTCCAGCTCTTACACTTGGGGCTTCTTAGAGCCAGTTCCTTCACAAATAAATGGGAATTTTAAAACAAAAACAGCAAAATATCCTTCCCTAGGGTGTTCATAGTCTTGTGCTTAAAGAAACAATTAAGGAGTTGTTATATAAAAGATACATAGGAGGGCTGTGTGTGTGGTGTGGGGAGTACCAGTTCTGTCTAGACAGATGTACAGTAAGGAAAGGAAGGATTAGATCATGTGTTCTCAACTGCTGATTTTTTTTTTCTTTTTTTGAGACGGAGTCTCGCTCTGTTGCCCAGGGTGGAGTATAGTGGCACAATCTTGGCTCACTGTAAGCTCCGCCTCCCAGGTTCATGCCATTCTCCTGCCTCAGCCTCCCGAGTAGCTGGGACTACAGGTGCCTGCCACCGTGCCCGGCTAATTGTTTTTGTATTTTTAGTAGAGACGGGGTTTTACCATGTTAGCCAGAAGATGGTCTCGATCTGCTGACCTTATGATCTGCCTGCCTGTGCCTCCCAAAGTGCTGGGATTACAGGCGTGAGCCACTGCACCCGGCCAAACTGCTGGCTTTTTTTTTTTTTTTTTTAGACGGAGTCTCGCTCTGTTGCCCAGGCTGGAGTAGGGTGGCCGGATCTCGGCTCACTGCAAGCTCAGCCTCCCGGGTTCACGCCATGCTCCGGCCTCAGCCTTCCGAGTAGCTGGGACTGCAGGCCCCCGCCACCTCGCCCGGCTAGTTTTTTGTATTTCTTAGTAGAGACGGGGTTTCACTGTGTTAGCCAGGATGGTCTCGATCTCCTGACCTCGTGATCCACCCGTCTCGGCCTCCCAAAGTGCTAGGATTACAGGCTTGAGCCACTGCACCCGGCCAACTGCTGGCTTTTATAACTCCTAAAAGAACATATTTTCAAGCACCTTATATTTTATATTTTAATATATATATAATTTATCGTATAAATTATTAATATTTTTATATCTTATATTTTAACACGATTGCTAGATAATTATATAGTGTGAAAAGTTAACTATTTTTTCATTCTCTTATTAAAGCATATTTTACTAAAAGGAGAAAATAATACAGGATCAAATCTTTTAGTAGTTAGAATGTGTTTTACCTAAAAGTCATATTAATGGTTTTTAAGTACTTTTTTTCCTTGAATTTATAGGCATTTTCCTTATGTTGATAGAGGAACTGATGGTTAGGGGAAGTGTCTAAACTTAAATCTAACTTATTTAGAGAAAAATTGTACATTGATATCAATATGTACTAGTCATTTTC
>NW_012103998.1:344312-346392 GCF_000951045.1 Mandrillus leucophaeus
GGGGTTTCACCATGTTAGCCAGGATGGTCTCGATCTCCTGACCTTGTGATCCGCCCGTCTCGGCCTCCCAAAGTGCTGGGATTACAGACTTGAGCCACCGCGCCCGGCCAAGTTTTTTCTTTACTTTTAAAGAAATCAACCAGAAATGGTAGAGACCGTGTTGGTTTATGTAAAGAACTCCTTTCATGAATACAGGGCTTCATCTCACAGCAAAAAATTAGTGAATTTGAGTGTTTTAACATGTTTAAGGTACATAGTTATATAGATATGTATATAGATATATACTTTTTTTTTGTGATTGTTTGAATTACCAATTTGATTAGTGGACGGGTCCTGAGTTATTTGATTCACTAAATTCTTGTTTTTTGGTGAATACACCTATCACAGACCTACTTTTTTGAATTCTAACTTGAAAGTCAGTAGTTGTACTGAAGCCCTTTTTCAAACTTCAACATGGATTTTGTAGTAAAATTGAATAAGACAGCAATTTCATAATACCACTTGTAGCTTCCAGCAACTATCATGACATTTTGTATTCAAACTGTTTCTTTAAAGAAGACTTTATAGTTACTTAGGGTTTGGGACTCTGTTGTGCTCCTTTCCAGCCTTATTCATTGTGCCTGTCCATCTCTCTGTCTATCTTAGAGTAGCTTCTTTTTAAATTTCTTCTTCCAAGGAATCAGCTGATGCTTCTAAGGCAGAGTCTGGAGCCAGTATTATGGTTTCATATCGAAGTGTCAAAGTACTTCATTTTGTAGTGAATGTTAGACGAAAATGTGGAACACATCAACAATTGGAATATTAAAAGGAGGATATTTCCTACTTAGATTTATTTTACTTATTAGGGAACTGAAAATACCTTTTAAGAATGAGTGGCAACAAGATTGGCCTGTGCTCAAATTTTAGGAGGCACAGTGCCCAGAGAGGGCTCCAGAGCTCTTTTGCTGGCTGCCTCCTCTGGAGCAGCTGACTGGCCAGCTGCAGAGCACATTGATCTGGTCATGATTGCTTTCATCCTGGAGTAGAGCAAGTTCACACAATTTAAATCAAGAACCACATTAGAAGCTCCTGACCTCAGGATAACCTCTCATTTCCTACCTTTGAAAGAGGGAACAAGAGGGAACAGTTCAGTCACTTCCTAACATCTAGCCACAAAAATGCATGGGAAGATACAGCCACATCTAAAGATTGTGATCTCCTGATTTTCTTTATAACTTAGGTAGATTCAGAATACCATCTTCCAGTTTTCCCTCAGAATAAAAGGAACAGTAGTCCTAATCTACGGTTCTGTGTTGAATAGAGAAATAATTCCTTCCCTTCCACACGCTCATTTTTTTTCCTATTGAACTTTTCCTACGCCATTCATATAGATGCAGCCTAGATGAAATAGACTTGGACTGTTTGTAAACTCACCCTTTTCCTAAAATACCATACTGGAGTGTGACATTTCTTACCTGTGTTAGATAGCAGACCAGTGTTTCTTGACGTATACATTTTTAAATGCATGCTTTCTTTTGGTAAATTTAGGCCTCCTGTTATTCTCTGAGTATCCTTACCAGTCACTATAAGGGATTTTTTTTTTTTTTTTTTTAAGTAAAGATGAGGACTTGCTGTGTTGTCCAGGCTGGTCTTGAAATCGGGGCTCAAGCGATCCTCCTGCCTTGGCCTCCCAGAGTGCTGGGATTATAGGAATGAGCCACTGTGCCCAGCTCATTATAAAGGTTTTATTGAAGTTTATTTTCTAGAGATTTCAACTTTGCTTCTGCCGTGACTCACATGCCAGGATAGGTAATTACACATATGGAACACTAAGTTACTGGATTGATAAGAGGGACTGAGAATTGTGAGTAGTTTCTCACCTCTTAAGTTGTAATTGTACTCTTTTCTCCCATTCATTACCGAGAATAATATTAAATAATAGTTCTGAATCTGCTCTAGTTCATTAAGTATAATTCACATTTTCTTATTTCACCTGTTAGTAACAAATTCTAATGCTCAGAATGTGAGCACTAAATAGTAATTGAAGAAATTAACCACAGACTTGAGAACTATTTTACTATTTTTTTTTTTTTTTTTTTTT
>NW_012103998.1:347777-350107 GCF_000951045.1 Mandrillus leucophaeus
TAATAATTGTGGAATTGAGTCTGGAATTTGTCTTTTTGATTCTGCCAAAGGAGAGATATTCACAGGCCTACCAAAGGAGGAAGGAGGAATACTTACAGGTCTCCTGTAGAAGTACTATTGAAAGTATTATCTGCTTTATATAAACCTAGTTTTTAAAAATAAAAACTTTTTTTTTTAATTGATACAGGGTCTTGCTATGCTGTCCAGCTGTTCTTGAACTCCTAGGCTCTAACAGTCCTCCCACCTCAGCCTCCCAAGTAGCTGGGATGATAGGTGCATGGCACCATGCCCAGTTTCTATAAACCTAGTTTAAAAATACATAAGAGAAAAATCAGATAAGTTGATCTCATTAGGAAATAATTTGTCAAACACATTTTGGTAGCATAGTAAGTGTGATTTGTTAACTTTCATATAATTTGATATTGCTAAAATTGCTTTTAGGTGTAGGTTTTCTTTTGAAAAAGATTATCGAGGGTTCTGACTATTCAGAAATATTGCTTAATTTCACAAAAATTGAAAGGAAAGGCAGTTTGTGTTTCATTCATAATCTACACATAAACCAACTTATTTGTGTGAGGTTAGTGAAGGAACACACAGGATTTGCATTTTGTCTTATCAGGGTTTACTAAATAGTGATTCTTGGGTGAGTCTTAAGTTTTGAGCTTTTGTTTTCTCCTTTATATAACAGGAATGATAAATTATCTTTTTTACTTAATAGAATTGTTTTAAGAGTCAAATAAGATTATGGATGTAAAGACACTGTAAACTCCATAAAGCTAGGTATATAGTGATGTTATTCATGTTATTTTAACAGTAATTTGATGAATGAATTATCTACTTTGTGGAATAATTATTTTAATGATTGGCATAGGGAAGATAATGTACCATTATCAAATATCTCATCTTTGAGAAAAAAGCAATTTTATTTTTATTTAACATTGATATATATTTAAGGATAGTTTTAAACTCTTTAATTTTTATGGATAAATGTACAGCAAATATTAATAAAATGTATAGACATTCAGCAATTAATAGATTGGCAAACCTATTTGTGATATATATAAATAGACAAAAGTTTGGTGTCTGAAAATTTCCTCATAACCAAGTAATGCTTTTGCCCAGTTCTGCACCTTTTTTATATACCTTGATCCTGTCTCATATTTGTGAGGATTTCCTGAGTCCTTGAATATGCTTTATTGCTTTTCCATGGTGCTTGATGAAACTAAAGGTAGGACCAAATTCCCAGCACAATAATTTTGTTTTCAAGGAAATTGTTGAAGTTCATTTGTGAAACATAAAGAAAAATATTTTCTGTTTTTAGGGACTCAAGTAAAGAGCAAACCTATGGAAATGATATCCTATAGTGTGTACCATCTTGATGGTACTCACCTGAGAGTGGTTGTTGTAAGGAGTAGATATTTAAAGCACAGAGGGGAAAACTATGGGAAAAGAACAGAGCAGCCAAAAACCAAACAATACAGCCAAATGATTTAACATAAGTGTGATTGGAGTTCTCAATGAAATGGATACGTGAAAAGATGATTGGCGACATTAGTCACCAGGAACATACAAATTAGAATTACAGTGATATATGTTCATCAGAGTGGCTAAAATTTAAAAGGTAATACTTGTGTTTATGAAGATTTGGATCGCTGGAACGCATTGCTGGTGGGAATACAAAATGGTGTGGCCGTTTTGGAAAACCAGGAATTCTTTAGAAAGTTAAACATGTATCTGCCATGTGACCCAGCAGTTTTACTCAGGTATTTACCCAACAGAAAGGAAGACATTTGTCCATAAAATGATTATACAACAATGTTCATAGCAAATTTAATTGCAGTATTGACAAACTGAAAACAATGTTCATTAACAAGCAAATGAGAATATGTCATATCCATATAGTAGAATACTCTTAAGCAATAAAAAGAAACAAACCACTGATACACAGAACAACATGGATTAATCTCAGAATTCTTATGCCAAGTAAAGAAGTTACATGTATAAGAGTACATATCCTTATGTGATCGATTTATGTGAAATTCTAAGGAGGATCATGCTGTAAGGGACTGAAAGGAGGTTGCTAATGGGACTACTTGGTTACCTTCTCGCACTGTGAACCTCTAGCATTTTGAGATGTGTAAAGTTCAAAAAACAGTATTTATTTATTTGTTTGTTTTGAGATGGAGTCTTGTTCTGTCGCCCATTCTGGAGTGCAGTGGCACATCTCGGCTCACCGCAACCTCTACCTTCCGGGTTCGAGCAATTCTCCTGCCTCAGCCTCCGAGTAGCTGGGACTACAGGCGCGTGCCACCATACCCTGCTAATTTTTT
>NW_012103998.1:353138-355505 GCF_000951045.1 Mandrillus leucophaeus
TTTTTGTATTTTTAGTAGAGACGAGGTTTCACCATATTGGCCAGGCTGGTCTTGAACTCCTCACCTCATGATTCTGGGATTACAGACGTGAGCCATCACACACAGCTATAAGATTTCTTAATAACAAAGGAACTACTACTTTGCTAGAAGTCTCTGTGCTTGACTTGGAGGACATACTGAGTTACAGCGAAAAAAGTAAGAGCAAAGGTGTTTAATTAGAAATGTCATGAAATGAGGAAAAAAAAGGAAATAAGGTTAAAATATGCGTAGGTGTTTTATAACTATTAAAATTCTGTTGACTTATGTAGTTAGTCAGTATCTTTCTACTCAGAAAAAAGAGAAAAAGATCCAGATATTTAACAGAAGTTGCGTATGTTTGTGTACCTTCCTGATAATTGATGGTATTGAGCTATCTGTAATCTTGGTTAAATCCTTGTAAGACCACTGATAACATATTAATATTTACTACCTCCGATTGTCCAGAGTTATGGGTATATTATATCCCTAGTGGAAAATCTGACTGATTTATTAAAAAGGATCACACTGTGGGTGTTAGCCTTAGTCAAACAATTTAAACAAGCATGGGGTACTACAAACTGATTTTTTAAAAAATGTGGGACAGTGCTGCTTAAGCCACTTATAATTTCACTTGTTTTTCAGAGATAATTTTTACTTGATGTCTGTTTGTCCCAGATACTGCGATACACTAGACATAGTAATATATGAGATATATGATAGTGGCTGTGATTTATTACACCTAGAACTAAGGGAGGTTTTCAGATGGATATTTTACTTTCCCTTATGTGAGGGACTGGGTCATACTGCTTATAAAAGAAATGACTAAAATGGCCTGCTGTGTAGGAAGGGTAACATCTGTGTTCATACAATAAATGGATGTGGCCTAGTTCTCTGGTGGAATGTCTGATACTTGCCAGTACTGTTCTTAAAAAGAGTTGGTTAATAATTTTAAATAATTTGATTTCATTTAAAAATACACTGGTCAGTCTAGGAAAGGTGGGTAACAATGGAAGGTATTTGCTAGAGGCTTTTTGGCCTTCCCCGTGTCTGAAATCTCTTCTCAGAAGTGTTGAAATGTAACCGGGAGTAGAAAAATTTTCCTTAATAATTGTGGAATTGAGTCTGGAATTTGTCTTTTTGATTCTGCCAAAGGAGAGATATTCACAGGCCTACCAAAGGAGGAAGGAGGAATACTTACAGGTCTCCTGTAGAAGTACTATTGAAAGTATTATCTGCTTTATATAAACCTAGTTTTTAAAAATAAAAACTTTTTTTTTTAATTGATACAGGGTCTTGCTATGCTGTCCAGCTGTTCTTGAACTCCTAGGCTCTAACAGTCCTCCCACCTCAGCCTCCCAAGTAGCTGGGATGATAGGTGCATGGCACCATGCCCAGTTTCTATAAACCTAGTTTAAAAATACATAAGAGAAAAATCAGATAAGTTGATCTCATTAGGAAATAATTTGTCAAACACATTTTGGTAGCATAGTAAGTGTGATTTGTTAACTTTCATATAATTTGATATTGCTAAAATTGCTTTTAGGTGTAGGTTTTCTTTTGAAAAAGATTATCGAGGGTTCTGACTATTCAGAAATATTGCTTAATTTCACAAAAATTGAAAGGAAAGGCAGTTTGTGTTTCATTCATAATCTACACATAAACCAACTTATTTGTGTGAGGTTAGTGAAGGAACACACAGGATTTGCATTTTGTCTTATCAGGGTTTACTAAATAGTGATTCTTGGGTGAGTCTTAAGTTTTGAGCTTTTGTTTTCTCCTTTATATAACAGGAATGATAAATTATCTTTTTTACTTAATAGAATTGTTTTAAGAGTCAAATAAGATTATGGATGTAAAGACACTGTAAACTCCATAAAGCTAGGTATATAGTGATGTTATTCATGTTATTTTAACAGTAATTTGATGAATGAATTATCTACTTTGTGGAATAATTATTTTAATGATTGGCATAGGGAAGATAATGTACCATTATCAAATATCTCATCTTTGAGAAAAAAGCAATTTTATTTTTATTTAACATTGATATATATTTAAGGATAGTTTTAAACTCTTTAATTTTTATGGATAAATGTACAGCAAATATTAATAAAATGTATAGACATTCAGCAATTAATAGATTGGCAAACCTATTTGTGATATATATAAATAGACAAAAGTTTGGTGTCTGAAAATTTCCTCATAACCAAGTAATGCTTTTGCCCAGTTCTGCACCTTTTTTATATACCTTGATCCTGTCTCATATTTGTGAGGATTTCCTGAGTCCTTGAATATGCTTTATTGCTTTTCCATGGTGCTTGATGAAACTAAAGGTAGGACCAAATTCCCAGC
>NW_012103998.1:358525-359710 GCF_000951045.1 Mandrillus leucophaeus
TTTTTTGAGGTGAAGTCTTACTCTGTTGCCCAGGCTGGAGTGCAGTGGCGCCATCTCAGCTCACTGCAGCCTTCGCCTCCTGGGTTGAAGCAATTCTCCTGCCTCAGCCTCCCAAGTAGCTGGGATTACAGGCGCCCAACACCACGCTCAGCTAATTTTTGTACTTTTAGTAGAGACGGGGTTTCACCATGTTGGTCAGGCTGGTCTTGAAATCCTGACCTCAGGTGACCCTCCTGCCTCGGCCTCCCAAAGTGCTGGCATGAGCCACCGTGCCTGGCCAGGGGGTCCTACTTTTAAAATGCTAATTGATGACCTGTTTTCTTCTTTTTGTAACTGGAGGTGATATGAACTTTGATTAGAGATATAGAGTGTATATCTATGAGTCATTTCTGTAATTATCTTTGTCCCTTCAAGTATTTTTTTTTTTTTTTAAGATGAAAGAGCTCATGAATTCTTGATAAATGTGTGAGGTCTTTCTTCTTTCATCACTGTACCTTAGATGCTGAGAAGACACATCTAGAACATCTGATTTATGGTATGGAAATCATTTTAGTCAGTGTCGAACCCTCTATCCCCCTAACTCCACCAGCAGAATGATAGGTGAAATACATTCCTCCAAGATCATGTTTATGTTTATGTTTGGTGTCCTCTCGTTAATATCATCATTACTGTGGGCTACGTTTGGACTGCTTGCTTTCCAAAATAAAAAAATTGTATGTGATTAGAGCCGAGGGCCAGAGATATATCCCTAGAGCTAAGAATTGCTTTACATTTTTGAAGGTTGCTTAAAAATATTTAACAGAGACTGTATATAGCCCACAAAGCCCAAAATATTTACTGTTGGGTCATTTACAGACAAAGTTTTCTGACAACTAAACTTAGAGAATCCTCCAATAGTTTTTTTCAAAACCAAGATTTTATAAAAAAGTGGAGGCTGGGCATGGTAGCTCATACCTGTAATCCTAGCTTTTTGGGAGGCTGAGGCGGGCATATCACTTGAGGCCAGGAGTTTGAGACCAGCCTGGCCAATGTGGTAAAACCCCCTCTCTACTGAAAATAGAAAAATTAGCCAGGCATGGTGGTGTGTGCCTGTAATCCCAGCTACTCGGGAGGCTGAGGCAGGAGAATTGCTTGAACCCGGGAGGCAGAGGTTGCAGTGAGCTGAGATGGGACCACTGCACTCCA
>NW_012103998.1:360390-372688 GCF_000951045.1 Mandrillus leucophaeus
GGGTGACTCATGGCATAATCCCCAGTACTTTGGGAGGCCGAGGCGGGTGGATCACCTGAGCTCAGGAGTTTGAGACCAGCCTGGCCAACGTGATGAAGCCCTGTCTCTACAAAAATAAAATTACCAAAAAAAAATAGCTGGGTATGGTGGCAGGTGCCTGTAATCCCAGCTACTCGGGAGGCTGAAGCAGAATCGCTTGAACCCGGTAGGCAGAGTTTGCAGTGATCCGAGATTGTGCCATTGCACTCCAACCTGGGAGCCTCCAGAGGAAGACTGTCTGAAAATAATAATAATAATAAATGAAGTTACTTAGTCCACTAGTTTGAAATTAACAGAAGTGGACCACCATTTTGCTGTCTCTGGAAAAAGGGGTTTGTTGAGTAAATAATAAGGTAAACAAAGCTACCAGAAAAAAACAGAAGTTTGAAAAACCAAAATATTTGTATGCACTCTAAAAATCAATGTAACTGCAATTGGCAACAAAATGTAATGAAAACATATCCTGAGATAATATCCCTTAGCAATGCATTAGGTTATTAATATAGGAGAGTTCTTTAAGTTTTAAAAGTCCATGAAAGGACACATGAAGTCATAGTTTAATTTCCATCATTTTTTCTGTCCTTTATTCAGTAATGCTGTATTCTGTAGATTTGGTGAAATGTGGCATGTTTGATTTAAGATAAATATTAATAAAAAGTTAACTATTACAGAAAGACTCAGAACATCTCAGGCAATAAAAATATCAAAATAAATTACTAGAAGAATATTTGGTCTAAAGAAAAAACCTACTTATATTTGAAAGTAATGAAATGGCATTCTTCTAAAATTTTAGC
Source organism: Mandrillus leucophaeus (assembly GCF_000951045.1). NCBI lineage: Eukaryota > Metazoa > Chordata > Mammalia > Primates > Cercopithecidae > Mandrillus > Mandrillus leucophaeus. The sequence goes on from NW_012103998.1 coordinate 361,224, forward strand.
AATTTAGTCCTTTCACTAATCCACATTAATCTTCTCTTCTGATGATTTTTGAGTAAGTGAGAATTTCAGTTTTTCACATAAACGCCAAATTTGGGCCTTAAACATTTTTCCATCTTGGTATGCATGGGTGTGGGGAAAATTTTTTTTCTCCCAATTCTTAAGGTTTTGATTCTGTTTTGTAAGATCTGTATATTGCCTTTATTATAGAAGACAGAAGGGTCATTTTTTTCAAAGTTTGGTGTATTAAAATAGATACCCTTATTTTGGTATTGATTATTTAATTTCCTCTTAAGTCATGAGAAAACTCAAACATCCTAGTTTAACTAGATTTTGCAACTGTAAATATTCGCAAAATATTACCTTAAATATTTTAAATGGAGAAAAAAAATCATAGAGGTATTAAGCTATTTTCCTTCAGCTGCAAACTTACCCATTGAAACTGCTTTGTGAGGTTGGAGCTGGGATCCTACAGACTATGTTTCTCTTTTGTAACTAGTTTCCTGTTACATTTTGCCAATAGATGGTACCAATGGGCGATAGGAAAGTAAAAGAAGAGGGACAAGGGACTTTTCTCCTTTTTGTTTACTTCCTCTTCCTGTTCATGTCTTCACAGCAAAAAAGCTTCACCCTGGTAGGAACAGGAGTGGCAAATGGTTCCAGTTGCAATTTTTCCACACTCATAAAACCATCTTCATCACATCCCCTCATAGATGCCAGCATCAACTAGCCATTTCCTCCCTCTCAAAAATCTGGGTTCCAGCTTTGCAGGGTTCCCCCTCCAAGCTCTTGACATGTAGTTTTCGTTTCAGAGGTCTGGATCCCAGTTTCATAGGGTTTCTTCTTCAAGCCTCTGAGTTTTCGTAATTCCTAAAACTTCTCTTTGTTCCTCTCAGCTCTGGTACTGATAGTTGCTTTTTGCATTACTGTGTCTATGATATTTGTCCTCCTTTTTGCCTCTTCAGTTCTCCAATTTTCCTAGTTAGCAACTTTTATTAAATTATCTGTTAAAATTACAGGTGTAGTTTCTGTCTCTTGACTGAACCCTGCGTAATATACTGGTCTAAATACGAGACCTTTGCCAACCAAAGTCCCGGAGATCACATTAATAGCTACTGAGCCTCTGCAATGTGCTGGCCTTTCCCTGTTCTCGGTATCCCGTTGGATGTCTTCTGTGGTCCCAGAGCGGCCTGGGTATACGTCATTATCACACTGCATTGCTGTTGTCTGCTTTTCTGTAGTGTTTCTCATCTTGAGGCCAGTGCTGATGTCTTTAGTCTCTCTGTCCTTAGTTCCTAACACAAGATTCATGTAAACTAGGTGAATTGTGACAAAATTATCTGATGAAGGGAGAGATCTTATTTTGATAATTTTCGGCATCTAAAATTCTTCAGAAAATGAGATGTTTAAATCAAATCTTAACCTGGTATCAAAGATTATGTGATACCCTCCAGAAGTCACATACCTGAGGCTTGATTAGGTTTTTCTAGTTCAGTTGTTCCCGAGATTGAATATGCCTCATTCTCACCAGTGTATCTTACCAGCTCTTGTAAAACTGTTCCAGAGAAGAATGTAAATCTATCAGTCAAGATACCTTTCAAATGATCAGGCCTCTGCCCATCATCTCTTCCACCTCCAATGCGCTTGTAGGGTGAACCCTGTTTCCTTCAATGTAATTTCTTCATTAGTACCTAAATGTATGCTGGATGCAGAGTCACGCTGAGAGTTTCTAAGACTTCTAGATATTTTGATTACAGTATACTTTCCTCTCCATTATTTAGTGGGGTCACCTTGGCCTGTATACCCTTCCAGACCGCTTCCCCCATCATAGTGCATGTTATAGCCCCCCGTGTCATTTCTGCCTTAATACCTTTTAGTGTAGGTTACCTTCCCCTAAGTATAATTAAACAAATTTATAATTACTATGTCTATTCCTGCTTTATTTCCTTTATAGTGGAGATTTGTCGACTAACTATGGATAGCTTCAATGTCTTAGTTTACTTTATGTGGATTTTCAGAGGAAAAAGTAAATATGTCTTTGAAATTTCTACGTACTTGTTAAGGGATGTAGATAATTTGTTTTCTATCTTTCAGAATTTTGATGGGGATTTGGTTTAAACCTTTACTTTTTTTGCTGTTTGAGTTTTATAGTATAAATCTTTTTAAGAAATTGTGTTTATTTTTGTTTACTCTTGAATTTTAATACTTCATAGTATGCTAATTAATATAGTGTTTGTCTTCACATGCCAAAATGTTGTGAAATTGTGAAAATTGTTTAGATACATTCTTTTTCTTGGGAATATGATAGGAATTGCTGCCTACTTGAAATTAGGCATGGCCATGTGACCTGATTTAGCCAATGAAATCTGAGCAAAAGTAATGTATAATACCCATAGATGGACACTTTAAGAGTGAGTTTGTATAGGTGGTACTTTGCCACTGTTTATCCTCTTGCCATAGTGGCAGCTCCTTCACCCTAGATCCTTGAAGACTTGGAGCAGAGCCTCCAGTCAGTGCTCAGTGGATGTATAACATGAAAGAGAATAAAATCTTGGTTATTATAACCTAGTCAAATCTGACTGCTGCAGTTGGTATCAATTAATATGTCTTCTTTAAAGGAATATTTCTCAAATAAACACATCTCAGATAAAAACAGTTGTTCTCCCATGGTGTGTGTAGCTTCATGTTTGTCCTTAGTGGTTATAATAATCTGTATAAATTATGAAGAGAATCTGCTGGAATGATTAGTTAGGTGCTTTATTTGTGGGTCAAATAGTAGCAGGTGTTAGATACGTTGGTGGGCCAAGAAACGAAGGGAAGCCAAGAATGGAATGATACATCTTCCAAAAGAGAACAAATTTCATACCTGATGACATCAAATTTTGTACCTGTTGATGTCAGATATAGGCCATTTGTTTTAGGAAGAAAAAATAAAGCCATCTGACCAGTCAGTTTTGGAAAGTCATCTGTTGAGAATATACAGTTACCTAGTGGCAGGTCTGGAAAAAAGAAATTCGCTCTTTTGACTCTAGCCATATATCCTTTTTTTTTTTTTTTTTTGAGACGGAGTCTCGGCAGGGAGTGTGGAGACTGAGTCTCACTCTGTCACCCAGGCTGGAGTGCAGTGGCTTGATCTCAGCTCACTGCAGCCTCCACCACCTAGGCTCAAGCCATTCTCCTGCCTCAGCCTCCCAAGTAGCTGGGGTTACAGGTGTATGCCACCACACCTGGCTACTTTGTTTTGTATTTTTACTAGAGATGGGGTTTCTCCATGTTGGCCAGGCTGGTCTCAAACTCCTGACCTCAGGTGATCCGCCTGCCTCGGCCTTCCAAAGTACTCAGATTACAGATGTGAGCCATGTGCCCGGCCCCTGTATCCTTTTTATTATCAAAATATTTCACCTTGCACACTTAGTAAGAAACAGGTAAATAAATATATGTATACATTTCACTTACTCTCTTAAAATCTACTTTTACTTTTTAATTATGCTTCTGTTCTTATTCTTTTTTCCCTAAACTTTTTTTTTTTTAACAACTTTGCACAGAATTTTGTTAATCATAATTCTGGGCTTATGACAGGATCCTCATTGGTCCCTGCATAATCTGCATATCTGTGTGTATATAGTTATACAGCAATAAAATAATTAATATCTGTGAACCCAACTTCTTAAATATTGTCAGTAACTTAACTTTTTATGTGCTCTTCTCCTTGCCTCTCCCTAATTGGTAACTATCATCATAAACTTTATTTTAATCCTTTGTATTTTTAGAAAGTATTATATATAGTTTACCTAAACAATAAATATATTGTGTTTTTTTATGAAAAACACTAAATGTAGTCTTCTGGGACTTTTTGTTAAAGATCACATTACTAATATTCGTCCTTATTGCATGTGGTTGTAGTTCATTCATTTTCACAGCTGTATAATATTCCATTCTGTGAATTACCATAATTTTTTATCTATTATCCTGTCTGTAATAGACATTTAGGTTGTTTCTGGTATTATGCTATTACAGACATGTTGTTGTGATCATTTCTGTTCATATTTTTGGGTAAATGTGTTACAGTTTTTCTTGGTTATGTACCCAGGGTTAAAATCTCAGGATACCTTTCTCAGGAAGAATTTGAATTTACTGGCCTAATAATATTACTAGTTAACTTTTCACCAGATAAAATAAGCTGGATTGCTCTCACAGAGAAGGTAGGGCATGTACAGCCCAGCGGTGCAACCTCTCAGTGCTTGCTTTATCATTTAAAAAGGTTGGTTTTCAAGTGACTAGGTAGGGTCATTTGAATCTCAGAATTATCAGTAGTCTACTATAACCTTTCTGTAGTTGTACTTTGAGAAATACATTACTTATATGCAAGCTCATGAATAGGAGTGTTCATCACATAACTGAGATGTAAAATAATTGCCTTCTCGTCTCTCCTGTTTTTGTTTATTTTTTGAGTCAGGGTGTCACTTTGTCTCCCAGGTTGGAGTGCAGTCATAGCTCACTGCAGCCTTAAACTCCTGGACTCATGTGATCCTCCTGCCTCAGCTTCCTAAGTTGCTAGGACTATAGGCACATGACACCACATCTGGCTCTTTTTAAATATTTTTTTGTAGAATTGAGGATCTCACTGTGTGGCCTAGGCTGGTCTCAAACTCCTGGCCTTGAGATGCTCCTGCCTCAGCCTCCCAAAGTGCTGGAATTATAGCCATGAGCCACAGTGCCTGGCCTGAGCTTCCTTTTAATGGGCTTTTTTTCTCTTTTGTATATAACCATTTGTAAATCAAAATGAGGCACTACCTCAGGTGGTTACAATTGTTCTCTTGGTTCTGTTCTGAGTAAAACCATTATTATCAAAAGCATCAGATGACATTAATAGATCACTTTCTGAAGTCTCCCAAACTGAACAGCTGTTTAAAACAAATGCCCTTTCTGTGGGGATTTATCATCTACAAATCAATTTATCATTCATGATGGAAATACTTACATTCTGAGTGACATTTAAGTCAGATTTTAATTAAATTTTGAATTTTAATTTATTGCCCAACAATGTATACAAAAATATGTTTAAAGAAAATAATGAAAATAAGTTTCAGTTGAAAAATATTATCTTGCGAAAGTCAGAGGGATCTAAGGGATTATTTATACAAATGACGGTGTTGAGAAACAACCTTAATAAACCTGCTCGAAGCTTCTCAGCTACTGGTTATTTTTGTCTAAGTTCTTACTGAACTCGGGAGGTAATGGGTAGGGATGTCATTTCATGTAGGGGTTCAAATATAGTGGACTATAATGTCTTGATCTCTACAAGCTTAATAGAGGCAGCCAATTAAATGTTAAGGCTTAGCGCAGTAACTCATGCCTGTAATCCTAGCACTTTGGGAGGCCCAGGTGGGAGGATTGCTTGAGTTCAGGAGTTCAAAACTCCATCTCTACGAAAACAAATATTAGCTAGGTGTGATGGTGCATACCTGTAAGTCCCAGCAACTTAGAGGGCTGAGGCAAAAGGATTGCTTGAGCCCGGGCAGTGGAGGCTTCAGTGAGCCATGATCCTGTCACTGCACTCCAGCCTGGGTGACAAAGTGAGATCCTGTCTCAAAATAAATATATTTTATATATGTTCTCACATGACTCAATTTTCATGTAAAGTTCATTTTGAGTATGTGTGCTATTATTTGAATTTTTGGCCTTTGAAGTAATTATGAAAACATTTATTGTTATTATCTTGGAGTTTCACTCATTTGCAGAATAACTTCTTTCTGAAAATGATATAACACCTCCCAAGACTAAGAAATATTAACAGAGTTAATATTTTATCTTTTTGCCCTCAATGCCTCATATTGCTGGGGACATGATAGGGCCTCTTTGTGAATGTTTGTTGAAATGAACAAATAATACTCTTTAACATATCGGAGAAAATCTAAGCACAGCAGTTTGTGAGACAGTGATCAGAAACTTTGCCAGTTAATAGATTGACTTCAGTAAGGGAGACAGAACCTAAGTCAAAAAAGATGAGTACTCTCTAATACTATATTAGTGTTTGCTATCATTCATTCATTCTGTTGTAGGTATTTATGTAGGATTTGTTCTGAATGCTGAGAATACAATAATGAGCAAAATATATTAATTCCCTGTTCTTAAGGAGACCACATTCTGGTGGAGGGGATCAACAATAGACCAATATAGGCTGGGCATGTTGGCTCACGCCTGTAATCCCAGCACTTTGGGAGGCTGAGGCGGGCAGATCACAAGGTCAAGAGATTGAGTCCGTCCTGGCCAACATGGTGAAACCCCATCTCTACTAAAAATACAGAAAAAATTAGGTAGGCATGGTAGCACGTACCTGTAGTCCCAGCTACTCCGGAGCCTGAGGCAGGAGAATTGCTTGAACCCAGGAGGCAGGAGTTGCAGTGAGCCGAGATTGCGCCATTGCACTCCAGACTGCATAACAGAGTGAGACTCTGTCTCCAAAAAAAAAAAAAAAAAAGGACCAATATAGAATGTTAGCAAGACTGTGGAGAAAATTAAAGCAGTTAAGGGGAATACAGTGTTAGCTGGGTGTAGAGTTCTCACTGTTTTGTATAAGGTGACCGGGTAAGTGATATTTGAGTAGAACCTAAAAGGAAATAAGGAAATGAGCCATTAACATCTTGGAGAAAATGCATTCCAAGCAGAGGAAGGGCAAGTGCAAAAAAAGAAACAGCAGAGACTGCGCTGCTATGGTGGAGTGGGTAGGAGTGGAATGGCAGAAAATGAGGTTAAAAAGGAGATTGGCAGACAGGCCACTTATGAGGCTTAAGAGGACCTCATAAGCCATTTAAGAACTTTGGGTTTAACTGTTGAGTAAGTGCCAGTCATTGTAGGGTTTTGAAGAAGAGTGATTATGTTATTTATAATTTAATATGTTTTCTCTGGCTGCTATATAGAAATACACTATGGGCAGTGGGGCAGGGAGAGCAGAGGTGTTGGGGGGGGAGCAGTAAGACCAGTTAGGATGCTTGAATTTTTTTTTTTTAAGAGTTGGGGTCTCACTCTTATTACCAGGCTGGAGTGCAGTGACGAGATCACAGCTCACTGCAGTCTCAAACTTCTGGGCTCAAGTAATCCTTCTGTCTCAGCCTCCTGAGTAGCTGGAACTTCAGACACGTGCCACCCTGCCTAGCTAATTTTTAATTTTTTTTTTTAAGAGAAGGGGTCTCACTATGTTGCGCAGGCTGGTCTTGGAACTCTTGGCCTCAAACAGTTCTCCCACCTCAGCCTCTCGAGTCACTGGGATTACAGATGTGAGCCACCATGCCCAGTGGGATGCTCTAAATGTTAAATTCTAATCTAAGAGATGATGAGACTGGGCTTAGATCAGGATTTTAGCAGTTCACGTGGTCAGACTCTGGATACATTTTGAAGGCTTTGGTGATACATTGATTGTGGAATGTGAGAAAAGGAAAGAGCAAATGTTAGACTATAGTTACTATCCATTTATTGCCATAGTGAAGACTGCAAGGGGAGCAGAGTTTGAAGGAGTAGAGATACATGTGCTATTTTCTTCTTGAAATCTGTCTCTCATGCTAGATTTTAATTCTTCAGTAGTTAGCAGGTAAAAGAGTTGCTTCCTAACTCTGGAAATGTGCTACTGTGGAAAGAAAGTTAAGTTGGGATCCCAAAGGTGAAATTTTAAGATCTGACTCTCTCAGAGGCTTGGCCAGATCACTTCACTGTTTTGAGCCTCTTCAGGCTCTGTTTCTTTAATCATAAAATAAATTGTTTGGCCCAGGTTGTCTCTAATGTTTCTTCAGTTGTCAGAATTGGTGTCTCTGTCCATTCTGTTTGGAACAGCATTGATTACTCTTCTTACTCGTCTACTTGTTAACTGTAAGCATTCCTTAAGTTTCTGACCTTCCCTCTTGTTACACATACCCTTCCTGGCTTCAGTTGGTTTTATATAAGTGCAACTCTCAGACTCACACTTTAAACATTGCCTTTTTTTCTGAGTTCTAGATTAAATTTGTTCCAATAGATTCGATCCTTAATTTACTTTTTTCCCCCAAACTTACCTTCCTGTGCTCAGCCATTAGTAATTTTGATTATGGTTACTATCATTACTAGCCATTACCTTTCTTATTGAATTATTAATGTTCAGTTTACTAAGACAGGTGAACTGAAATTCAGCTTGGGAAACTAACCTAGCAAATCTCACAGTGTGATTTGTGATCCTGAGACACTTTCAGAAAGCCCACAAGGTCAAAACTTAATTTTCATAATACTAAAATATTGGCCCCCCTGCCTTTTAAACTCTGTTGACATTTGCCCTGGTGGTACACATGCAATGTGTGTAAAACTTCTTCTGGTTCCTTATTTCAAAATCATGGCAGTGGCATTCTTTACTTCACACATACAGGGAAAAAAACAGAAACAGTTTCACATAAGAATGTTCTTGATGAAGGAGTAAAATTTATTACTTTTATTAAATCTCACCATGTCTGTCTTAATATTTTTGTGATGAAACTGGAATAAGACATTTCTGCTACATGGTATAGCCATACAATGGAATAGTAAACATCCATTTAGAAAGATGATGCATAGCTACATTTATTTACATAAATGGATCTCCATGAAATAGTTGAGGGGAAGTAGCTGAAATGTAATACTTGATGGGAAAACAGCCTATGAAACAGCATGTGTGGCCTGATGGAATTCATGTGAATGTATTTATGTATGTTTTTTGGAACATTAGGTTTTGTAAAGTGTTAAAAGTATCATTGATAATACGTGGCCAAATACATTTGGAGCGTCAATAGTACTTATTAGTATATTAAAAGTCTCTGCAAAATTTTATAGTTTTTCTACTTTATTAGATTTAGCTTTCCAGATTTGACCAAACTGTTGATAGTAGTGGGACAGGTGGTTTCTATGAGGTATGAATTCTGTACACCACTTTTAATACCTTATATGGGAAAACAAACAGTATTCATTCCCAAAAACTTGTGTCTGATCCAATTAAGCTATTTCATAAACTCTAATACTTTAAAAAATTATCATCTATTTGAGTAGCAGAAGAGCTGTAATTTGAAATGTTGTCCCTGAAAAACTTCATATTACATTTTTGCTCTTGATTGGGTCACATTTTTCTGTTTCTTGGTCTCTAATTTTTTATTTGCTGTCAGACATTGTGAAAAAGGACAGTACTGACTGAAGTATTCTGTCAGGTCACTAGTGTTAGGGGCTGAGCCGGTTCAGTTTGGGATGGGACCTTGTTGCAGTTTTACCACTGGTATCGCATGTTGTGAAGGCAGAATGAGGACACTCCCTTTATTAGAGTTTGGGATCTGAGCACCTGTTTGATTCAGGAAATCTCGCCATCCTTTATAGCCCACCCCAGCCTTTATAGCCCAGTTTGTTGTACTGTGGGAGATCCCTCTCTTTCACAGCCCAGCTGTTGGCATTTTGAGCAGCTGGGACATGTTTGTTTGTGTTTTTTTTTTCTTTAGACCCACTTCTGGCTTCAGTACTCACCTCTGGAGAGAGTGCTGAACTAATACCCTGCCACCTTCCTTTGGCAGGCATGACTTTGCACTTAGTGAAGGCCCTGTGCCACTTGAACAGGGGTTTCTCTCAGCTCTCCGGCCTTGTCCCCAGCATTCGGTGGTCCCATCGCCTCACCTTCCTTTATTCAGCTTCAATACTTGGAAGGGATCCTGTTAGGAAAGTGCAGATTTGCTTTTGTGAATGAGGCGTCTGAGATTTTAACCTGTCTTGCTAGCCCCCATGTTCCCCTTGAAAAGTCTGTTAAAAGTTGGCTAGTTTCCCCCTGCTGTTGCAGGTTCACTTCTCCTTTCACCATGATCCCAGCCCTGTTTTCTTTTTCCAGAAAGGGCTTGTTCCTCTAGAATTTAGTTGATTTATTTTCTTTGCATCCTCAGCTTTCTGAGTTTAAAAAACTGTGATTTTATAATTTGTCTGGCTCGTTCTTATTATTAAGCTGGGAGCAACAACAGTCTTGTGTGAGCGTCTACATCATAACCATGAAGCACTAATCCTGGTATACTCTGTTGTGTTCGGCATAATTGGTATAGGTCATATTGAAATTATTTAGCCAATTCTTTCAGTAAAACTCCACTCAAATGAAATATTGGCCATATTTAGGCTTGGTGGAAAACTGATATAAATGCCTGCTAACACAATAGTTAAAATTTTTTTATTGTGGTAAAATATACGTAACAAAATTTACCATTTTAGTTATTTTTAAGCATAAAGTTCGATGACAATTAAAATCGAAATTTTGTGTAACCATCACAACTATTTCTAGAGCTTTTTCATGTAAGTAGAATTATACAATATTTGTCATTTTGTGTCTGACTTAGTTCCCTTAGCATAATGTTCTCAAGGCTCATCTATGTTGTAGCATATGTCAGAACTTCATTTCTTTTTATGACATTGTATATATATGCCACATTTTGTTTATCCGTCGATTGGCAGGTTGTTTTCACCTTTTGGCTGTTGTGAATAATGCTTCCATTAACATTGGTATACAAGTATCTATTTGAGTCCCTGTTTTCAGTTTTTCTTTTTCTTTTCTTTTTTTTTTTTTTTTTTTTTTTGTATATCCCTAGGAGTAGAATTACTGGATCATATGATTATTCTGTGTTTAGTTTTTTGAGGAACTTCCAGTTTTTCACAATGGCTACACCATTTTACAGTTGCATCAGTGTTCCGGTTTGTCCACATCCTCACTGACACTGCCTTCTGTTTGATAATAGCCATCCTAGTGGGTATGAGGTGGTATCTCATAGTGGTTTTGGTTTGCATTTCTCCAGTGAGTAATACTGTTGAGCATCTTTTTATGTGCTTATAGGCCATTGGTATATCTTTGGTGCAATGTACATTCAAAGCCTTTACCCATTTTTAAATTGGGTGTTTGTTTTTTGTTGTTGAGTTGTAGCAGTTCTTTCTGGATATTAAACTCTTATCAGATATATGATTTGCAAGTATTTTATCCCATTGTGTGGGTTGTTTCACTCTCTTTAAGTCCAATTTTTTGGGAGGTCTTTTTTTGTTGTTGCCTGTGCCTTTGGTGTCATATTTAAGAAATCATTGTGAAATCCAACATCAGGATTATTTCTTCTAAGGGTTTTATAGTTTTAACTCTTATATTTAGGCCTTTGATCCATTTTGAGTTAACTCTTGTACATGGTGTAAGGTAATGGTCCACTTTCACTCTTTCACATGAAAACATCCAGTTTTCCCAGCACAATTTGCTGAATAAACTGCCCCTTCCCTATTTGGTCCTGGCATCTTTGTCAAAAATCAGGTGTTAGAGTCTGTGTTTGGGCTCTCAATTCTATTCTGTTGGTCTGTATATCTATTCTTATGCCAATACCATAATGTTTTGATTATTGTAGCTTTTTATCTTTTTATTAAGTCTTGAAATGAAGACAGATGAGACCTCCACCTTTGTTCTTATAGTTCAAAACTATTCA
>NW_012103998.1:373669-375118 GCF_000951045.1 Mandrillus leucophaeus
TTGATTTTCTTTTTTTTTTGAGACAGAGTTTTGCTCTTGTTGCCCAGGCTGAAGTGCAGTGGCCCAGTCTCGGCTCATTGCAACCTCCGCCTCCAGGGTTTAAGCGATTCTCCAGCATCAACCTCCTGAGTAGCTGGGATTACAGGCATGCACCACCATGCCCGGCTAATTTTGTCTTTTTAGTAGAGATGGGGTTTCACCATGTTGCCCAGGCTGGTCTCCAACTCCTGACCTCAGGTGATCTACCCGCCTTAGCCTCCCAAAGTTCAGGGATTACGTGCGTGAGCCACCGCGCCTGGCTACATTAATTGATTTTCTTATGTTGAACCACCCTTGCATTCTTGAGACAAATGCTAGTTCGTTATATACTCACTTGGTATAATCTTTTTAATATACTGCCAAATTCAATTTCTTAGTATTTTCTTAAGGATTTTTGCATCTATATTTATAAAGGATACTGACTTGTAAAATTTTCTTTTCTTATGATGTCTTTGTTTGGCTTTGGTGTCAGGGTAATGTTGGCCTTATAGAAGTCGAGAAGTGTTATCCCCTCTTCAGTTGTTCAGGAATAGGTTGAGAAGGATTTGTTAATTCATCTTTAAATGTTTGGTGGACTTTACCAGTAAAGTCATCTGGTCCTGGGCTTTTTTTTGTCACCTCACTTCTTCGGTATATTTTGGTTGTCTATTTCTTGTTAAGTCAGTTTTGCTGGTTTGTGTGTTTGTAAGAGTTTGTCTGTTTCATTAAGCTATCCAATTTGTTGGCATATAATTGTTCATACCATCCTTTTATAATCCGTTTTATTTCTGTATATTTGCTAGTAATGTTTCCACTTTCTGATTTTAGTCATTTGAGTCTAATCTCTTTTTGTTAGTCTAGCTAAAAATTTATTTTGATTTTTTTTTTTTTTTTTTGAGACGGAGTCGCGCTCTGTCACCCAGGCTGGAGTGCAGTGGTGTGATCTCGGCTCACTGCAACCTCAGCCTCTCAGGTTCAAGTGATTCTTCTGCCTCAGCCTCCTGAGTAGCTGGGACTACAGGTGCCTGCCACCATGCCCAGCTAATTTTTGTATTTTTAGTGGAGATGAGGTTTCACCATGTTGGCAAGGATGATCTCGCTCTCTTGACCTCATGATCCACCTGCGTTGTCCTCCAAAAGTGCTAGGATTACAGGCGTGAGCCACCACGCCTGGCCTTTTTTTTTTTTAAACAGAGTTTCGCTCTTGTTGCCCAGACTGAAGTGCAGTGGTGCAATCTTGGCTCACTGCAAACCCTGCTTCCTGGATTCAAGCAGTTCTCTTGCCTTAGCCTCCCGGCCACTCCACCTGGCTAATTTTTTTTTTTTTTTTTTTGAGATAGAATCTCACTCTGTCACCCAGGTTGGAGTGCGGTGGTGCGATCTCAGCTTACTACAACCTCCGCTTCCCCAGGTTCAAGCGATTCTCCTGCC
>NW_012103998.1:377128-378321 GCF_000951045.1 Mandrillus leucophaeus
TTTTTTTAATTTGAGACAGGATCCCACTATCACCCAGGCTGGAGTGCAGTGGCATAATCATAGCTCACTGTAAACTGAAACAAATTTTAGACTATGTTCTTTTTCCGCAAAAGAGCACCATTGGAATTTTGATAGAGATTGCATTAAATCTATAGATCATTTGGATACTGTTGACATCTTACTAATATTAAATCTTCCAATCCATGAGTATGGGATATACTTTCATTTATTTAGGTTTCTTTAATTTTGTTCAACAATATTTTATAATTTTCAGCATATAAGTCTGTTACTGCATTGGTTAAATTTATTCCTAAGTGTTTTACTGTTTTTGATGCTATTCTAAATGAATTCTTTTTAAAATTTCCCTTTTTTTTTTTTTTTTTTTTAAGATAGAGTCTCACTCGGTCACCCAGGCTGGAGTGCAGTGCCCCAAACTCGGGTCACTGCAAACTCTGCCTCCTAGATTCACGCCATGCTCCTGTCTCAGCCTCCCGAGTAGCTGGGACTACAGGCGCCTGCCACACGCCCGGCTAATTTTTTGTATTTTTAGTAGAGACGAGGTTTCACCATGTTAACCAGGATGGTCTTGATCTCCTGACCTCGTGATCTGCCTGCCTCGACCTCCCAAAGTATTGGTAAAATTTCCCTTTCATGTAGTTCATTGCTAACCTGTAGAAATACAACCGATTTCATCATGGCAGTTTTCTTTCTATATCTTAAGGAAATTAGTTTATTAGCTCTAACAGGGTTTTATTTTTGGATTCTTTAGGGTTTTCTTCATATAAGATCATGTCATCTCTAAATAGCGATAGTTTTACTTTTTCCTTTCCTATTTGGCTGCCTTATATTTCTTTTTCTTGCGTAATTGTTCTGACTAGAACTTCCAGTACTATGTTGAACAGAAGTGGTGCAAGCAGGCATCTTTGTCTTGTTTTTTATCTTAAGAGAAAAGCTTTCAGTCTGTCACCATTGAATAGGATATTAACTGTGGGTGTTTATATACGGCTTTTTCATGTTGAGGAAATTTCTTTCTGTTCCTAGTTTATTGAGTGATTTTATTATGAAAGGGTGTTCAATTTTGTAAAATCCTTTTTTTTTTTGGCTAAATCAGTTGAGAAGTTCATGTGGTTTAGCTCCATTTTGCTAATGTGTGATGTATTACATTAGTTGATTTTCTTTTTTTTTTGAGACAG